>NC_133601.1:4072280-4394347 GCF_964106895.1 Numenius arquata | reverse complement strand
TCAGGTTTTCTTAAATCACATTCGTTAGTTACTGACAGCCAGTGTCATTGCCTGAATGATAGTCTCTCATTAATTAATATCTTTACATTATGAAAAAAAGAGTATGAGCATCTAGAGGGAAAACTGCAGTGCAAGAACTAAAAATACAGCTTTGACTGTCTAACTGTCAACGTATGGTATAACGATATACTGCTCTTAGTAGACAGCTAATTGAAAATGTGAGTTTAGAATGAAATAAATTATCAGCCGCTCTGCATTTCCGTAGAAACCAAACCCAAGCTGCCCTGTGCCACACGCTCCGAGCACCACAACTTCATGGGTTCCGCACCTCACTGCGGTAGGAATGGGAGAGAAGGAGCTTTTGGAGAGGAAGGGGAAGAGGCTGAGGAAACCACCGGTTGCTCAGAAAACAGCTCACAGCAGCAGTAACATCAAGAAACTGAATTAAGTTTTGAAAAAGATAATGTCAGGGGTGCTAAAAAAATCCCTCAGGGAATTGTCTGGTTCCTGGGCTTAGCATCAGCATATCTGGTCTAAAAGAATGCTGTGACCTGTAGGTGAGGACAAATGAGAGGGCTGAGCGGTACCCCTGGCATCAGCATCTCTGACCCCGCGATGCTGAGACAGAGCCCTTGTCCTGCGATTCTGCCAGATGAAAAACATTATCATACAACATCTTTATTGCTCACTTCAGTTTCATTTCAAAGCGACCAAATGTTCCTTGAAGGAAGAGCAAGAATGAAGAAGTCACCCAAATTATCATCAGGGACCATACTGTGTATCAGAGGCTCCAGTAACACTAAGCTATGGGTATATTATAATTGGTATATTATGGATACATGAACCTGGGGGCACACAGAGCAACAGCGAGTCCGCGGTTGGAGAGATGCAGCGATGCCCTGGTCCATACGACCCCTGCACCCACTGCACTGAATCATAGAATCACAGAATTGTCTGGGTTGGAAGGGACCATTAAGATCATCTAGTCCAACCATCAACCTAACTCTGATAAAACCATCACTAAACCATGTCTCTAAGCTCTATGTCAACCCGGCTTTTAAATCCCTCCAGGGATGGTGCCTCAACCCCTTCCCTGGGCAGCCCATTCCAAGGCTTAATAACCCTCTCAGTGTCAAAATTCTTCCTAATATCCAATCTGAACCTCCTCTGGCACAACTTGAGACCATTTCCTCTTGTCCCATGGCCTGTTCCTTGGAGAAGAGACTGACCCCCCCTGGCTACCCCCTCCTTTCAGGGAGTTGGAGAGAGCGAGAAGGTCTCCCCTCAGCCTCCTTTTCTCCAGGCTGAACACCCCCAGCTCCCTCAGAAGTTCTCCAGACCCTTCTCCTTATGCTCCAGACCCCTCACCAGCTCCAGTGCCCTTCTCCGGACACGCTCCAGCCCCTCCAGGTCTTTTTTTTGTGGTGAGGGGCCCAAAACTGGACACAGCCCTCGAGGTGGGGCCTCCCCAGTGCCCAGTACAGGGGGACGGTCACCTCCCGAGTCCTACTCACCATGCTGTTCCTGATACAGGCCAGGATGCTGGTGGCCTCCTTGGCCACCTGGGCACACTGCTGGCTCATGTTCAGCTGGCAATTGACCGACACCCCCAGGTCCTTTTCCAGCCACTCTGCCCCCAGCCTCTAGCGCTGCATGGGATCCGTGTGACCCAAGTGCAGGACCCGGCACTTGGCCTCGTTGAACCTCAGGAGGTTTAGGAGGAGCTCAGATTCCCAGTTGTGAGCTACTCCCAGTAGCTCAGACTGAGCACGCTTTCTACCTCCAGCCAGCATTTGCTGCTCTGCATTTAAAAAAAAGAAGTAGTCACAATAATGAGGGTTTCTTACGCAGCCACGGTACAAACACTGTATCTGCATTATACAAATTCAAGGGGTTAGTGCTTAATGCACAGATCAAAGGCACCTAAACCTGCGCCGACTTAATAGATGCTCACGGTTCCTTTGGAGGAACAACGGAGTCAGCCAGTAATCCATGGATTAATAGTCCCTTAATGGTACATTTTGGTACCACAGACTAGATCTAAAAGCATGACCATACGTATGTCAGCTAGAAAACAAGCCCCAAGTTATGTTCGAGAAAAATTAATTAGCAAAAGCTGCATTAAGATAAAACTGAAATGCCATATTCAACCACAGTTTACAAGGACATAAAATGATAAATTAACCAAGTTTGAAACGGAAATTGCACATGGTAATTACATGATTTATATTACATAAATAATGAATTAATATTAATTAATTCCAGAGATCTGGATTCTATTCTCAGTTAAGACAGCACAGTTTCTATGCAAAAAAGACCTTCATCATTCCATCTTGGTCTGCTAAAAGTAAACAACTTTCTTTTACTACTTTTGTTATCATGAATATTCAGATCGCGAACTCTTAAGGAAAAAGAAATTTTTCTTGTTTAATTTAAAATATTTAGAGAGCACCTTGAGACAAACCTTAGCAGAATAGATGCTACAATTACCAAAACCTGGCAGATTTTTAAAATAGCAGTACTTTTTTTTTTTTTTTTATAGAAAAACAGGCATTAAGGAGGGAAGCAATCCACACAAGAGCACAACCCAGTACTTCCCACAGGATCTTATTATCTCCTTAATTGGTGATATCTTCCTGTGGATCCCTGTTAACGGGTTGCCAATTTGAGTGTTAAGGATGGGTATGCACGCGAATAGTCATGGATATGACAGTACCACCCTCGGACATTAAGTCAAGACCCTTATACTGTGTGACATCTCATGGGGACTCCCAGGACAGCGCAACATGTGGAATTCCATCTATCCACCCAACCAGAGTAAAACCACTAGGGACAATGCTTTCCTGGCTGCAGAAGAAGAAGAAATGCCTTTGCTCCTCACCAAGGACATCATGCTCCTCACAAGGAAGTTGTTGGCCCTGCAAGATCCAGAGCACCCCATAATAAGGCAAGTGTGGAATACATAACATTTTCCAAATCACAGAATCACAGAATGATATGGTGTTGGAAGGGACCTCTGGAGATCACCCAGTCCAACCCCCTGCCAGAGCAGGGCCACCCAGAGCAGGTCCCACAGGAACGTGTCCAGGGGGGGTTTGAATGTCTCCAGAGAAGGAGACTCCACCACCTCTCTGGGCAGCCTCTGCCAGGGCTCTGCCACCCTCAAAGTCAAGAAGTTCCTCCTCACGTTTAGATGGAACTAATGTTCAAGATGTTCAGGTTTGTGCCCATTCCCTCTTGTCCTGTCACTGGGCACCACTGGAAAAAGACTGGCCCCATCCTCCTGACACCCACCCTTGAAGTATTTAGAGGTGTTGATCAGATCCCCCCTCAGCCTTCTCTTCTCCAGACTAAAAAGACCCAAGTCCCTCAGCCTTTCCTCATCAGAGAGATGCTCCAGGCCCCTCATCATCTTTGTAGCCCTCTGCTGTCCCCTCTCCAGCAGTTCCCTGTCCTTCTGGAACTGGGGAGCACAGAACTGGTCCCAGTGCTCCAGATGGAGCCTCCCCAGAGCAGAGCAGAGGGGGAGGATGACCTCCCTCCACCTGCTGGTCACACTCTTCTTGATGCCCTCCAGGGTGCAATTACCACTCTGTCTGCTAGAAAATTAAGTCCAGCCTAATGTATTTGTATGAGGGGACAGCACTTGCTTAGCGTGCAGGGGAAATTTGTTGGGAAAACACTGCACCACCATATCCTGCTTAGTTTCAGCTGACTGGGTATAAGCCCCTACGAGAAAGTCAGTGCCAGGCAGAAAAAGGAGAGAGAGGAGAACAGGAAAACAGCAAAACCCGTTACATCAAATGCGTGGTGTGACTGGGACCAGGCGACAGTGATTTATAATGCAGTATTAAAGTGTCATAGTGTAACTGTCACTCTCAGCGTTTTGTGAGCTAAACCACGTTAGCTGCAGACAGAGCCCTGGCTACGGAACCGCCCGGTGAAGGAATCTAATGGGATCTGACACTTTTCGTTCCTCTCCGAATTAGTGCAATTCGGAAATGAAATTTTCCATGACACTGCTGCCATAATTTGGAAGGAAATTTTGTCGGGAGCGTATGTAGAACAGTTGGGTTTCAAGTTTTATATCAGAAGTCAGTATAGAGGGAAGGAGGTAGATGAGGTCCAAGTAAGACCCTCAAAAACACTCAAGTTGCTTGCAGTTCTAGGAGAAAAACCCCCACAGCCCAGTTTGCTTTCATATTTACTAAAGTAATACCAAAATTACAGTGATTCCCATCACTTTCTTTTCAGAGAAAGCCCTAATCCTGTCACCTAACTCTGGCCTGGTAAAAGGGCATTGCTGAAATACCAGGATGGAGAAAAGAAGAACTACACTTTTCGAGTCCCTGCATATGAGAAATGGTGGAAAACATTAACAAATCATAGAATCACAGAATGGTTAGACTTGGACGGGACCTTAAAGCCCCCCCAGTGCCACCCCCTGTCCCTGCACTCCCACCACACCAGGTTGCTCCAAGCCCCCTCCAACCTGGCCTTGAACCCCTCCAGGGATGGGGCAGCCACAGCTTCTCTGGGCAACCTGGGCCAGGCTCTCACCACCCTCACAGCAAAGAACTTCTTCCCCACATCTCAGCTCCATCTCCCCTCTTTCAGTGGCAAACCCTTCCCCCTCCTCCTAGGGCTCCCCTCCCTCATCCAGAGTCCCTCCCCAGCTTTCCTGGAGCCCCTTTAGGGACTGGAAGGGGCTCTGAGGTCTCCCCGGAGCCTTCTCTTCTCCAGGCTGAACCCCCCCAACTCTCTCAGCTTGCCCTCACAGCAGAGGGGCTCCAGCCCTCCCAGCATCTCTGGGGCCTCCTCTGGCCCCGCTCCAACAGCTCCGTGTCCCTCTGATGTTGGTGGCCCCAGAACTGGAAGCAGCACTGGGGGGGATCTCCCCAGAGAGGAGCAGAGGGGCAGAATCCCCCCCTTGCCCTGCTGGCCACACTGCTGGGGATGCAGCCCAGGATGCGGGGGGCTTCTGGGCTGCCAGCTCATGTTGAGGAACATCTAACTGTGGCATCAGAGCCTGCACCCCTTGATATTAACATCGCGCTGTGTTGCCATCCTCCTCTCACCCCCTCACGCCAAACGTTGCCCAGTTGCCCTGTGCCGGTCCCTGCCCCAGCTGGACCCGGGGCCACAGAGGCCAAGCAATGGCCCTGTCTCCTCACCCATGAAATTGTTTATTGCAGCCTTGCAGCCAGCCAAAGCTCCCCCTGACATTACTTTTTGTATGCAAAGCATTGATTACCTCCAGAAAAAGTTAAGGGCCAATGCTTTCAACAGCTCCGAATGAATTTTGGTCTGAAACTTCAGGCAGAAAGTTACGTTAGAAAATAGCAACTAGGATTTAGGTTCATTTCATTTCTTAAAAGACATGAACATAAGCACACTGCATACAAATAACTATACCAAATATATGATCGATAAAATATTAAGCATCAGTTTTCCAAGTGAATACACAAGTCACTTACCTGAGATAAAACACCTGGTAACAGCACATTCCTCATCACCCCCGGGGAAGTTCTGCCCCTGATCCCCAGCTCTTGGGGAGTTCACACACAGAGTTTCTCTATAAACCACGGCACGGCACACAATCTTCCTGTTTGAAGCCTAATGACCACTTTTTCTGATGATCAAAGTATTTTATAAAGCCTACAAAAGAATATCTGCATGTGCTATATCGCCCTCAAATTTATGGAACTTTAATCTAGGGAGATTAAGCTTATTCCACTTCAGATGGTTAACAAAACAGATGAAGAAACCTTAAATGCAATCTTTGTGGTTGAGAATCCTTCAAAACCCAAAGTAACCACTGTAAAGTTAATTTTCTCATTAAAAAGCCGTAATTTCAAATGCCTTTTCTTTCCTTCTGTGGGATTTACAGTGAGACAGCTCTGCGCTCATGTATATCCAAGGGATAGCTTTATAGATTACAAAAAAATCCCGTAACTCGTGGGAGATTTGTTTTGCTAAGGAAGAATGTAAATTTGGTAGAGAAATGCAGAATCAGGATGATATTGATAGCTGTCTGAAAAAACTATTGGTGGAAACTTAATTTTACCACTGGAAGCAGATTCTAGTAATGAGATGAATAACTGGAAAAACAATTTTCCATTAAAAACAGCTCCACGGGGTAGTTTTCAACCAGCTGAAGGATTTCTACACATACACATGCACGCATTCATAAATCAAGGACGTTCAGACAAGTAACAAGTAGGAAATTAAATCCAAACCCACATTACATACATATCAGCACATATTGATAAATATACACCAACTCAGTAAATATTTCCCTTCTTCTAAGAACTTCTGAGAAAAATATTTCTGTTTGCATCAAAATATACACATCTATTCTAATTTAAGGAAGGAACGTTATTTTCTAACAAATACTTAATTTTGTATAGAGCTATTTGTCCTTAAAAATCAACAATAGGTAACTTTTCAGATATTTTAACGTGCCCGTCCATGTAAAACTGTTGCTTTTGGGTTGTTTTAACTCTGATTTCTGCAGTCACCAATGCAGGTCTGCTAATACCTTATTATTTTAATTAAATAAAATGCCAGGCAAAGCATGTATAACAAGTAATGGTATCAGCAGGCACTTACCAAAGCAGAAACCCGATGCATCTACGGAAGTTACAACGCTGAGCTAAAAGAAAACCCAGGTAAAGGCAGAATTCCTTTATCCAAAGATACCCTTTATCCTATATCCATATCCTTATCATATCCAAATCCATATGATTTTATGGGCAATCATGCATCTTACACCATTTCTCTAAGAGTCACCTTATTGACCTCACCATATTCATTACGTCCCATGACTATTTGAGACAAAGGAAAGAAAAAGAGAGAAAAGAATCTACATTTTCCACGTTCTTTGTTAACACTTTGACTATTCGAGTTTCCTCCTTCTTACGGAAAGCAATTAATTTTCAACTGCTCCTTGACTTAACCCCCTCTGACCAACACCAGACCCTTTTCTCCTCCCCTGACACTAACACTCCTCTGGGAAAGGGAAGTAGTAGTAAGGTGTCTGTATTTTATGTCATAATGTTATTTAACAGATCTTTTTCATGTCAAGGTCTTATGTTTTTGTGAGTAAAGAGACAAAATCTAGATTATTATTTTTTCTCTCCATTGCTTGCATGTTTGAATGCCTTTGTCAGATAGAAAAGAGAAGAAAGCAAAGAAAGTAAATCCATCACGGAGAAGGATAGCATGAAGTAAGATATAATACATATGCCATATATGATTTAGAGGATTCTGGCGTAAGAACTAAATAGTAAGGCTCTGCATGCAGATTCATCGATAACGCAGTAATTTATGTGACAACATTTACGAAAAAAAAATTATGAAGGAGGAATACACAAAAATAAATTTCCTTCAACACAGCCTAAATTTAATAAAGCAATCTAGCAACTGCCAGCGAATACCAAAACTCCAGAGTGATTAAATAAGTAGAAGCATAAATTATGCACCACAGTTAATCAACCTGCAGGCAATTTGGAAGAGCTCTCCTGCACGGAATGCAACGTTGGAAAAGGAACGTGCCCATTGCGTGGTGAAGCCTCCGCGGCCCCGACACTGAGCATCCACGTGCACACAGGGACCCTCTTGGGTGGATATTTCAATCTTACACTGGGAGAGGATTTTTTCCCTTTGACACCGTCCGTTACCGGGGACAGGCTTTCGCAGTCACGCCGAGCACAGCAGGCTTTCTCTCCTGCCTTTATTTTAACGTACAACAAGGATTTCCTTCCCTCACCCCCTTCTCGTTTCGAAAGATTAAGGCTAATCTGAACACTGCCCCAGTGGAAATCTAGGATTTATTTTCCATGCTCGCTTTTCCCATTTAGAAGCACTAGCCTGAATCCACGACACATCGATCACTGTGTTTAGCATCACCGACGAGCTCTATATTAATAGCTTCCCCGAGTTCTAATGTTAACATACGTTTCTTCACATACGTACGCGCACACATTTTGTCTCTGCCGTTTCAAAGGCATAAATTTACGCTGGCAATTTCAAATGCATTTAAATGGCGTTAAAATGGCATTTCAATGAGACAAGCGGTTCCTTCACCCACCTAAGATGCAGGAGACCAAGGCTGGTTTCGGTGCCTGTCCAAAACTTTCAAGAGAGATTTCAACAGCTCACGGAGGCCCTTATGTTCAAAGGTATTTCCCTTGTAGACGTGTCGAGACATACCTAACTATAACCCTTCAAACATCCGAGCCTAGAACTTTCTCTCCCTCTCTACCTTACTTTCACCGTCTTTAAAATTCATGTTAGTGAGTCCTAAATTCATCAAGATAATGAGGGATGTGCATGCTAGAAATCATGAGGTGTTAGGATAATTTTAATCTAGCTGAGACTGACAACTGTCAGGCTCCTTTGAAAATCACAGGTTTAAAAATAAAGTCTGTATTATTAACAATTCTGGGTGCGAAGGAATCAGAGCGTTATAAACAAAGACCTTATTTTCTATTAATTGATCCTGTGTCACTGCCATTAACACGAACAGGATTCAAATACCTTTTGTGCAAAAGTAGTATACATTTCTAAGTCTTTAATTCTTGCTTTTTTTCTTTTCTTAATTCAGCCCCAAATATCTCACCAGAATAGGAATTCAGTCTCCTTTTCCACTGCAGCTCTGGGGCTCGGTGAGAGCTGCAGAGCCAGGTTCTTCTTAAATAAATGGGACCACTCCACAAGATGGCCTTTCTTCTTTGCTATTCAGAGGATGCCAAGACTTTCCATTTCAACAGACAAAAAAAAAATAATCTTTCCTTATTTCAAAGGGGTCAGAAAATGGATTTTCTTTAGTGGCTAGTTAAATATATTTATGTCGCGAAAGGGCTGATGCAGGTTTCGTTGTCCAACGGGTCTGGTCAGAAAGAAGTCGGTGAAGTGATACAGTGGAACTGGGAGGTAACACATACATGAGTCGGAAAGGAACCGAGGCAACGACACCGCATCTTGAGATGCAGGTAGACCAAGCGCTTTAAAGTACTCAGCACTTATAGAGAGATAGCAAAACTCCATGAGAAAAACCAACCATTTAATATACATACACTTCCCAGCCCGGGAAACACATTTATGCGTGATTACCTTAGGTCTTTTGATAAACCAGAGGTTGCCACAGAGCCCAGTAAAATACCCTACAGCTTTTGATAGCGCAGGTCTTTATTCTAAGCAGTGGGTCATTGAGGCATAAACCTTGACACAAACCCACCCTTCATGAACCACGACTAATGGTGGTGGCCGTAACAGACACCCGTTACTTGCCACAACCACCAGCAGCAGATTCTTCTCATCTTCTCTCTGTTTGGGCCCAAATATATTTCGCCAAGCTCAAGACCTCCCCTTCAGGCCACCTATGTCACCAATTTCCTTCCATTTTACTTATTCCTGAAGGTGAAAAGGTACAGCCAGGTTTTTCTTTCCTTAGTTTCACACAATTTATCGGCATGAAGTAACTACAGTTAGTGCTACTGCGGCGCTACCAGACGTCTCATTGAGAGTTAAGAGTCAGGAAATATCCATCTCTCTCACAAAGCCACGAAGATGATCAGAGGGATGGAGCACCTCCCCTATGAAGACAGACTGAGAGAGCTGGGGTTGTTCAGCCTGGAGAAGAGAAGGCTCCGGGGACACCTCAGAGCAGCCTTCCAATATCTGAAGGGAGCTACAGGAGAACCGGAGAGGGACTCTTTGTCAGGAAGTGTAGTGACAGGACAAGGGGTAATGGTTCTAAATTGGAAGAGGGGAGATTTAGATTAGATATTAGGGGGAAATTCTTTCCTGTGAGGGTGGTGAGGCACTGGAACAGGTTGCCCAGAGAAGCTGTGGCTGCCCCATCCCTGGAAGTGTTTAAGGCCAGGCTGGATGGGGCTGTGAGCAACCTGCTCTAGTGGAGGTGTCCCTGCCCATGGCAGGGGGGTTGGAACTCGATGATCTTTAAGGTCCCTTCCAACTCTAACCATTCTGTGATTCTATGATTCTATGAATCTAAGGAGAATGCGGGGGAAAAAAAAAAAAAAAAAAGAAAACTGAATAAAATCTGTTTCTCTGAAGGGGAAGGGGGGATTTGGATACCCAACGCTAGAAAACTATTCAATGAATTTTTACCTTCTCTTCAGTTTGCCAAAGTTACAAACAAGTCAAGGCTTCCCTACTTTGAAGGTGACATTGGGGCTATCGCTTTGCAGTTATCCATAGATTTTGCTTTTTGAAGTTAATTGAATTCACTCTGACAGCAAGTGGACTGGAATGATACCCGTGCAGCCTTCCTTCGAGTTGCAGGAACATCAGAATAGTACCTGAGATGCATTTTTTGGTTCTTTTTCCTTATTTATCTGGCACAAATTTCGGCGACGCCACGTAGAATGTTATTGCTCAAGATGCCTGAAGGCAATGAGGGCTCCACATCTGCCTTGGCTACCTAAAAGCCTTCTCCTGCATTTATTATTTCACCTGTACTAAGCCTAACGTTCTAAAAAACAAGAACAACTGTCTGACAATTTATTCTTTAATTCTGCTGCATGATGGAAGCACTAGACCTATGTTAACCTTGGGGTAGGTTCGTGGAAGTCACCAGACCTGAAATACCCTAACTAGTCTGGAGCACAATGAAATTTCTATACATTTATGCTGCAGAAATAATTATAACCTGCAAGATATCCGTTTGCAAATCATTTAGAAAACATGGATTAAACCTAGCCATAGACTTATAGGCTAAAACTTTCAGTTCATTTAATGGTTCAATTTAACCCCTCTTCTCTTTAAAGAGCTTTTTGAAGTGACCGACAGAAATAAGTTAACTTAAAAATCACAGCAGTTTGCCAGCAAACAAGGAGGTTGTAGCTTTCTCTTTCCTGCCTCAGTCTGTACCTGGAATTCACAGATGAAAACCCTTCCTTCCCCCATCCAGGGGCTACCTGCACTATAGACATCGTTATTTAACACACGGCGTGTCTTCAAACGGGCATATAGAGCACCTCAGCACAACAGACGCAGCTTTGTGTGCTGTTCTAATTAAAACTATTACTAATTTATGTTAAATTTAAACTAAATCACCAACAAGCGAACAGCAACACTTTGCCATTAGCTCAAGAAAGCTCTATTTTCCACAACTTTATTTCAGGTTTAATTCTGTTGATCTCCTTTCTCCTCTCCCGACAGCAGAGAAATACCAGGATTTAAAACCAGGACTTCTCTGGATTTCTACTAGTGGGACAATTAAAGCCATACTAAAAAGGTGTGAAAGACAAACTTGCTTTACCTCTGCTATACCAGAAATCATCTCACCTTCCTCTAGTTTCGGAAAAAAGTCCCCTGCAGGTCTGTCCGAGTCCCTAGTTTATGAATTTCCAGCCTTCCTGCTGTGATTTATTAATTATGCAACACGCACAAACAAACAAAAGCCAGTTTACACACAGGATTGCTTTTTAAACAGTCGCACGTTACCCTGAAAAACAATCAGACACACACTGGAATTTATCTGTGTGACCTTGAGCGATAATTAATCAGATCTGCTGTGAATCATGACTGATTTATTTCAGGTGACCTTCCAAGACTGTGCTGCCTAAAAAGTTTTACAGGGAAGTGATTAACGACAAGTCCAAAGCTTGAGAGATGTGACACACGCCTTATGGCTGTGACTGACCCACGGCCACTGTCCCAACGCCTCCCAGGAGGGGACAGACAGATGATTTGTGTCCTCTCTTGGAGTCACCATCCCTAGAGGGATTTAAAAGCCGGGCAGAACTGGTGCTGAGGGACACGGGTTAATGGTGGTTTGGGCAGTGCTGGGTTGATGGCTGGACTCGATCATCTTAAAGGTCCCTTCCAACCAAAACAATTATGATTCTATGATCTAGCTAATGTGGGCACTTGCAAACAAGGCATCCTTGCAGCACAGAAGCCCAACAGCATTCAGTAGAGCACCTTCCCTCTACTTGACACCGGGCAGACCATGTGGAACTGTATGAAACAGTCCCGTGTCCAGCTTTGGGCTCCAAAGACAAGATAGGCATGAACACACTGGAGTGCAGCACACACTCACAGAGATGGTACCCAGGGAAGCTGTGGCTGCCCCATCCCTGGAGGGGTTCAAGACCAGGCTGGACGGGGCTTGGAGCAACCTGGTGTGGTGGGTGGGAGGTGTCCCTGCCCAGGGCAGGGGGTTAGAACTAGATTATCTGTACGGTTCCTTCCAACTCTAACCGTTCTGTGATTCTGTGAAACAGGGTTTTAATAAAGATTATGTTGGGTTTACCCCTTTTCTCCAGCAAACACTGCCGTTTGGTGCAAAATGGCCACGACAGAGCCTACACCAGGGCAGAAACCGAGCGATAATTTACTGCTCACAGAGATCTCCGACTTTGAGGCCTCCATCTGTTTCTCTGTGCTTGAACTTTGGAAGAGCAGAAGCCTCTCCTTTGCCTTTATCCTTCACGACTCCAATTCAGACCCACGCAATAACCATAGCTTTATTGTGTTCTATCACTCTCGCTCAGCATCACAGAAAGATGCGTCTAACTCTTGCCGGCAGTTTCTATACACTTCGCAAAGCAATCTTCCTAATCATGATCTGAAGCAAAATCCAATTACAGGCCCACTCTTCTGTCCATTAGATTACTATTAGCAGAGATAAAAGCTATTGCTCGTAGCATTGCCCTCCCTCTCTCCTCTCCTAAAACCTCCCACTCAGACGGCTCTAGAAATAATAGCAGCACGCGCTGCGATGGAGGGATCCATCAGGAGGAGTATCTTCCTTTGCGGTTAGCAGAAATGAAGGGACCGGCTGCTTTAGTAACCGATGCTGGGCGGGAATCCTGCCCATGACAGCCCGGATTTCGAGCAGGGCTCCGTTCCCCATCACTACCTCCTTCAGGCACCTCCGGGGACAGGCAGCTTTTCAAAACCGCTCAACTCCACAGCTCCCACAAACGTCTTCTGGGGTTTGATGCTTGGCGCTGAGTGCTTTTGATTAAAAAAACCCTTGCCCAGAACCACAGCTGCTGGAAACTCTGGCCAAATAGATACAGGAACACTCTTTTTCTGCATCTTGCTGACCTTTACTACTGTGAAGAGTGGCCGTGATGGATTCACCGTGTTAGGACCAAAGGGACCATCTCAAGAGCAGCGAGGGAGCCCAAGTCTACACGAAGTAGCCAGCACAAGTGGTGGAAAGGGGAGGCAAGGTGACAGCAGAGGGAAAGCAGATGTACACATGGGACAAATGTGGACAACCCAGCTCCTGGAAGGCAAGGGAGCACATCTCCAGGAGGGCACAGTCACCGCTTGTATCTCTTCCCTCTCTTTGATAACCAGCAGGTAAAGCTCTAAAACACACAAGAGACAGAAGCTGAAGCAACGCAGACAAGGGGACAGGGCACCTCATTAAAATGCTAAACCTGGCTTTGCCATTTATTTCTTGCGGGGTCTACCACCGCACCGGTGTGCACTGTTCCCCTCTTTATCCAGCTCATCTGCTCAGAGCAGGGACTGCATTCTCCCAAAACCCGTACAGCACTAAGCACAACAGGGCCCGAATCTCAGGACACCTCAGCATTCCTCTAATATAAATAATAATATGCTTAATTATATATGTTGATAGAGTGAAAAGATTAGATAAACACATTTTACAGAACCCTCGCAGTGAACCTCCTGCTCCGAGAGCTCAGAGATTCCTTTGAGCTGCTCCGATGGTGAATTTGATCCTTTGTATACGGACTCCCTTTGAAGTTTTCTATCCTTTCCCATTGACTCACGTTCATGACACTTGTTCCTGAGTTATATCCCAGCAATAAGTGGAGCAGCACAAGTCATTTCAGATAATTTTCCATCTATTTTATTACAGCTGTATGCCTCAGGTATATCCATAGGAAAACCCTTTAGTTCACTCAGGTCTTTTTCTTTTTTCACCCTTATTATATATATAAAAGATAAAGAAAACATTCATCACGTCCAAAGTATATAAGAGATTCAACTCCCTGAAACCCATTACATATGTTGAGATGATCCTGGCTTAAGGATCTTAACTAATTTTCCTTGAGAAAGAAGTCTGGGGTGATATTCATCCTCAACAGACACCTAAGATGCCCACTCTCTAACAGAGAGGTTCGAAGTAGCCCATTGCATTTCCTATGACCATCCACAGGTTACATTCACTGTGCAAGAGAGCTTCATGGCGAGGTGATAAAAGAAAAAGAAATGAAAGAAGTAGTAAGACGTGGAGGAAAAAAAAGGATCTGTACGGAAAGCTAGAGGCCTAATTTAACAGCTGCTTTTCACGCGCTTAATGAAAAAATTTAGGTTCTTGTGTTTATCTTCGATGTCTCTCCAGAAACTTCAGACTGCCAGAGGTACAAGTCCAATGAAAATCATGAGCAGTGACTGGGTTTTAAAGCTGCTCACAGGTATGCCATGTGAACACAGGCTCATTTGGGTTTAGATATTTCCTACCTTTAGCACAACGAAACGGGACATTGCTTCTCACGGCCAACTCGCACTTCTTTTTTAAGCTCAAGAAACAAAGCGCTGGATCCTTGGCTTGTCAAAATCTCAATATTGCTCTGGAGTTGTGCTAAATCGTATTTGTTTAGGAAACGCCTGGCCATTTCTTTTTCCTGTTTGCCTACAGCACTTCTAGTTTACCCTTCACTACAGTTCTCAGTACCCAAGGAAATGTCTAGAGCGGTGGGATGGGAGAATTCATTCCTGGGCAGGCTCAGGGATGAAACAGAGCTTCCAAATTGCTTTTTTTTTTTTTATAGCACAGTGTGTTGTGCTGCTACACTTGGGTATTTGCCTTGTTGTATTTTTATGTAAATGTTCATATGCTTTGACAGAATGTAGATTGATAATTTTTTTTTGGCAAAACAAATCTTTAATGAATATATTTGTATCTATATATAGTCCTATTTAATACGCGTGGAAACTTCATAATAGGGAAGAAATTGCAAAGGGTTCTCAACACACTGCAGGAATTATTCAAGGTTTTAGAATCCTCTCACATTAACTCAGCTGAGCGGCTCATTCCATTCAAGGGGGACGGTAGAGATTTCTTAAGTTAAAAATAAAGCTGATTGGTACAAACAAACTTTTTTTACATGAAAGAACACGTTAAGAATTTCCCATCTCAAAACAGAGTGTACAAAGCTCAGACGATTAGCAATTCATTTCAAGGGTAGGAATAACCTCATCCAGTTTTTTAACACATAGACCTATGTGGATGCACACACGTAGTATGTTTAAGTCTCTAAAACCTGCCTTTGCAAATATTCACTAATATAATTTTGGAAGAGCAAATCAGGATTTTCTTAGCGATGGACTGTGGGCTTTGGCTGCCTAAACCTTTCCACTCTTTGCCAAATCCTTGGCCCAATAAATAATAACTGTAGGACAAAACTTTACGATGATCTTCCAAATCAGGGAACAAGAAACTAAATTTGGGGTTTTTGGGAAGTTTTTTGTGTTTGTTTGGTTTTGTTCTTCCTTTTTTTTTTTTTTTGTCTAAATGCCTTCTAAACAGTAGGTTGCTCTTTTATGCTAACTATGTCTGGGAGAGAATGGAAATACTTGCTGAGAGAGAGGCATAAATAGCTTTGATATCAAAGGCATTGAAAAGCTTTATTTACATTCACTCTGTGTGAAAACCAGCTTCCATATGGTCAAACCCATGGATTACAGCTCTGTGGGGGAAGGTGAATAGGTTATCGAGAGCTTCTTGTACCAATTGTAGTCTTCCAGCAAATAGCACAGTTCTCAGCTGCTTCTCTTTTAATAGGTCTATCCGAGCTACTTTATCATTCAAATCTGTTGCGAGCTGAAGTAAAGTGGAGTTGCTCTAAACTAAGTGTATAAAACTGAAAAAAAAAAAAAAAAAAAAAAAAGAAAAAAAAGGAAGCAGAGGAGATTGTGTTGCTCTCCAAGATCATTATAACAAGTGTGTTTTCTCTCCAGTGGGGATTAATGGAGGGGACTATTAGAAACAGAAACAACGAGTAGTGGAAAACCACTTCAGAGTCCTCTCCGACAACCTTTTCTGCCGCTGCTGTAACACTGCAGAGAGACGGCACGATCCCGAAGACTGGCTGACTGCGAGCAACGAAGCAGCGGGGGGGACGCTGAGAGACGAGAGTCAAATTAACGCACATGAAAAGCTTCCAGCCGTGGCCCACACAGCCCACTCGAAGCCATCAGGCACAACTGGACCCAGCTCGCCCACTGGAGTCCACAGCACATCAGAAGGCTGAGGGTATTTGGCTTGTTTGGCTGGAAGAGGAGGCAGTAACGGGGGTGAAGGTGCAATCCTCTGTCTACGGTGAAGGTCTACAGAAGGTGGAGCCAGACTTGTTTTGGGGACGTACAACGAGAAGACAGAGAGGCAACGGTCACAAGTTGCAAGGAGGGAAATTCTGGTTACATATTAAAATAAAAAACTAAAAAAATTACCAAGAGAGCTGTTAAAGACTGAAATATGACCCAGAAAGGTTGGTGAATCCTTGCAGACTTTCAGACCTGGCCTGGACAAGGCCCTCGGCAACCTGCTCTACCTTTGGAATTAGCCCTGATGAGGAAGGGGTTGGGTGAGATCACCTCCAGAGGCTGCTTCCAAAAGAAACCTTTCTTCAATTCTATGACTCTAGGTTCTTCCATCCTGTTAAATCCTAACATTGCCGTGAAAAAATGCCCCCCAAAATGCCATGTCCTGTGGCAATATAAACAAGTTAACATGGTACCGAGCTAGAAAAATTAACAGGATTTCAAACAACGGATGCCTGCAGACTGTTAGAGCCTTCAGAAAAACAAGAAGCCATCAATACACACTGGGAACATCTCAATAGCCTTAAGAAATCCACTGCCTCTGATATGGCAATATCAAACATGAAAGCCTCTCTACTTTTCTGTAGATTCACATATAAATTTTATAATTCACTGATCTCGCAGATATTAAAGCAAGCTAATGATAACCCTTCATGCTATTCTTCCATCAGAACCTTGAAAGTATTATTTACAGACAGAGAGCGCTTTGCTTTGATTGCTGCCGATTTGAACCATTGGGTGATCAGGCAAAAATCAAAACCAATTATTTCCGTGCCTGTACGGTTTCCCCTCATCTGACGCCTTTGAACGACTGAAGAAACAAACTGCACAGAATTCATGCTTTACTTTGTTCAGCAAAACAATTAGCTCTCTCAGCTCCTTAAAGATAAATGCCAGTAACTGTCATTTTGCACACTCTCTCGCTCGCTATGGATCCTCTATGCAATGGAATGGGTGCATTGGCAGCGTGCTGTTAATTAGCCCCAGGCCAACAGGAATAATATAACTTTGGACATGAACTAAGCACCAGAGTCAGCCCGGAGAAGCAGGTGAATAGAGGGAGCACGGACTGGGGTATGACTCCTATTTGTTTCACCTAACTCCGTTCCTACTTTAGAAGCCTTCTTAGAATCATAGAATGGTTAGAGTTGGAAGGGACCTTAAAGATCATCGAGTTCCAACATCCCTGCCCTGGGCAGGGACACCTCCCACCACACCAGGTTGCTCCAAGCCCCCTCCAACCTGCCCTTGAACCCCTCCAGGGATGGGGCAGCCACAGCTTCTCGGGGCAACCTGGGCCAGGCTCTCACCACCCTCACAGAAAAGAACTTCTTCCCCACATCTCAGCTCCATCTCCCCTCTTTCAGTGGCAAACCCTTCCCCCTCCTCCTAGGGCTCCCCTCCCTCATCCAGAGTCCCTCCCCAGCTTTCCTGGAGCCCCTTGAGGGACTGGAAGGGGCTCCAAGGTCTCCCTGGAGCCTTCTCTTCTCCAGGCTGAAGCCCCCCAACTCTCTCAGCCTGTCCTCCCAGCAGAGGGGCTCCAGCCCTCTGCGCATTTTCATGGCCCTCTGCTGGACACATTCCAACAGGTCCATGACCTTCCTGTGCTGAGGACTCCCAAGCTGGACCTTACTCCTAAGGCACACTCAGAAACCAAATCTCATCCATCCACTGAAAATCTCCGAGCGCTAAAGTAACTATACTCCTAAATTCAAGCCTTTCATTAAGTAAGAATCCAGAATTTCATTAAATATCTAACACTGAGCTCATCCTAGAGTTAAAAAACAGTGCTTTGCAGCTCTAAAAGAAACAGAAAGCAAATAAATCCACAGAATCTTGGCTGGGGTTTTTTTTTAACTCACTATTTTTCAGTCAATCCAATAATAACTCACAATTATTACAAGCTTGAGATTGGCACCGCTGGTAAAGGATGTTTTTCTCTGCTCTCCAAAATACTTCAGTAGCAATTGTCTGTTAACCCGGGGACTTCTCCAGCAAGGCAGCGCGGTGCTTGTGCCAAACAGCTGATTTCCATGCAGCTGCATCATTTCCCACAAAATTATTCACAGCTTGGTGATGGAAGAAATAACCAACATATGGAATAAGATGGTGAGGGGTTGGAGAAAAGAGGGCATAAGTAAAAATTAAAAAAAAAAAAAAAGCCAGCTGGGGAAATATGAGAGAAAGTAGGTACGAATAAAAGAAAAATGGGATCAAAGAGACAAGACTCACTTCGTCAATTTTATGAAAGGAAATCCCTCTGTAATGAAGAAAATGAATGAAACAGCTACCAATCCCAGCCAGCAGTAAGGTTTTCAAAGAATACTAATGTAAGTAAAGAGCTGAAGTTTCATTTTCAGACTCCCCAGTTGCCAGTCCAGAAGATAAATCTCAACGAAAGCCTATGTTATATGCCAAATTCATTTTCAAAAATCAGTTTTCACCTAGCCGGTTACTTTGTTCTGGAAAAATAGACCAGGAAGCTGAGCTATGTTAAGAATTAACTGAAATCACCGTGCAATATAACATACCCCACGGTAGGAGTAGGAATCCCATAGATCAGCAGAGAATACCTACAGAGAACAAGAGAGCTACACACATATTACAGCTCCTTATCCATATGTACGATTCTTCCAGTTGCTTTAACGGCAGAAATTCACAGGAAAAACAACAAAACAGAGGCAGGGAGGGGTGTCCTGTGGCCGAGGCAGTGAAAATAGCATCTTCTTGCATACTTTTGCTTCTCATTTCCCATAAAGCCCGCAGAAAGTCCACTTAACTGCTAGAGGGCAAGAGAGGACAATATTGTGGGGATGGAAAAATTAACAACAAAATAGATAATGGAGGAATTTACGGAGTCAGCCCAATTCTGTGGTTCTCATGCAACCGGCCTCTTGCAGATGCGCCATTGGGACTGCACCACCTATAGCAAAGTCGGGCTGGAAAAGAATATCATACCAACAGCATTCCAAAAACTTTTGGCTCAGCGGAAGTGCTGACAATTACCCTGTTTTTTTCAAATGTCAGGACGGAGTAAGCAAAATATTACCTCTCTCTTGACACCCCAGGAGATCTCCAGTTCCATTCATAACCGCGCCATCTGGGCCGCCTGCCTTCTGCTCTACTCGCTTCCCACTCCCGTAAACTGTTCCTCTCGCTGGAGGCAGTTCTGTTTCCCAGAGACGCCAGCGGAACGTGGTCCTTGGCACAAGGAGGCACCAATCTAAATGATGAATGTACACCCCGGAGGCTTTATTCCAGAGAACCGCACGCATGAAGAACCCGCTTCGCATTCTGCAAGTACTTACTGCAGCTCTGCATAGGCCAGACCAGGAAATTAGAAACTGCACTGATTTCCATTTCTATCAGCATGAGTCAGCTGAAGTAAGACAACATAAAGCACCATGGAACAGACGTATACACCAGACTTCCACCTAAAAAATCTTTAAGATAATATGTTCCAATTAAATCACTGCTGCTGCAAGCCTTGAAATACTTGTTAAAGTTTCACTTCGATGTTAAAGGTCCCAGTTCTCGGGATTTTTAGCTGTCATAAATTTGGACACCGCAGAAATTCGGGATATTTTCTCTAGTATCCTAAAGCATGTAGAATCCTACACCTGGACAGGCTGGATAGATGGGCAGAGGCCAATGGGATGAGGTTCAACAAGGCCAAGTGCCGGGTCCTGCACTTGAGTCAGACTGACCCCGTGCAACGCTACAGGATTGGTAAGGAGTGGCTGGAGCTGCCTGGTGGAAAAGGACCTGGGGGTGTTGGTGGACTGTCAGCTGAACATGAGCCAGCAGTGTGCCCAGGTGGCCAAGAAGGCCAACAGCATCCTGGCCTGTATCAGGAACAGAGTGGTGAGTAGGACTCGGGAGGTGACCGTCCCCCTGTACTGGGCACTGGGGAGGCCCCACCTCGAGGGCTGTGTCCAGTTTTGGGCCCCTCACCACAAAAAAGACCTGGAGGGTCTGGAGCGGGTCCAGAGAAGGGCAACGGAGCTGGTGAGGGGTCTGGAGCACAAGTCTTGTGAGGAGCGGCTGAGGGAGCTGGGGGTGTTCAGCCTGGAGAAAAGGAGGCTGAGGGGAGACCTTCTCGCTCTCTCCAACTCCCTGAAAGGAGGGTGTAGCCAGGGGGGGTCGGTCTCTTCTCCCAAGGAACAGGCCATGGGACAAGAGGAAACGGCCTCAAGTTGCCCCAGGGGAGGTTCAGATTGGATATTAGGAACAATTTTGACACTGAAAGGGTTATTAAGCCTTGGAATGGGCTGCCCAGGGCAGTGGTTGAGGCACCATCCCTGGAGGGATTTAAAAGCCGGGTTGACATAGAGCTTAGAGACATGGTTTAGTGATGGTTTTATCAGAGTTAGGTTGATGGTTGGTCTAGATGATCTTAAAGGTCCCTTCCAACCTAGACAATTCTACAATTCTATGTCTTTGAAACAGCAGTTTATCCCAAACTTTCATTCAGGACACAGGATTTTCTCCTGTTCCTCTCCTCAAGCCACAGCATGGGAATCCCACCGACTCTGAGCACAGGGATGGAGAAACAGGAGACTGGCCGTTAGACTGTACCGGGGAGCGGGCTGTAGTTAGTATGGAGTTTTTTGGATTAATACCTGGTGTATCGCAAAAAGCTCTGGGATTCCTGCTGACTTGCTCCCAGACTAAATACTTGGTAGGGAACATTGCAAGAAATACCACTCTCCAAATATCTCAAAGCAAATTTTACAGACGTAAAGGTTAAAGCAGTTAAAAATAAAAGAAAAAAAAAGTTAATGGTTAATATCTTGCAAAAACATCATTGCTTGCTTCTGTGCTGTCAAGAAAAGCTCTGAGGAAAACCGTTTTGAGGATGGAGGATGAAAGTAGCTTTCAAACACTGAGTAAAATAAACTGTGGAAATTTGTAAACAGTTTAACTCAAGTGTTTTATTGCTCAGCTAACAATGTAAAAACCAATGACTTCAAGTTCATACCCACCCTGTGCGAGAGTCATTTCAACGTGTTTTACAGAAATGTGTTATATTCCAATCGATAAGAAATCCTGTAATAAGTAACATCTATAGCTAATGGCTTTACTCATCTTTTTTTTTTTTTTTTTTTTTTTCCCCTCAAGATTTAGAAACAGTGCTCCAGAACAGTGGGGGAAAGCAAACGGCCGATTCTCTGCTCTGCCATGGACTTCCAGTGAGATCTTGGGCAAATCAGCACATCTTTGGGTCCCCCGGGGGGAACATCATCCTGGGGTTTGGGCACTTTGTGAAGAGGAATATTATAATGTTCTACATCTTTAAGGTAGAAGACTATGAGGAATCACGGAAATGCTTATGACAAATAAACATTCCCAGATGTCATCTTGCTTCCTCTGCGGGACACAGGGAGCCCCCCCAGCAGTGAACGTTTTCTTTTCTGTTGAGAAATCATCCTTCTCTGCCTCTCCCTCTCCCATCTCAGCAGGGCTGTTCTCATTCCTCTCAGATGCCAGACATCCACCCGAGCCCAGCTGCCCTCCCCTGGCTTTTTTTTTAAATCAAAAAATCTCTCCATAAATTAACTGGAGCTACCTGTGTGAGTATGAAGCACTGCTTAATTTACAGTTTCTACTGACACTGAAGAGGCAAGAACCCAATATGGCTTTTTAATTACTATTTCATACTAATACTGATGGAATCTAGAAAAATGCTCTGACTTGAGTGCTCCTTCCTTTCTATGGGCTTATTTTAAAGCCCTGAATGGCCAGAACAGCTTTATAGGCTGCAGCTGGGTGCGTCACCATTTTTGTTGTCAAGCTCCGAGTGTGAGACTTGGCTCCTTGTTCTTAATTCTGATAGAATATATTGTCCATATAATGGAGAATCAGAGAAACCCACAACAGAGAAGGCCACCCAGCAAACCCTGTCCCTGTCCCCCCCTCCTCACACCATCACATGCCAGAGGATGACCCTTTGAATTACTATTTGAAATAAGAAGGAATTCTAGGGCTGGAAGATCCCCCTTCATCACTGCATTTTACAACGAGTCTGAAGGTTGTGCTAAACAGAGTGAGCCAACGCATAGGACACAACATAAAACGGAGCCACTGAAGCCAATGGAATTGTACCAATATATACCAGCATCTGCTTTAAATTAACCTCTGCCTCTATGTTTTGGGTTTTGTGGTGGTTTTTCTTTTGTTTTATTTATTTTTTACAATCGCAACGGACTGTGTGCTGCTCACATACTTAACATGCAAAAGTACGAAGGTCACACCCAAAGATGCTGTACACTGATTTACTCTCCCTGTTGCCATTACAACAGCGAAAACTCCAATGCATTTACTTGCTTTTGGTGTGAGACAGAGCAGCAGGAAACCACGTTACAGACACATATTTCAATATGAACTCTCTTCAGGCCAGGCCCCTGCACAGGGACAGCTCTAAGGACTTCAGCACAGCCATACTGACCTCCCCACAAAGGATAATTAACATTTATATTCTGTAGGTGGATGAACAGCTGTCACGCAGTAAGTATTTGAATACTGAACACAAACCCATTGCTGCAAATAAACATCATTATATTTTATATTTTACAGTATCAGGCACTTTCTTCTCTTTGGCTGATAACTGTCTTTTACTTTCCTTTATCTAATTCATTAAACTCCAAAGCAAACAGAGAATTTCCCTACCAGTTTCAAAGGGTTTGTGAAGCAGATCCTAAACGAAGCCAGATATACCTTAATTCATCTGTTAAACCATACTATTGATTTAATATACATGAACATTCCCTTCACCCACGCGTGTTCCAGCTGGATCAGGTCGGATCAGATTATTCAAGACGGTCTGGTGGAAGTGTCACTCGAAGGCACAGAGAGATAAAGGATTAGCTGAACATTCTGACTGGGAAGTGGGTCATATTTAACTTCCATCAGTTCAAATATCTGACAATTCACCCTGGCACCCTGTGTTTTATCCTAATGACTGAGCTGAAGCAGATGGAGGGAGAAGTTCCTGCTTGAGAATCCTCTTCCAATGGAGATAAGGAACACAATAGAATCTTTGCAAGTTTTCCAGGTGCTAAGTATTAAAACATTTCATTAACCCAAGTACCCCTCTTCCCAGTTTACTTACTGGTCTTTTCACAGAATGCTACGGAACTGGAAGGGACCTCTGGACATCACCCAGTCCAACCCCCTGCCAGAGAAGGTCCACCCAGAGCAGGTCCCACAGGAACGTGTCCAAGGGGGGTTGAATGTCTCCAGAGAAGGAGACTCCACCACCTCTCTGGGCAGCCTCTGCCAGGGCTCTGCCACCCCCAAAAGTGAAGAAGTTCCTCCTCATGTTTAGATGGAACTTCTTATGTTCCAGTTTGTGCCCGTTCCCTCTTGTCCTGTCGCTGGGCACCACTGGAAAAAGACTGGCCCCATCCTCCTGACACCCACCCTTGAAGTATTTATAGGTGTTGATCAGATCCCCCCTCAGTCTGCTTTTCTCCAGACTCAAAAGACCCAAGTCCCTCAGCCTCTCCTCCTAAGAGAGATGCTCCAGGCCCCTCATCATCTTTGTAGCCCTCTGCTGTCCCCTCTCCAGCAGTTCCCTGTCCTTCTGGAACTGGGGGGCCCAGAACTGGTCCCAGTGCTCCAGATGGGGCCTCCCCAGGGCAGAGCAGAGGGGGAGGATGACCTCCCTCCACCTGCTGGTCACACTCTTCTGAATGCCCCCCAGGATGCCATTGGCCTTCTTGGCCACAAGGGCCCATTGCTGGCTCATGGGCATCCTGTTGTCCACCAGGACTCCCATTTTTTTTTTCCTCAGAGCTCTCTCCAGCAGGTCACCCCCAACCTGTACTGGTGCACGGGTTTTCACACATGATCAATGCAAGCAGAGGAGAGAAGGGGTTTGCCAACACTCCTTCAACTTGTCAGCTGTAAACCCAGAAACACAACGAATGGGACTCATACTCTGCTACTGATTTGTTATATGCAGCTCAGCACATAAATCCCAGACTAAGTTTCGCAATTAAATTTAGTAATTTAGTAATTAGTAATACCAGTCAGTATTACAATAATACATCTATTAGCAACAGCAAAACAAGAAGAAAGAGTGAAAGAAGGAAAGTTCCAGCAATGGCTTATTTTGAAGCATCTTTAAAAGACAAATTTAGGGCAGATAGGGCGATGCTGAGCCAAGAGTCTCTGAAAAAGCGTTTTCAGTAGGAATTTAGATTCGTCATATACTAATTTAGAAGCGGGCCTGTAGCACGGGGGAAAACACTTTGGGGTATGAACAGTCCATGTGTGTGAAGTCAACTCGGGCAATCGCGTCTTTCCCTGCAGAACTCAAGCAGGAGGGTCTGGACTAGGAGTGTTATTTCCCCTCCTTTTCCCAGGAAAGCACACGCTGTGGGGTTGGGAAGCCACGCTCTGCTTTGCTCATCGCAGCCTTGCAAATGGCTTAGGGGCCAAGCACTACTTCCCCCCCCCCTCTAGTAGGAAGGTGAAGGATAATTTTCTCTTACAGGGCCCGCAGCAGAGGGAAGATGTAACACAGCTCACACTACGGTCCCTTCCTGCTTCAGCTGCAATAGCAGCAAAGAACCAGCTGCCTCTGCAGATTTGGGCCTCTCTCCCTGCAAATTCTGGTTTCACTGACATCCGTGGTCCAGCACATCTTCACCTTAGTAACACTGAGATTCCCCTCCTTAAATCTCCATTTGCACCAATAATCCCCAGCTGAACACCAAACCTAAACCCTTGACTGAAATCCTTAGTTTTATCCCCATTTCTGTTCTTCAGGCCTCACTCCCCCTCACTAGGGGCCTGCAACTGTGTCCCATCACTTGCTCTCAGGGACAACAAAGTCATTTTCAAGCCTACCTGGCTCATTTGCTGCCCTCAAAATGAGTGATTTTCTTTTGTCTCTGATGTTCCAAACACAACACTTGTATGCAAATAGGCACAGCCCTTCTCTCCCGGAGAGAAATATGGTCAACTGCAATTATTAATTCTCCATTGTTGTTAGGACTTTAAACTGTTCTTTAAAGCCACTGTGATCTCTTTCAAGCAGTGGAGAAAAAGAGCACTTTAATCACTAAAAGTGCATTAAAAATTCAACACTCGAATCCTGCCTAATAGATTGATATTTCCCATGAGCTGTCAGGGTAAGATTAGCTATTAAAAATCCACTTGTCCACAGGCATGTTAAATCTACCTGAAATTGGGCTCCGCTTGTTTTCTTGCTTGTTTGTACGTTTAAAGAGATGCTTAAATTCCAATCTATTCACCATTAAAATAAATCAGAGAAATCTATTTGTGTGTTTTTACAATGTTTTAAGATCAACTTCCATCTCAGGAGCCAGGGGACACTGGATCCTGCGTGTCCCTTCCCAAGTGCCGAGGCTGTCCCGATGGCCGCAGACAAGAGCACAGGGGGATCCTTAGTGCCCCGAGGTGGGATATGAAGCCATATCTCTTAAACTCTCAAAATTCGGCTTTGTCACCACAAACTCTTCCATCAGCTGGGACACAGCCTAAACTAAAGAAGAGACACAAACATCTACGGAGAGTTCTTCATTCCTTCCTTCCACTCCTTCAAGCCCCCGTTGACACTGGCAAAGCACCGCGACGTTCAGTGATGGACACACGTTATTTAAAAACCCAACCAAACAAAAAACACCAAACAGAACACCCCAACTGTCCCAAGCCCCCCTAATGTTGGTGGCACAGACCAAAAAGCTATTTGTGAAATCCATGAATTATTTCTTTCCTGGATGCAGTACCTAAAGGGGGCCTACAGGAGAGATGGGGAGGGACTCTTGATGAGGGAGGGGAGCCCTAGGAGGAGGGGGAAGGGTTTGCCACTGAAAGAGGGGAGATGGAGCTGAGATGTGGGGAAGAAGTTCTTTGCTGTGAGGGTGGTGAGAGCCTGGCCCAGGTTGCCCAGAGAAGCTGTGGCTGCCCCATCCCTGGAGGGGTTCAAGGGCAGGTTGGAGGGGGCTTGGAGCAACCTGGTCTGGTGGGGGGTGTCCCTGCCCAGGGCAGGGGGTGGGAACATAATGATCTCCAAGGTCCCTTCCAACCTGAACCATCCTATGATTCTACAATTGCTGGCTTTCTTCCCAGCAAAAGAAGCCCCATTGCTGCCCAGGACGCTACCACACTAGACGGGCACAGAACTGAAGGGGTCCCCCTCTTGCTCACACACAAGAACAAGAGACCTCAGACAAGACATAAAAAGACCGACTGAAGTTTATCGATTAGCACCGTAAACGCTCGTCACAACGTTTCAGCACATTGATTGTGTCGAGATTTGTTTTTTTTCTTTTGTCTTTTCCCCTCTAAAAAGGGAAAGAACCTGAATGCTTTGAATCCTGGTGATGTTGGACATCTTGTAGCTTTCTGATCGTAAACAAGCAACACACAAAATTTAATTTAGAGGAAAATGTGAAGCGTGTTTGCCAGCCTAAGTGAATTCTCCTATGACAAAGATTCTATAGATAGCTTTCTGTTTCATTTCATGGTATTTCTTCCACCGTGATGTTACAACCAGAAACCACACTGGGAACAATTTGGGATTGAATAGAAAATGATGGTGTCTAGACGGCAACTATGCCTGAAGTATTTTCGAGGAATATAAAAAACAAGCATTACCATCAGCTCTAATAGCTAGAAGTTAATAATGACAACGTTAATTTTAATTTTAACTGATTCAAGGTAGGTATTTAAACCCAAAACAAAGCAAAATCAATGAGCTGGAATAGGAATGCTAATTTTCAAAGCTGGACAATTATTAATCATTTATATTATTCAATTAATACTGACATTTGTAATGAATAGTATACTTTATGTCCCCATCTGGTATTCAAACACATCATTCATTTTTATTCTTAAGGAATAAACAGAGCTGCAAAAGGTTTTGATGCACAACCAAAAGGAGGAGAGTGAAATTAGGCAGTGGATTCCCTTTTGCATTTTAGAAAAATCATTCCCTTGAATAAGAATTCTTTTTTTTTTTAAACACTCCAAGGTTGTAATGCCTTGTATTCCATCCGCACCCCTTGCTTCTAAAGGAGCCTGCCAAAATCTTTTATTCACAGAACGTTTTCCCTGTCTTTCTGCAGCGCTAGAAGGTTGGTTGGGTTTAGACTTTCAAAAGGAGACCTTCATGCCAATATTTACACACTGAATCACCCGGACTGAAACTCAGCACTTCAGCTCCTCAAAAATATTCCTCGAAAGTCTTTTTCTGTGTATCAAAACGGGCTGCCCTGACTCAGTAAGAGCGTTTTGCAGGAACATGTCATGTCAAAATACTTACAAGATAATTACAAAGCATTTGGTTTTACTGAGGTCAAATTAAGTCAAAATGGCAATATTTTGTAATTACCTCCGTTTCATGAAAAAAAATGACATGCTTTGATTTTTTTTAAGCAAATCGGGATTTGAAAGATAAGAATTTAATGTTTTTAATGCCAATCATGTACCTATCAGAATCTATTCCTTTATGTCCAAATCAAAAGGAACGTTTTTAAAAGAGCTTGTCTAAGTTTTGCAGCTCAGTTTCCACAGCCGAAGCTGCAAGCAGCTTCTTGACTAACTTATCAGCACGCAAGAAAAATTAGAAGAAAGGCATCCAAACACTCCATCCTAATAGTGGGAGAAACCTTCCCATTAGGAAACAGCTTCCAGCCTCAAACACTCCCATTTCACAGGAACCACAGAAATGGTCTTTAGAGTCTCTCCACCAAACGCTACCCTTTCCAGACTAACACCATTATAGTCCATCGGTGGAGTCTCTGCACGACTGCCCCGATAATGAAGTCCATCAAGGATGCTGTCTGCCGTCTGCAGAGAGCCTGGCAGGGAAGGGAATCGATGACTGCGATGCCAGCGCTCCGGTGGCTGCAGGGAGGAGTTATCCATTTCCTTGCCAGCTGGACAGCAGCTGCTTCAGTCACAAAAAAACCCATAAAACAACAACAACAAAAAAACCACCAAAAAACCCCACAAACCCCAAAAATCCCAAAATAAAACAAAACCCCACTAAAAATGGAAAAGAAAAACAAGAAACAAAAAAAATCCCCCTCCATACAGCAGCTGGCCGCGACACCATAAATCAGGCCAGAAACAATTATATTGAGGAATCTCATATTCATGTCAAGCTGAAAATCCAGATGCTTTTGATAAGACTTCCATTTTTACCCAGTACCGTTTCCAGAACTTCAATCTTTAACACCAGGACCTATGTTCAACTTCATACGTGGACTTCACTCAGCTGCTATTAATAGTAGAATCCAGATGTCCAGATCCGGAAGGCTCTCCTAGGGCAGTGCCCGACCCACCATCTTCAATGAAATATATTCAATTTAACTGGTAAAATGACTCATCTATTCACAGTCTGATTTTCTCCTTTAAAAAGAAATAAAAATAAATCGTATCTGTAACCAGGCAATGAGCAAATAGAAAATCAGAACCACAGCCCCAGCTTCCCCAAAACACGCTGCTTGTGCTTCTATCTAGTTTTCAGCATTGAGCCAGACCCTGACCTGGTTAAAACAATCACTGAAATGGATGGTACCGTGTTATGTTTTTAACTGCGGGTGCTCCAAGGCCTCCCTCTTGCCACATTTTAACTGTTCATCTTAAAAAAGGGGAGGAGACACACAGGCAAATCGAGATTTTGTATAAATAAATTGTTTTAAGTATCCCAGTATAGTTAAATCAGGGAAGCACTTTTCACAACAAGCATGGAGGTAAAGTATGAGAATGTTCTTTACTGTGTTTGCCTTTTTTAAAAAGGGAATAGAAGTATACCAAATGAGTAAAGGAGCTCTAGATGGTATTTTTCTCGGACAGCACAGTAACATGGTGGTTAGGGCAGACCAGGACGGCAGCACGGCCAAGGCAGAGGACCTGCAGTAAATCCACACTGTGGCCACCTTGGGGACAGTGGCCACCTTGGGGACAGTGGCCAGCCTGCCACAGGCTCAACTCGCCACCCTGGCAAGTTCGCAGCACTAACACACTGAGGGCTTTTGTATTAAACTGTTTTGTGTTTTTCAATTTGTTAGACTTTTAAATTAATAAAACTGCTTTCCCCTTCAATGGTACGCAATGGATAACGAGAACAGTCATCTTGAATCTGTAAAATATTTTAGGATACTCAATAAACTTGATACGGAGCATGCAAGCCCATAATTTGCAGAGGGAAAGTAGCACATATTTCATATTTAACCACTGCAATTGTCAACTCTGTGTACATGCATCACTGAAAGACTAAGTGAAGAAGAAAAAAATAACAAACTAGTATATATATTTACTTCAAACAAACGGAACACTAGGCATGCACATAGACAGCACTAGCTTAATGTAATAGTTAATTTAAAGCTTGAGCTGCTTACTAGCATTACCAAAGTTATTTTATACCACAGAATATGACTGACTGGCTTTTATTTTAATATTCTGCCATTTACCAATTCTCTATGTCAGTTCTGAACAGGGCCAAGTGGAATCCAACACAAACACCAAGGTAGCCCATGCAAATTCTCATCCTCTTGATCTTCTTTCACCTTTCTAGGACTCCTACCCAATTAAACTTGCCATTTTTGCTTGCACCCAGGGAAGGGTTTCCGTGGGCTCACCACCTTGGGAGCCCCTCTGCCTGGGAGGAAGTTCACCGCAGGAGCTAACAGGGTTAAGCGTTCTTCCACGAGAAGTTTTGACTTTCAAATGGAAGCCTTCAGGATCAAGACAAATCCATCATTCTAACGCTGAGAACGAAGCTGTTGAAACCAAAGGAAATGAATCCATCCAGTGGATCATTAGCCATGCGTGGAACGTTGCTCCCAGAATTAATAGATGCTATATCATGCCTTGGGAATACTTTCAACCCGTTCCCAGTCAGCTGGAAAAGGACAGAGGGAAATTTCTATTCTATTTCCCCCCCCGCTCTCTCCTTCTTCCTTCCTGCCTCCTTTTAAAATCCACACTGCTGAGAACTTCTCCACAGAGTAATTCATAATCTAACTCTATTAAAATAAGTGCCGCTGCTAAGCATAACCCGAAGATGAATTATCAAAACAGAATAATACTAATAATGAGGAGCTGCAAGATCTTTTCAGGCATGGGACCATCTTGAACTGCATGTCTGTCTACCCCCTCGAGATCAGTGCTCCAAAGAACCACGGCATCAGCATAAGAAAACAAAAATAGAGTTTGACTTTAATGCTCAAATGTTGTGGAACTTCAGTGCCTCTTCTGGTTTCGGACTGACCATGACAGCAAGGAGTGCTGCTTACTCTTCATCATACTGCAATAATAAAATCTGTGTAGAATCATACATCCACTAATTGACAATTAACATATGCCTCCTTTTACTTAAAGGCTTCAAAGTCCTTTCTGAGCCTTGGGATACATCCCAGGGACCCATTAAACAAATGGCTCCTTTTAGATTGCTAAACACCGTCATAATCTGGCTAGGCAAGAGGAAAAATCAAACTCATGAATCATTCCTTGTGTAAAGCAACGTGCCCCAGGACTCGCTCAGCCTTAACCCCGGGTCCAGCCCTACAATGGTTAAGGAAACAGTTATCTCAGTCTTTTTTTCTGCGTTGCACTTTTCCACCTCTAACACAGTCAAGAGCTGTGTAGCTTTAAACACATCACCCCAAAGTGATGAATAACAATATGTCCCCCGTGCAGGTCTGTCTGCGTTCTCTGTCATTCAACCCATCTTGCCAGTTATGAACATTTTCAAGTGTTCTTAAATGAGCAGATCTGGTTTGGCCTCTCCTTCAGTAGAGAAGATGGAAAATATTCACACCCCTTCATTGCAATGGCCCAAGACTGTTTAAAGCAGAGAAGGAATGTTTAAAGTTAGAGTGTCCATGAATAAAACTGGGCAAAACTGGGGGAAGGAGAAGGATGTTGGCAACACAGGCTCTTGACTGTACTTACAGAAAACACCCCAAAGGTCTGCTTCCTGAAACGTTGCTTTTCGTCTACAAAATTGCATATCTTAAAAAAATTGATGTTTTCAGCTCCAGGCAGCGCTGCATTGCTGTAATGCAGTTGTAGTTCCCACCCAGAGCAGGGACTGACAGCTGCTCAGATGAACCCTTTCCCATCACGTATGTACGAACCCAGGGACTGCTTTCAATTGGAAGGCTGCACCCAAACTCATTTCAGATGGTTGCATCTACCCCACCTTTGCATACAGAAAATATTTTTAATTGCTATAACCAATACAAAAAGCCACCATTAAAGACCAGACCAAAAAACTGATCTATTACATGGACTGAAGTTAGTAGTAATGATCTGAATTCTCCACAGGTTTCTTGCTTTTTGAGAACAGAACAGATTCCCAAGATCTCACTTCAAAGCTGTTCACAGCCGAGAGGTATTCACCATCCTTATGATTTCAATAATTATTGCTACTGAATTAATCTACTGATCTGTGACTTCCAGTGATGCCAAGTTTCCTTTATGCCGTCTTACAGCCAATGGAAATACAGTTTTTACACATGCATATATACTGTGTGTATGTATATATATATATATATATTCTGTCACAACAACCCCAGGCAACGCTACAGGCTTGGGGAAAAGTGGCTGGAGCTGCCCAGCAGAAAAGGACCTGGGGGTGTTGGTGGACAGCCGGCTGAACATGAGCCAGCAGTGTGCCCAGGTGGCCAAGAAGGCCAACAGCATCCTGGCCTGGATCAGGAACAGCGTGGCCAGCAGGAGCAGGGCAGCGATGGTGCCTCTGTACTGGGCGCTGGTGAGGCCTCACCTCGAGGGCTGTGTTCAGTTCTGGGCCCCTCACTACACGAAGGACATTGAGCTGCTGGAGCGTGTCCAGAGGAGAGCCACCAAGCTGGTGAGGGGTCTGGAGAACAAGTCATACGAGGAGAGGCTGAGGGAACTGGGCATGTTCAGTTTGGAGAAGAGGAGGCTGAGGGGAGACCTCATTGCCCTCTACAACTCCCTGAAAGGAGGGTGTAGAGAGGTGGGTGTTGGCCTCTTCTCCCAAGGGAATAACGACAGGACCAGAGGAAATGGTCTGGAGTTGGGGCAGGGGAGGTTTAGATTAGATATCAGGAAGAATGACTTCACTGAAAGAGTGGTCAGGCACTGGAACAGCCTGCCCAGGGAGGTGGTGGAGTCGCCATCCCTGGAGGGATTTAAGAAAGGTGTAGACATGGCACTTCAGGGCATGCTCTAGTGCCCGAGATTGTTGGTTTGCGTCTGTTTGTGGTTTGTTTGTGCTGGTTTCTTTTTTTTTTTTTTTTTTGTGGTTGGACTCGATCTCAAAGGTTCCTTCCAACCATGAGGACTCTGTGATTCTGTGATATGTGCAGACTCAGTAGCAAGTACTGAAAATGAGTAATTCTGGTTTTGAAATCATGCAAGGGAAGCCAAGGCAGGGGACTGGGAGAGAGAACTAAGGCACGCAAAGCACTTCACTTGATAGGAGATTTACAGTTTGCAGTGAAATTAAAGCTATTAACATCAGCCTTTTACCTACTCGATAAGCCAGGAAAGATGGCAATAATACCTTAACTCTTAATACAGCTCCCGAGATCTCAAGGCACTTTTTAAACTGTTCCCCAATGGGGGGTAACATACTCTCACAGTGTCATGAAGTGGACTATGAGCACAAGAACGAACCCAGCTCCACCACCTTCCTCTCTAGTCCCTGTTTACCAGCCCATACTGGTGCTGTCCTCCTCGTAACTGTCATTTTACCCCCTTACAGTAGGTTTGCAGGAACCATACACTGGACATCCACATAAGGATATGGAGATGCTACAGCCACTTAAATTCAGGCTGTCACATCTTTGCAGCTGTAACGTACAGATATAAATACTGTTCTAAGCAAGCTGTGTGTTTCCTCACTTATTATGCTATTACTTAATTCTTTTACTCCTCATAGAAGCACTTCACCACTAAAGTCATTTCGGTGCTAGACGACACTGGCTGTCTGTTAACTCCACCAACTTTACAAGTAGCCAAGTAGACGCTTTCTACCCCAGACCATAGTATTCCACTTGTTTCTCCAAAAAGAAAACAAAACCCAAACCAGTAAACATTCAAAGTACAGTTGTATATTCTAGGGAAGTAATTCTTGGCTCATGAAAACATGTGAGCTGCCAAAAGATTTTCCAATTTGTTCAGTGCTGTAACAGAAGCTTTCCCCTGAACTGGAACTGAAATGGTGCAAGACCCTGCGTTCCTCTAACTTGAAATGAAGGAAAGAACTCATCAACACGTCTGCTCAAGGACCAGCACCTCTTTGATCCCCACTGGTAACTCATGCAGATTTAACTCCTAAAGCACGCAAACACTTATTTACGAGTGTATTATTTGAGGTACTCAGATGCCAGCACCACTAAATTGAAAGCAAACTGATTTTCAGATATGCGGGGGGCAGACACCTTTAACAATAAGGAAATAAATAAGAAGAACAAGCTGCTGGAAGGGCAATGGATGCAAATTCAAGATCTCCTGATTTTATTCCAAGCTTTTACCAGTGCCTTAATGAACAATCACAGACAAGCCACTTCATGTTGTTTCTCAATACATTAATTAGGAATAACGACACTCATCTCACACACAGTTCTACAGCTGAAAGGTGCTATGTGGCAAAGGTTTCGTTTTTATTTAGTTTAAAAAAAAAAAAAAAAACAAAAACAAAAAACCAACAAAACCAACACCTGGAGATACAAACAATTTGCCAGAACTCTCCTCATCAAAACAAACAGCAACTCCCAAAAGTTGCAATGCCAAGAGCACTAACGAGGAGCTGTCTGTAGACCGAGTGGCACCGTGCAGATCAAAACTCATTTGCCATGAAGAGCTGCATATTTAGTGCTACGCTCTTCTAAATCAGCCTCAGAAAAAGCCTCAGAAAAATGCAGTAGTAAAAGTTTTTCTATGCCTGATTTGAAAGAACACATTCTATACAGAAATACAGGCTTTCAAGTTGCCAACGCTCAGAATTCTTGCTGAGGGCAATTTGTTTTCTGTGGAACTATGAGATGCAGAAGGAGGAGCCTCAGAAGCCCAAGCCACCAGAACGCTCTCGGATTGGAGCGGAGAACACGACAAATGCTCCAATTTTCATTTTCCAAACCAAGTAGCATGTGACAGCATTCCTTCTCATGCAGGTTCACTGTGGTGGCCCTACCCAGGCCTTAATTTAGACTCCCAGTCCAAAGGCTGAAAGAAGGAAGGGTTCTGCTTCGGTTCCATACAAGAGAGGGCAGGTACAGAAAACGGCTTCATTTTTTACAGTGAACACACAACAGATCTGAAACTGGCTTTGCATTTTGCATTTGATTGTCTGTTTTAAAGATACAGCAAAAATCATTTAATTATTGTCATAGCTTGGTTTCATTTTGTATATTCCATTGTTGAATAATGTATCTCTTGTAAATTAAGATAAAGAATATAACAGCTTTAGTTCATAATTGGCTCAGCATAAAGAACATTTCAGAGACTGCATTTAAAATCATATCTTTCATTGAATAACGCTGCTGAATTTTTAGCAATCAAAACTTTCATCAAGTAAACATCATGACAAAACCATTATTTGCATCACTCAGGATGATGTGACATTTCAGCTGAGGAAAATCTCCTCAGAGGTACCACGCTCTGCTTCAAAACTTTCCCAAGACAACAAAGCTGCCAAAGAACCCAGTCCTGTACCCAGAGCAAATAAGCTCAAACATTTTGCACGTCCATTAGTGATTTGTGGAGTTCCGAGATGAGCACTCACCTTTGCCGGATGGAGAAAAGCCGGAGCAGAGAGTTCAAAGCCTTTGTGTAAAATCTCCCCACTGCCTGGCAGAGCCTGCAAGAGAAACAGAGGGTCCTCTACTCTAAACGCTAAACCACGTTCTGTCCCACATTGGCTTTGCCAAATCCCAACAGGGCCTAACCCTCCTCACTTTAACAATTCACCCCCAGCGACGACACAGGTGGCTGTTGCTTTAATTAATTGGATTACCAGCTGTAATAGCTAACGGCTCACAGGTGCCTTTAATATCAGCAAAGCTGGGCTATCACCAGAACACACACCGTACCACAGGTGTGTAAAATTATATGGAAACATAAAAGCTAAAATGAATATGTTATTAAAATGTCTCACAGACATAATGTAAAAAGTCAGAGTTTAATCTTAAAAGTCATCATCTTTGATCATTTTAAGAACTCTTTTAACACACCTCTCTTGAAACAATGTAATTATAGGTAATTACACCTGCAATCTGGAATTTCTGGCAGAGAGCACCATCAACCTCTGGAATTCACTGCTGCGGTGAATGTATCACGGTCAGGTATTTTCTAGATATTTGTTTAAATGAAGAGGAGTTACTAGATAGAAAGAAAATAAAGTAACCTATTTGATAGTAGATTTGATCACTGAGATGATCAGGGGTTTGCAGGGGATTCATGACTGTAGCAGATAGTTTCTTGTAGGAAGTATATTCTGTACTGGAATCACCAGCCACCCAACTGGGCCACGGCAGACCCACCTGCTGGGGGAAAAGGCTCTTCAGAGACTCTCTTAGTCCCAGCCTGACGTGGCCAGTCTTCCATACCACAGTCCTTACAGGTGTTCAGTCTTTACGTTATACCCCTAGAACAATCCTGCAGAAATTACCTTATTCAGCAGGAATTAATCAAATTACAGCAAGGCCCAGCTACTCCCTCTTTCGGATGCAAACACTGCCACTAAGCTAAAAAATAATAGGTGCCAAAGAAGCAAAACTACCCAGTGAAGGAGCCTTTTCACTGCTTAAGGGTAGTTGGATCTGATAAAAGAATCAAACAACAGGATCTGATCCTCTGCTGCAAGGATGTGGAAAACCTGAAATTGAAAAGAAAAACCCCCAAATCCACTCCTCTGACCCTGGAGTTCACCGATACACTAATGTGGGTCTCGCAGCAACTAAACTAAGTGGACTAAACTAAGCAATATTCTGATGAGGCCGGTTAATGGTTTTGCAATGGCCTGGCACACAAAGGGGCATCGGCCAAGCGCCGTCCGGGCGACACGATACCAGGACGCTGTTGGTACCTGCTGTCACATCCACTCCGCAGGCAGAGCCCGTGCTGCTCAGGGGTTTTTGCTTCCTTCCTGTTGTCGCTTTCTTCAAGCGAAGAAAGCAGAGATCTTTCTTCAGCCATATTTCTAAGCCTTAAATCTTTTAGTGAGCTAGAATGAGCTGCTCTCTTGATTAAACACAGGACTCTCTCTCACTCCATCATTTTCACTATTATCACCAAGAAGAAACATATAAAAGCCTCACTGTAAATGACCAAAGTTAATGAAAAAGAGCCATGTGAGGCTTGTAAACCATTGCACTGTTTCAGATCTCGCTGTAACCTACAGCCCCTGCACACCACCTCACTTAGAGAAAAAGTGCTGCCATGTAAATGGGTCTGTAAATTATCTGTGTCTAACGCAGGTAATTGGGAATGGTCAGGATGAAGAAAGCATCTTGGCTGGAATGATCTCCAGGAAAAACAGAAAAGACATTGAGAGGGGGAATTTGTGCCTGAAATTTAAATTTTCAGGGCTCAATTCTCCTTGCAGCCTGGCCCGATGCAAAGCTCCCCGACGGCAGCAGATAGAGATGCTCTGATTTCAGGGGGGTTTGATCAGACTCCGACACCGAAACACCGTTTACCCAGCGCGCATTAGAGAGATCTCGGCTTTCTCAGAACTGAATATTCATTAAATCAGCAAACAGACAGAAGAAGAAAAATACAATCAAACGGTACATGACTCAACAATAAATCATCATCGATTTTGCTCAGCCCTCCTGAGCCCGTTTCCATGATGGGGAGCAGGCGTGAAGGGAAGCCGGGCAGGGGCTGCGGCACGGCACGGCTCGAGAACCACCCCAAGGGCTCGGCAAACCAGGGGCCATTACCTGGCTAAGCTAATTATTCCCCTCTTTCAAATTACTCAAAGTAGATTTATTAATTGTAGGGGAAAAAAAAGCCTACTATGTCCTTCCCTATTTCCTTTTATTAATTTTTAATTCATTTGCTTTTAATTATTAGGACCTACTCTGCAATGTCCTGGATGAACGCTAATAATTAAAGTCCAAGTATTTGTTCTAAATTAAATCAGACCTCAGCCCTTGCGGGGGGGGGCGTTGTTGTTTCTTTTCTCTTTTGAATAGGGAAAAATTGAGGAGACACATTTGTTTATGACATCCACAGAATAGCTGGTTCTTAACAAGACAAATATTACACCAAGTTAATTTGAAGGTAGTATACATAATGCAGCATATCAATTTTGTATGACATACGGGCTTGTGCCTGCATAATAACAATTTAAAAACAATATTGTGTTGCCAGTGACAATTACTAGACTGTACACCACTTCGGTGGGGCACACATTAATTTAATTCATTGCAGCAGGCAGGTTGGCACGCACCGAGAAAAATCACCGCAAAATGACGAACGCTTTACATTTTACAACATAAATACTTCCTTGAGAACTACAAACCCCTGTCAGGAGAGAAGCACCTTCTGGCATTACTCCAATTTATTAAGTCAGCCCCACCGCAATGAAAAAAAAGGACCTGCAAACATACATCACAATCATCCTCAACTCTAATTTACTCCGGCCCTCGTACGGATGCAACAGCAGGGAAAGCATCCGGGAGCTTTCATCTAAAATTCGTGAAGAGTGTTGTGAAATAAAAACCTAGACGCACTTCTCTCCTTTTCTCTTACAGCCAAGAAGTTACCTATAAACAGGCCCCGAAATTTCATGACTCAAGACACGTTTCACGTGATCTCGTGGGCAGCATTGCTCAAGTGGGGATCTCAAAAGAGCCAGATTCATTTTAGTTTGACAGATAAATGCTTTAATCCCATCAAACGGTCGTGTCTGTTCTCCCAGTGATGTTAATATAATAATGGAGAATTCCATTCATTTTAGCGGAGCTAAAGGCTGTCCTGGAGAATACAGATATGGATCTGTAACGCTGCAGTTCCTCACGGTGAGATCCTGGGAGACTGCCCAGCCGTTCCGCCGCTCATCCCGCAAAGCCCTGAGAACACATACTTGATTTACAGAGGGAGTTTCAGGGGTGCGCATGTACAATTTCAGAGGAATATGAACATTTCTGGTCTTAGCAGCCCACCGAGCTCACTGTCTTGCTGAGGGTAACAGCATCTTCAAGCTGCTTCAGAAGGGAAGGTAAGAAACCATCAAAATTAGTCTGTTCACTTAATCATTCTACTCCTAAACTTCCTTTCTTGTTCCTGTCTCCACAGGAAACTGTCTTGCACAGGGAGGGACTGTATCACATCCAAACTATTTTTCAGATATACTGTGGAGACATTTCACAGTGTAAGGGTCCTTGCCTAGTGTCTGAAAGCAATAGGAAATTTGGAAAAAAAAATCCCAAGTCACAGGGTCTTAATCCAAAATACCTCGGGGCAGGGGGAAGCCAGATACTCGCTGTTAAAAATCAGTTGTAAATGCAGAGAAACTTTCTACACGCTCTATACAAGCTACTGTCTTTCTAGTCCTTTCTATCGACTATTTTAAGCCATTTTATCTGTGCTGGCGTCAGTTGCTGCTAACCATAGTAATCTCCTTTTAGAGAAAAATAAAAGGGCTTCATGAGATTATGTAAAGGCAACCAAGAATAGAAATGAATATAAATACCAAGGAATGTATCGACTGTTAACATTCAAGACAAGATGCAATCTTTGGGAAGCAACAACGTTATAGATGTCTTTAGCAGGTATTCACCTATGACCTACAGCATCTTGAACTGATCTCTTCAGACAGACATGGGGATGGGGCTTCAGAGAGGCTGGTGAAGAAACAGCTTTCTGAAGGATGTGGTCAGCAGTATCGAATTAAGGACTTCACCACGTTGACTAAGGTCTCTCACTTTTGGCACTAAAGCAAAACCGAGACCTGGACTCTCTCTTTGTTTGTTAGGGAAGGAAAAAGTAAGTTATTTGAGTTTCAGGTTCTACCAGTTTTCATGCTTTTTTAAGATCATAGAATCATAGAATCATCTAGGTTGGAAGAGACCTTGGGATCATCGAGTCCAACCATCTACCCTACTCTACAAAGTTCTCCCCTATACCATATCCCCCAACACCACATCTAAACGTCTCTTAAACACATCCAGGGATGGTGACTCAACCACCTCCCTGGGCAGCCTGTTCCAATGCCTGACCACTCTTTCTGTGAAAAATTCTTTCTTAATGTTCAGTCTAAACCTACCCTGTTGGAGCTTGAAGCCATTCTCGTTCTGTCATTAATTAATTAATGATGTTAAGATATATTAAGATAGCACTTTCTATTTTTCTGGGGAGGGACTCTTTATCAGCGAACATAGCAACAGGACGAGGGGGAGAGGTTTGACACTGAAAGAGGGGAGATGGAGCTGAGATGTGGGGAAGAAGGTCTTCGGTGTGAGGGTGGTGAGAGCCTGGCCCAGGTTGCCCCGAGAAGCTGTGGCTGCCCCATCCCTGGAGGGGTTCAAGGCCAGGTTGGAGGGGGCTTGGAGCAACCTGGTCTGGTGGGAGGTGTCCCTGCCCAGGGCAGAGGGTGGGAATGGGATGGTCTTCAAGGTCCCTTCCAACCCCAACCATTCTGTGATATGATGACTGTAATCCTGACCCTATTCACACAGAACTCTGATTGCATTGAAAAGCTTTGCAGGAAGTAGCCAGAGCTTCCAGTTCTAACGAACCGGGTTCAACAGAGAGTGTTTGCACGCAGAGGAACCGAGCTTCCTCCAATTACTGCCACTGTCCCCATGCGAGGTGCCCAGGGCTGCCAATTCTCTTTAAGTTGCAATTCCCAGAGGTTTAATTTACATCTTTGTGACACCTTTTTTCACAGCTGCTGCTGGACAGGATTAGTAGCTTGCAAAGAAAATTTAAGGGAAAGCAGTCAGAAATTTTAGGTGAATTGGCTCGACAACGCTTGGGAGTTCATGGAGTTCACCTCAGCATTCCGGGGCAGCCTAGAAAACTGAAAAGGCAAATTTTCATGTTCCTCTGAAATTGCCCAGATTTCTGCTTGTTTATTACAATGTTTTGCAACTTTTCTGTATGAGAAGTTTATGTAAAAGGGATGCCACAACTGACACACCCTTCCACCACCCTCAAAAACTCCAAAAACCAAGCAGTGAAGAACTGTATCAGACAAATGGTTTAAGGGAATTATTAGCACCGATAGTAGATCACACGAATGCCTTCCTATAATGCATTATTACGAAACTTGTAATGAAATTGTTCACAATACTTTTTTTCTCTCTAAATCCTGTGTTGCAGAGTCCATGCACTTCTCTGTAGCTTCCACAATAATAATTCTTAGCATGCAGAAGTCACATGCTTTTTTCTGCGACAAAAGATCTCAAATATTGGCCATTACAGAGCAAGGTATAAAACAGAAGAGGGGAAAAAGCAACGCAGTAGATTAAGCAAAATAGAGTTAAGTGCTTCTTTGAGCAGAATATGCATAAGCACTTTCTTGACTGATGGCCTTAGCTCAGAATCTCATTAAATCAGACGAAACTGCTGAAAAGACTTAACCTGGCTTTAGCTCCGGGAAGTCATTGTAAAGAACATTTTAGGCACTTAGGAGCCCATGTCTTGTCAGTTTATGGCTCCTGTGGTCACTGAGTCATATCTGCGAGTCAACTGAGCCCTGGCACCACTCTGCAGCAACAGGTTCAGGTCACCACAAAGCAACCTGAGCGTGGTGCGTCTCCTCAGGTCCTCAACTAAACCATTCCGGTACCACGCAGTGATCTCCAGCCACCTTATTACGCCTCATGGAGATGAGAGCCACTGAGCTGACGTTCAGGCCCACCTTCCCCAGGGAGAAAAGGAGGCTGAGGGGAGACCTTCTCGCTCTTTCCAACTCCCTGAAAGGAGGGTGTAGCCAGCAGGCATCAGTCTCTTCTCCCAAGGAACAGGAGGAAATGGCTTCAAGTTGCGCCAGGGGAGGTTTAGGATGGATATTGGGGAAAATTTCTTCCCCCAAAGGGTTGTCAAACCCTGGAAGAGGCTGCCCAGGGCAGTGGTGGAGTCTCCATCCCTGGAGGGATTTAAAAGACGGGCAGACGTGGTACTGAGGGACACGGGTTAGTGGTGGTTTGGGCAGTGTTGGGTTGATGGCTGATGGGTGGGATCTTAAAGGTCCCTTCCAATCGAGACCATTCTATGATTCCAGGCTAAGGGGGCAACCTGACTGCTGGGGATGGCTGCTGCCACTGCTCATTGCAAACCAGAGCCTCCCAAATACGAGTCAGGCTCCAAAGGCACTTGGAGCTACTTGGTGCTTACCAGCCAGCTCAGCCCCGTGCCCTCCTGAGCCTTGTGGGTGCTGGACTCTGTCTGTGTGGGCAGACTGGTCCCAGACCTGTGCCAGGTACCTTCCCTCGGCACCGGAGAGTGCGGCACAGCTGACAGAGACATCCTGGGATACATCATTGTACTGGGCTGCCCTGGCCAATACAGACTGCTAGAAAAACAGAAGCAGCTCTGTAAGCAGTTACCTACACTAGAAATGAATTTTATACCTATCTTGCTCAGCACTAGATACTTCAGTGTCTAAAAACCTGTCCATAAGCCACAAGTGCAATTATTATCTTTCCCCTCAATCCCCTTCTGCCCATTACATCAAATCAGAAATTCCAAATATTGAATTTAAAAAATAACGTTGTAAATGTCAGTGCTAACCCAGTGCCTAACACCTGTGTACAGTATTATTCTGACACTCAAAGGTAGAGGAGAATCAAGTTTAAAATGTATTTCAAGTCACCACAATTAAGAAAGTTGTGACAGTCCCCTCTTTGAACGTGAAAAACCAAAGTAAGACACACTCCATTTTTAATTCATTCCACTAGTTACAAACAATACAAACGCTTCAGAACAGTGAATTACATTCTCTCTCACCCTCTGAGCACGGCAATAAGAATGAACAATGAGATGTGACTATGATGGAAAGCCAGCCTTTACATCTACATTCCAACTCAGGAGCCTTTCTGCGTCCCCTCCCTCCCTCACACCACCGCAAACGGCAAGTACTACAATGCTATCTGTGAAGTAATTAATCTTCTTACTTCTCTCAGTCTCTCACCTACCAAACTATTATGAAAAACCCTTGTGCATCCTGTTCCTGGAGTAAGATATTACTCCTGAATTATCTGCAGATTGAGCATTAATGATGAGATGCCTTGTACCTCCGTAGGATAAGATGACTCCAAGTTTAAAGCTTCTAATGATTTTCTTTGTGAAATAAATCTCTGTGCCTGATAAAAGCACTCCTCCATCCCTCACAGACTGTATCTGTATCATCATGCGCAATACAGATGACATATCTGTGTTCGCAGAAAAGTGGGGTTATACCCTTACGCTTTGTAGTCCTGGAGCCACACGAGAGAGGGTTAAAAACCGCCACCAGCAGCAAAGCTTCCCCCTTCCCACGTATAGCCCTACCTGCTGAAGTAAATACAACCAGTAGAGATACCGTATATATATGAAAGGCACTGATGGGTGGATCTACCCATCAACTGACACAGCATTTAAACTGGGGAAGGCAATACCCCACAGAGCTGCAGGGAACACACAGAGGAAACTTTGGCTGCGAAAGGAGCGTTCTGAGAGCGCTCTCCTGATTTACCAGAGGTAGCACTGGCTGTGAAAAACCACACGGCTCCGGGAGCTGAGCTATGCCCCAGGGTTAGCAAGAAGCATGCACGACGCATCTTACCCATCGGCAAGAAGATACTGGTGGAGGCAGGCTGGATCCTTGAGGATTATCTGCCCCACGGAGCAGCAACGCTCTTGGGCTGACTTGGGGCCTCTTCTTCCTTCTCTCTGGGATTTGATCCACAGCCAGGGATCAAGCCTTGCAAAAGAGAAACTCAGCTATTGTAGTTTCCAATTACTCTCCCCTCCCCTTTTCATATCATCCTGGCTAATTACTGTGAGTGGACAAAACAAAGGCTCTTTGCCAGATGAAACAACATGGTAATCAGCACGAGTGTGCCAAACAGATATATCTCAATTAAAAACAAACCAAAACAAAAGTCCAACCAAAACCCAACACCATTGAGACAAATACATGTTTTGCCATGTTTGGAGTTGATTCACGGTCCTTCAGGGATTTTACCAGGAAGATGAAATAAATATATCTGAAACTTGCATATGTCTACATTAAACATTTAAATCAGAGGGGCTTCCAAGTCTTTTATTAAGAAAGCACAGATAATGATTGAAAGAAAATGCTAATTTTATTTGGTTGCTCTCTCTCCATTCAACTTCACTGACCAGACAGACAAATTAAGAAAGATAGCGTGCTTACCCAGAAGCCATTTGTTAGACATCTTCCAAAATCGATGCTTGACACAATTGAGTATCTTTTTGCAATAGAATTTTATTTGTCATGTTGGGCTAGAAGCGTCAGTTAATAATTCACTCCACAGTTCCATAAACCTCCATCGCTATCTTTCACACAACCTTGCAGTTTCACAGGCTGTTGTTAAGCGCGGCTTAAAATAGTCTGTTATCAGTCCTGACCCTCACTGTTATAACTCAAGCAGATGCACTATCTGTGATCATTCTGACAAGGAAACAAAATAAACAACCCAGTAACTTTGAAAAGGACATATACGCACTGAATGCATACAGATATAACGGCCACCCGCTCAAGAGCTCCTACTGTAAGCGATGGAAAGGTCAGAGCAGCAGCACAGAACTGCTGTCCCCACCGCGTTACGGACTGGGGATGGGACAGAGTCGCTCAGTTCAGAGTCAGATTTGGATTTTCTGTTTTCCTAACTCCTTGGATGCTTTACGTACGCATCTGGTTTGAATGACAGAGTTCAGAACATTCAAGCTGCAGGCCCAGGTAGCTGGACTTAGTATGACTTGAGCATACAGCTCACATTAAAAGTAGCCAGGCTTGGGGATCTACCATGTTCCCCACAGGAATCTCAAAAACACGGAATAAAAATATTAAGTAGGCAAACTAGTTCGGAAATGGCGCCTCTTTTGAGTCAAACACACTGTTCTTGATCCTGAAGTGTCAAGAGACTTCCCCTCTTCAGTCACAAACACATCATACCTGGTTTAGTTCAGCTCCCTGGTTTTCAAGCTCATGGAAGAGCTCTCAGCGTCAGCCTGCACTTCACTACACTGTCAAGGCTACAGCTTATACACACCCTAAGTCTTTAGGCCAACAAATAACATTTTTTGTCCGGTAACAGAAAAACACACCCATAGAGACAGAATTCCTTCCCTTTAGCCATGACATGTAGGTGCAGGGCTATAGGTGTGCCCCAGGCCCTTCACGCCCAAGCTAAACCCGGCCGTAGGCTCTCCACGTGCGAGGTTAAACTCTGGCACGTACACACTTCACTCGTTCGGACTCTCCAACCGATAGCTTCGACTTCGACCCAATAAACAACTCCCAGAAGATCCGTTCCTTCCACCGTTATTTATTCATAGATTCATAGATTGGTCCGGGCCGGAAGGGACCTCCAAAGGTCATCCAGTCCCACCTCCCTGCAGTCAGCAGGGACACCCCCAACTAGACCAGGTTGCCCAGGGCCTCGTGGAGCTTCACCTTGAATATCTCAAGGGAAGGGGCCTCAACCACCTCCCTGGGCAACCCGTTCCAGTGTTCCACCACCCTCAGAGGAAAGAACTTGTTCCTAATATCCAACCTAAATCTCCCCTTCTCCAACTTAAAGCCATTGCCCCTCGTCCTGTCACTGCAGGCCTTTGGAAACAGACCCTCCCCAGCCTTCCTGTAGGCCCCCCTCAGGGACTGGAAGGCCGCTATGAGGTCTCCCCGGAGCCTCCTCTTCTCCAGGCTGAACAACCCCAGCTCTCTCAGCCTGTCCTCATAGCAGAGGTGCTCCAACCCCCTGAGTGTCTTAGTGGCCCTCCTCTGGACCCGCTCCATCAGGTCCATGTCCTTTCTATATGGAGGGCTCCAGACCTGCACACAGTGCTCCAGGTGAGGTCTCACCAGAGCAGAGCAAAGTGGCAGAATCACTTCTCTGGATCTGCTGGCAACACTTCTTTGGATGCGGCCCAGGATGTGGTTGGCCTTCTGGGCCTGCTCATTTCCAGCTTCTCCTCCATCAGCACCCCCAAGCCCCTTTCCTCAGGGCTGCTTTCTAACACCTCATCCCCCAGGCTGGATTGATCCCGAGGATTGTTCCGGCCCAGGTGCAGGACCCTGCACTTGCTCTTGTTGAACCTCATGAGGTTCACCTGGGCCCACCTCTCCGACCTGTCCAGGTCCCTCTGGATGACATCCCATCCCTCTGGTGTATTGACAACACCACACAGCTTGGTGTCATCTGCAAACTCGCTGATGGTGCTCTCAATCCCTCTATGTCATTGATAAAAATGTTAAACAGTACCGGTCCCAGCACAGACCCTTGAGGGACGCCACCTGTCACTGCTCTCCAGCTGGACTTCAAGCCACTGAGTACCACCCTCTGGTGGTATTGCCTTCAGACTTCACAAGAAGGTTGGCCTAAGGGTCAACAGAGCCCCCCAACAAGAGAGGGGGCACCGGTGACCCCAGAGATGAAGGACATTTCAGAGCACAGGGACTTGACGTAAAAGTTTCTGGGTGAAATTTCACCTTTCCAAGTCCATCGTTGTTGTACGCGTTCGGTTCCGTTTGTTTCTGCAGCAGGGCTGGAACCTGCCATTGCTTCTTGTTTTGAGAGCGCGGCAAACCCTCCACGGGCTCCCCGTTCCCTCTCCTCCTCTCAGCACATCTCGAGAACGCAACATCTCCACAGGCTCGTGCATTCAAGGGGCACGCGACTGCAGAAACAGCGCCACAATTCCAGGAAATGGGAAATTACTGGTCTAGGAAATCAGAACAAAAATAACTGTGGGGCAGCGCACAGCAGTCATTTATAAATAGGGATAGGACAAGGGGGAAGGGTTTGACACTGAAAGAGGGGAGATGGAGCTGAGATGTGGGGAAGAAGTTCTTTGCTGTGAGGGTGGTGAGAGCCTGGCCCAGGTTGCCCAGAGAAGCTGTGGCTGCTCCATCCCTGGAGGGGTTCAAGGCCAGGTTGGAGGGGGCTTGGAGCAACCTGGTCTGGTGGAGGATGTCCCTGCCGAGGGCAGGGGGTGGGAATGGGATGGTCTTCAAGGTCCCTTCCAACCCAAACCATTCCGTGACTCCATGACACGCAGAGGGTAAGACGCTGCTAATGCAATTTAACTTTTAACACAATAGGAGTTCCTCAACTACCTGACTTTGATGAATTCTACACGAGCGCATGAACACACCTGTAGATCTGACCGCACGAAGGCAGCAAGGAGGGTATTTTGGTTCTACGTTGTTTACAGCCTAAAGAAACAAAACCTGTCAGAGTGAAGAAACACTGAGAAAACAGACAAGCTAACCCAAATTCATTATCTCACTATTGTGCTCTTCCTTTAAAGTGCAGGATACGCAGACAGATGGGAGTTAGGAGCAAAATCCATATGTTTTCTTTAAAAAGTCTCAGAGAAAACTCTCTGCACTGTATTTGTGGAATTAATCAGATGAGTGGCAAACACTACAACGTGCATAAGTGGTGTTGCTATAGCTAACGCCGAATTGTTCCGTTACAAACGCTGCTGTTATGAGTTTAATATTCCTAGCTGTGAAGAAAACATTTTGGGCTGAATGCGTTGGGAATCGTACTGAAAAAATACCTATTTCGCTTCAAACTTTGTGGCACTGCAACAGAATATATTTACCACTGAGCTAAAAACTAATAGGGCAAGTAACAGGGGAAAACGCAGACCTGAGCTATGCAATAATTAAACCAAACATCTATTCGTTCCCTTAAGTTTATAAGAATGTGACTAAAAATTCTAAACACTGGAAACAATCTGCAGGCAACAGAAACAAGCCTGGACAGAGAATTAATTCTACATGCTTCAAAAAAAGATGTATCTCTAGTTTGAAAGCTTTGCAAATTTGTAAATAACCAGATATTCTCAACGAAGGGAATGTTAATGGCATAATTCTGAGAACTACTCGCAAACAGATGTTACTCTGATTAAGGCAGAAATTAAAAAAGAATAGGCTGGGAACTTTTTTTCCCCACTGTAATTGAGATGTACTCAAGGGCATCTAAAAAAATATTTCTCTAGTTGCAGCGTAAGCTCTCAGGGATCAGTTAATGGTGGGTGAACCATAGGTGGTGTCTGGTCCCGCACTTAGCGATATAAATGTCTGCATGTTCTACACTACTTAAGCCCCAGGACAGGAATGGCTCCCCATTTTTTTTTTGTAAAGGGTAAAGGAAATCAACTCCAGTATCCTATTTTTACATCCATCTTTATCTGCTGTGAACTATCTACCTGGGTCTGGAATAACAGTATCACAGCAGTCGCTTGTTACTCTTGACTCATTTTCTCTTCCATGGCCTAAAGCAAGTTGCAGCCAAAGGTGTTTCTGAAGTGGAAATAACACACGGTTTCTGTGGTTAGGAAATTATCAGAAAATTAGCCCTAGGAAAGGATGGAGGAAAACCAATCTGTCAACAGACCATATTTAATCTTCATATAGTGTAATAAAATCTTTATTACAGAAAACACCTTTTATCTTAGCAATCAACAATTCTTTATATTGATCACTGCAGTGATTCATAAATGAGCTCTATCACGGGGGAACAGCAGCTGTAATTTTATGGTGCTGCCTATTGGAAGAGGCTTTAGAAAAACTCTGATCTTCCACTGCAGACGCAGCACTGCTTATAGAACTTACATGACAAATAAAACGCTCTCTAAAGAATATACAGAAAAGCTTTGTGCTGAACTCCTTCTCATTATATAAAAGCTTTTAATGTATTACCAGTTTTAAACAAATCTGCTGAGGGGATATTGTCTCTGCATAACAGTAATGGATTTAGATTACACCGTCGTTGGGAATCTCCGGTTTTGTGGTTGAGCACCGGCTAAAGGCTTAGTGCTTGAAAACAGGGCTGGCCTCGCTGATTTATGGGGCCTAAACATAATTAAGCCTCCTCCCACCTACTGTGAAACCCATGACTTAAAATGCACATAATATACTCCTCAGTACTTCTTTGTCTTATATACATCCATATATATAACCCCTTACATGGCTGTATGCGCATTACAACAGAAATCTGAAGGGCAAGGACAGCAAGCACAGATGGACTTGCTCATATCTCACATTTAAGTACTTGGATACAAGAGGACTCTCCATTTTCCTAGTTGTTAACTAACTGCTAATAACAGAATTAAAGTTATATTAGAGTAGCATCCCCAGGATCTGCTGGGCTAAAAGGATTCCCCACAGGACGTGCCACGTGGTTACAGAAAGGTGCTTCAAATGTCAGTGAAGAGCCTGATAGGATACAATAGCATAGTCAGGGAGGAAAAATAAAGTTCAAAGCTAAAAACCCTCCAATCCTTCCCCCTCATTCAATCCGAGTTAGAGCCCTCTTTCTTTGGTGCCATATGGAGGTAAGTGTGAGGCTACCCCAGCAAAGAGGGATTTTAAAAAGGGAGAGAGGATGAGTAAGACAGACATTTGCTGTACAGTATACAATTCAGTGAGTCCTGAAGAACAGGTGTGGTGTGCTAGTTAAATCGCTTTGTTGGTTAAATTTAATTAATACCATTATTCCTGGCTGCCTAGTATATCAGATCTGTAATTAAGCAACTACTCTCTCCTGATTAAAAAAAAAAGTTATTGTAATAACTAAAGGTTTGAAACAAGGATAACTACAGTCGACAACAACATTGTCGGGTGCTTCTAAGTCTGTACTTCAACTCTGAGTCGACATTAATCCCAGTATCCCAGCCCGTAACTGGACCATGCTTTCCCCAAAAGAATATTTATCTATTGAGGGTTGCAATTTAGATTCCTAGTTTAAAACTGGATGCCTGGTATCATGCAGAGGTTAAAATTTCCCTCCTTTTACCAGGGGAAAGGTTTGTATCCATCTTTTCCTTCAAGTGCCATCAGATTTATCCTGAAAACTAGAGTTTAGGAGACTGTACTGCAGCACATAATATTTTTATTTACATTATATTATAATATTTTTTAAAGTAATAAGGTCAAAGTGAGCAGAAACCATTTTAATCTTCATCCCTTTTATACTGGAGTAGTTTGATCACCTTAAAGGGATTCCAAATAAAGGTCTGAAAGCCATATGGGAGAGCACAAACATTAATCTAGTTTGTCTTCTCTGCCCTCCTCACTCCCCATTGCCCCCCCCGCCCGGCCTCGATTTGTCCTGTTCAGAAATGATTCAGAGCTGAGGTCAAACAACGTGCAGAATATAACTGTTCCGTCCCTCCCCATCCCCATGGATTACCCCAAATGGTGAGATTAAAGCAGCGCAGGCAGCTGGGAACCCCCCTCCTCTCCCCCGGCTTCCACCCACTCTGCGGGAGGAGGGAAGAAACGCAGAAATACTCTACACGCGGGTATGGTTTTTTTGGGGGAGTCCCAGTTTGGCTGGGTTTAAACTTCAGCCCCTGGTCACAGCTCCTTTTGAAGAGACAAATAACTGTCTGGGTCCTCAGGTGCAAGAAGGCAGAACGGGCTTGGAAAAGATCTCTGGGCTCCATCTAGGGTTAACAAGTGAAATATTGCAGTTAGAGAGGAGCCTAAAGTGGATTATCTAAAGGTTCCTTCTGGCTTTAAAAAAATACATATAGAAATCTGTGAGAGACAGCTGATTATCTGGCTCAGTATCCTAAGCCTGAACACCGGGCTATTGAAGAAACAATTTCAAAACACCAGCTTATGCAAGAAAGAAAATGGAAATACAGCAGTACGCGAAAGGTTTCTAATCATTCATTTCTACCGCTGTCAGACGAATTCCGCCTGTAGGTAAGCTGGACACCCCCTTGCTCTCTGTCCCACGGCCAATTGCACGGCGGCAAAATTAAACCGCAGGTTTAGGTAAGAGCAGAATCCAGTGTGTGTCAGGCCTGGTGCAGACTCTTCCATTTCTATGACTGGCACGATCAGGTTCTACTGAATTTTAGCTGATTTTTTTCTTAAAAAAAAAAAGTCCTTCATGCACATCCATCTAGTATTTCAAGTTTTTAGGAAGCAGGAGTTTTAGCATTGCCCTCTGCTGTTTCCGTGCTACGTGGAAGGAGTACAAAACGCTGGCAAACCAAGCGAGGCTGTTTTTTTTACCATTTTACATCCCTGTGGGATGGGGGCAGGCAGAGTGAGTACAGGAAAATCCCAGGAAAAAGCACTCGGGTCCCAGCTCCCGGCAGAAAACCGGTGCCCGTGAACAGTGTCAGCTCTCCAGTACGATAAGACACTGCAGCAACAATTACCTGACACAGAGGCAAATACTTCCAAGCAAGAGTTCTGGCGCTGAGGGAGAAAGGAAAGAGAATAATTCCACTAGACAAAGATACAGACTTCCTTGAATTAAAATATAAAGCACAAGCAGGCTTACAGAATTTCCTTATTAGCTTTGAAAAACTACCGTGTATTAAAAAGACCCCGGAATGTATTTCATTTTTTCAGTCCAGCAACGAAACCAAGTGAGGCTCTGCCATTTGTTCATTTACAGCAAATATTAACACGGAACACAATTTTCTGCCTGACACAATCATTTTAATTTTTACCAAGACGAATGTTTTGACCGGCAAAGAATAATTAAATCATTTTCCATTCCAAAAGAAGCCTCACGGTCTTATCGTGGGTTTTCACCGTTTTGTAAATCATCTAATGATTTTCTGCTACTTTAAATATTACCTCCCCATACCAAACTGATTAGCTAACGTGAAAAATACACGGCGGAGGGACTTTCCGGAGGTACCAAGTTCCTAAATCATCCAAAGATTTCCTGCTACTCTGAATGTTACTCGCCCTATGAAACAGGGCAGGATAATGCAGAATCAGTAGGGGCCAAATTCCTGCCTCTGGTGCCTCTTATTCATTTTAAAACAAATATCCTACAAAAAGAAAAAAAGGAGAAAGTTCACCTTGAAGTTCAAATTTTCAAATTAACTCTTCGGTCACTAAAAAAAACACCTCTCAGTTTGCCCAAGATTCTCTCTCTATTAAAAAGAAAAGCTTCCAATCAGCTATAATATACATTTGATCAGGATATATAGAAATAGAGTCCATCTGTAGACAAAACCCAATATTTTAAAATCATTCAAACCTGATAAACAAGGGGCATAACAGAGTGAAGAGTTACTCTCACTCGTTGAAACGGTTTAGGTGAGCAATGAGTAGCCATTTGCTTCATGAAGAATACGGTCTGGTTTTCACTTCAAGTGCAGCGTGTGAATGATTTCACCCCAAAATTTCCAGCTCAGGCCTCTTATTCTCTGTTTTGCTCAAAAAAGGAGGAATAATGGCCTCACTTCACACACAAAAAAAAAGGTGTCAGAAAAGCATTTGATGATATGTGCATTGCACGGACACGAAAAAGGTTGGATCCTTTAAGTGGATGGGGATATCTACTGCCACTGACACCTAAAAATGCCGAGTGACAAAGCCGTCTCAAGCCTCCCCAGCATTTGCCTAGAAGTTCTGACAGGAGATTTTAAGAACCATTGAGCCCATTTTCATTTAAAAAGAAGCTGAACTATTCATCCTTAGGAATATTAGAAAAATCTACTGATTTTTTTCCCAACTTTAAAAAATACTGCCCCCACTAATAATTCTGATCTCTCTCTTGGCTGTTTTGCAGCTGTGAAACACTACCTACATGATTGTTCCCTGGGGCAGCCACAGCTTCTCGGGGCAACCTGGGCCAGGCTCTCACCACCCTCACAGCAAAGAACTTCTTCCCCACATCTCAGCTCCATCTCCCCTCTTTCAGTGGCAAACCCTTCCCCCTCCTCCTAGGGCTCCCCTCCCTCATCCAGAGTCCCTCCCCAGCTTTCCTGGAGCCCCCCCTTTAGGGACTGGAAGGGGCTCCGAGGTCTCCCCGGAGCCTTCTCTTCTCCAGGCTGAACCCCCCCAACTCTCTCAGCCTGTCCTCACAGCAGAGGGGCTCCAGCCCTCCCAGAATCTCCAGGGCCTCCTCCGGCCCCACTCCAACAGCTCCGTGTCCCTCTGATGTTGGTGGCCCCAGAGCTGGAGGAAGCACTGGGGGGGGGTCTCCCCAGAGTGGAGCAGAGGGGCAGAATCCCCCCCCTCGCCCTGTTGGCCACGCTGCTGGGGATGCAGCCCAGGATGCATGGGGCACACATTGCCAGCTTATGTTGAGCTTCTCATCCATCAACACCCCCAGGTCCTTCTCCTCAGGGCTGCTCTTCAGCCATTCTCTGCCCACCCTGGACTTGTGCTTGAGATCGCTCGACCCATGTGCAGGATCTTGCACTTGGCCTGGTTGAACTTCATGCAAGTGACACAGCGCCACCCTTCCAGCCTGTCCAGGTCCCTCTGGATGGCATCCTGTCTCTCCAGCAGCAGTCTTGTGGATGCAAGCAACGGCGTTTTGCAGAAACCACTACGATAACAGCTAATGCATTAATCATAGAATCACAGAATTGCCCAGGTTGGAAGGGACCTTTCAGATCATTGAGTCCAACCATCAACCCAGCACTGCCCAAACCCCCACTGACCCGTGTCCCTCAGCACCACATCTGCCCGGCTTTTAAATCCCTCCAGGGATGGTGACTCCACCACTGCCCTGGGCAGCCTCTTCCAGGGCTTGACAACCCTTTCCATGAAGGAATTTCCCCCAATATCCATCCTAAACCTCCCCTGGGGCAACTTGAGGCCTGTTTCCTCTTGTCCCATGGCCTGTTCCTTGGGAGAAGAGACCGACCCCCCCTGGCTACACCCTCCTTTCAGGGAGTTGGAGAGAGCGAGAAGGTCTCCCCTCAGCCTCCTTTTCTCCAGGCTGAACACCCCCAGCTCCCTCAGCCGCTCCTCACAAGACTTGTGCTCCAGACCCCTCACCAGCTCGCAACTAAACAGCCCAGTTCAGTACATCATGCCTGCCACGATGACACCAACACCCTCCCATCAATAACGCACACTCATTTCTGGCCTTCTTATGATGTTCCTATTTATTAGACTCTGATTCTGCACCTTATTCTGTACAGTCTGACCCGTGTGCCCTCACAAAGGGACGGTTCAGTTTATAGTTGTGAAGCTTTACTGGAGTTCTGTACGACAGCCCACCAGAGAGCATTGCTGTGATCTGCTACAAGACAAAGCTCTCAAACCCATCTGGAGGAGCTAACTCGGCATCCTAATGAAGTACTGCTCGGTTCTGCAAACGCAAAAACCCGATAAACTAAATGAATTTCTCAAGGTCACAGCAGGAGTCGATAGCAATTTCAAACAGACCCCAGCAGACTGACACCTTAATGACAGACTGACCGCTAATTTGCACTTTGACTCGCTCACAGCCAGCGCGACGGCGGACTCAGGCTTCAGAGTCAAACCATTACATTTTAATTTCACTTTGCCCTGGTAGAAACAGGGACAGCTATGGGACAACAGCTAATCCAGTCTCCAAAGAGCAAAATCCAGGGAAGTACAGCTCCTTCATAATCAGAATATCACAGAATGATATGGGGTTGGAAGGGACCTCTGGAGATCACCCAGTCCAACCCCCCCCCAGAGCAGGGCCACCCAGAGCAGATCCCACAGGAACATGTCCAGGGGGGGTTTGAATGTCTCCAGAGAAGGAGACTCCACCACCTCTCTGGGCAGCCTCTGCCAGGGCTCTGCCACCCTCACAGCAAAGAAGTTCCTCCTCATGTTTAGATGGAACTTCTTATACTCAAGTTTGTGGCCGTTCCCTCTTGTCCTGTCACTGGGCACCACTGGAAAAAGACTGGCCCCATCCTCCTGACACCCACCCTTGAAGTATTTAGAGGCGTTGATCAGATCCCCCCTCAGTCTGCTCTTCTCCAGACTCAAAAGCCCCAAGTCCCTCAGCCTTTCCTCATCAGAGAGATGCTCCAGCCTCTCATCATCTTTGTAGCCCTCTGCTGTCCCCTCGCCAGCAGTTCCCTGTCCTTCTGGAACTGGGGAACCCAGAACTGGTCCCAGTGCTCCAGATGGGGCCTCTCCAGGGCAGAGCAGAGGGGCAGGATGACCTCCCTCCACCTGCTGGTCACACTCTTCCTGATGCCCCCCAGGATGCCATTGGCCTTCTTGGCCATATATATGCCTTCTCCTTGAAGCACACATGCCCACAGAGCCATCTTCCTTCTGCTGGGCTGCAGAGGTAAGTAAGAAATAGCTAATTCCCTTCTGCACCACACCTCGGGGGCTCAGATAACCATAGTGATGGGAGGAGCACAAAACCAGAGCAGAACAAGGAACACAGTTGTCACACTGGAAGAATGAGAGTGCAGAAAGTAGATCTATACTTTGAATTCCAAATTAATTTAATGTCTATGAGAAACTCTACAGCAGGACCAGAGATTCTTTTAGTATCAATTTAAAGATTTCTTTTTCTTGCCATAATGAACCTGGAATTCAAGCTTGCGCAATGATAAAAATTGGAATTTTAAAAGCACAAGGCTATTATACACATACACACTAAATTTTTAAACAACTGGGGATTTTTGGGGGCGCGGGGAGGAGGGATTATGACAAGTTAACAACAGTTGCAAATTATATTAAAGCCTCACTGCAAAGAAAGGAGGACTTGCTTGCATTTCCATGCGGCAAAACTGTAACCTTCTCTGCCCACACACCTCCAAAAGCATCGTTACTGTATTCTGCTGTTGAAATGACAAAAAAGTAACGCTCCGCCCCAAGAGATAATGCAATTTATTAGTATTTCAGTGCTGAACGCTCTTGTCAAATATTTAATCATCCGATTCTTTACATTAAAAACCGTGCAGAGGGAGCCTGCCACTGGGGAATAGTAACAATCCACAGAAGTGGGAATACTTTTGGAGGATACTTATCGAAGAGAAACGGAGATATGGGTAGGAAAGATGGCACTGCTGCTATTGTGTGCCGAGGAAAACATTAGAGGTGGCTGGGGAATAGAATGCGTGAGAACAGCAGGGCTCATCCATGCCTCGATTCGCTAAATGCACACTTGAGAAAACCGGTTAGAAAAGATTTGCACACCACGATCCCGGTACGCCCTGGCATACGGGAAGAAGGGATTTCTTTTAAAGGGGCACGGAAGCAACAGTCTGTTTGGCAACGTTGCCCCTTAAAGCCTGCTCGTTGTGGAGATTCTAGGGAAGCCATGATCTTTGCGTTAAAGGAGGGAGGCAAAGTCGGAAACTGAAGCTTCTCGGAGACCTGTTGTGAAGGGTGAGGTGATGGAGGTCCTACCTGAAGTGACACAACAGAATCACAGAATCTTCATGGTTGGAAGGGACCTTTGAGATCATCAAGTCCAACCACAAAAAAAAAAAAAACCCAAACAAAAAAACCCCCACCAAACAAACAGACACAACCCAACCATCTCGGGCACTAGAGCATGCCCTGAAGTGCCACATCCACACGCTTCTTAAATACCTCCAGGGATGGTGACTCCACCACCTCCCTGGGCAGGCTGTTCCAGGGCCTGACCACCCTCTCAGTGAAGTCATTCTTCCTAATATCTAATCTAAACCTCCCCTGCCCCAACTTCAGACCATTTCCTCTGCTCCTGTCATTATTCCCTTGGGAGAAGAGGCCAACACCCACCTCTCTACACCCTCCTTTCAGGGAGTTGTAGAGGGCAATGAGGTCCCCCCTCAGCCTCCTCTTCTCCAAACTAAACATGCCCAGTTCCCTCAGCCTCTCCTCATATGACTTGTTCTCCAGACCCCTCAACAACAGGAGAGAACGCAAAAGTCTCGGTCCCCACTGCCAGGTTTTCCTTTGGCTCCCAAATCCCAACAGCTCCCAAATCCCAAGAACGGAGCAGAATTGGACGTAACTCAAAATTTAACAGAGCCATCACAACTTCTTCTTTAACCTTGCATCATCATCTGTCTCTTCTTTCCCACCTAATTCTTTCATTACTTGTTTCTCACTGTTTCTCCCCAACCCACCAGCTGCCTCTTCTCACTGCATGACCACTCCTGCTTTCCCTACAACATCAACAACGTAAATCCTGAGTAACACGTCTCGGTGATAAAATAACTGCTCACTTAGGAACGATACAACATCCTGACAACTGACCTTTTCATCAAACTTGATCCATTTGCACTCCAAAGAATTTCAAGTCTATGTTGTACGAGGAACTTTGCTGGTTTACATCCGCAGAGATTTATGTCTACAGACTTTATATTTATCACAGAATCACAGGATGATATGGGGTTGGAAGGGACCTCTGGAGATCACCCAGTCCAACCCCCCCCCAGAGCAGGGCCACCCAGAGCAGGTCCCACAGGAACGTGTCCAGGGGGGTTTCAATGTCTTCAGAGATGGAGACTCCACCACCTCTCTGGGCAGCCTCTGCCAGGGCTCTGCCACCCTCACAGGGAAGAAGTTCCTCCTCATGTTGAGATGGAACTTCCTATGGTCAAGTTTGTGACCATTCCCTCTTGTCCTGTTACTGGGCACCACTGGAAAAAGACTGGCCCCATCCTCCTGACACCCACCCTTGAAGTATTTAGAGGCGTTGATCAGATCCCCCCTCAGGCTGCTCTTCTCCAGACTCAAAAGACCCAAGTCCTTCAGCCTTTCCTCATCAGAGAGATGCTCCAGGCCCCTCAGCATCTTTGTAGCCCTCTGCTGTACCCCCTCCAGCAGTTCCCTGTCCTTCTGGAACTGGGGGGCCCAGAACTGGTCCCAGTGCTCCAGATGGGGTCTCCCCAGGGCAGAGTAGAGGGGGAGGATGACCTCCCTCCACCTGCTGGTCACACTCTTCCTGATGCCCCCCCCCGGATGCTATTTGCCTTCTTGGCCACAAGAACACATTGCTGGCTCATGGGCATCCTGTTGTCCACCAGGACCCCAAGGTCATTTTCCCCAGAGCTGCTCTCCAGCAGGTCACCCCCAACCTGTACTAGTGTGGGGGGGTTATTCCTCCCCAGGTGCAGCACCCTACACTTGCCCTTGTTGAATTTCATCAGGTTCCTCTCTGCCCAACTCTCCAGCCTGTCCAGGTCTCGCTGGATGGTGGCACAGCCTTCTGGTGTGTCAGCCACCCCTCCCGGTCTTGTATCATCAGCAAACTTGCTGAGGGTACATTCCATCCCTTCATCCAGGTCATTGATGAAAATATTGAAGAGGGCTGGACCCAGTACTGACCCCTGGGGAGCCCCACTTGTTAGTTAACTCACCCCACTGGGGTTAGATTTATCATCTGAATACTCCGCTCGCTGTTTTGCCTCACTGTGTAATGGACCACTTTGAATAATCAACATTTTAGACCGAAGCCTTTCTTCAGTTAGAAGCCAGTCCAATTTGTTTTCATCAGTCATTTCACGTGGGTCCAGCCCAGCACTTACAACACCTGCGATGCTTATTTAGCAGTTACGTTTTATCAGCGTCTCAGCCTCCGTTCCCACATCAGGATCTATAGATATTATAGGGACAGATCAGAAAGCTGATTCCTTGACCCAGAACAGGTATATTCAAGACACAAGGCATGAGTCAGGAGGTAAAAAACAGACCAGAGAATATATGAAAACACACACTAGACAGGATTAGAGCTGCCCCCAGAAGATGGAATTTCCCTCCCAGGGAAATTCTGTTGTTTCAAATCTAATTTTCCTCTAACAGAGCAACAAGAAAACACCTGCTACTTTCGGCAAAAAAGATCTGAACTTGTTTCAGTCCTTGTAGACAAAAGGTTTTCAATGTTTCTAAGAATGAGTAATACAAGAGCTAAGAACATCACCACATATTCTGGTTTTATACACACAGCACCCTGATATTCACAAATCCCATGGAAATCTAAGCCATTTATACTGATTCATCTGCAGCCTGCATCAAAGTACACCAGGAACACAACTGTGTGACTCCTAAAGGTCTTCACATTCCAGCAGGCGTCCACACTGTATGGCTAATGATAATTCACGTCTTCCCCCCCTGCAAAATGGCAAGTGGCAGAACTACAGCATGGGTAAGGATATATCTGGAATTCATAGAAAAATACATGTGTCATTTGCTTCATAGTAAGAATTCATCACCGGGACAAGAAAACAGTACTCTATACCTCATCTCATTCGCTGTATTCCAAGAAGCAACCTTAACTCCCTGCATTCTTTGACCTGAGAGGGGAACCACAAGGGTATTTTGACAATATACTCCCAATGACCTACAGAACCTTGCTCCCTTGTGTAAAAAATAACCCATCTCCTTACTCCGAGTCGAAAAGCCATTCCACGAGAGAGGCATCGTATCGACTGATCATATAGAGACGGGGAACAGGGAGAATGCAAAGAAAGAAAAGCCTCAAGTCTGAGATTCCAGGCAGAAATGTCTCTTAGGAACAGAGTGCTGCTTTCACTACTGCTTTGACACCAAAAATGAGAATTAACCCTGCTTGGTTCTAGTCCTCCCCTTCCGCTCTTCAGGCTGGTGCCCGGGAGGCTCAGGCTCTGAGCGCTGCTCAGCATCACGTGGGGCTGAAAGAAACTCTCTCATCAATGGGGTGAGAACATACCCTGCGCTAGAACGCCTCCTGCTATGGAAAATATCACTGAGACTTAATCCTCGTCGACTAAATCGACTTGTGGTGGAATTCCAGCAGCTCTTCCAACAACAGGACCATGGTATTCCCGGCATCAGCAACAGTCACAGCAGCAACAGCAGCAAAATTCCAGAGTCAAAAAGCTCGACACAATCTTTTCAAACCATCAGTTTCTGATAGTCACATGGGTGTTGAGTTTTCTTTAATTAGACGCCTATGATCCAAATCAGCCTGATTGTGACGACTCACACGTTACTAAGGAGGCACATGACCCCTAAATATACTTTTAGCAGAGATTGACTCATTCTGCCCACTCCCAAGACATTCTTAGCAACGTGCACCAGGAGCAGCAAGACTCAACTACTCTTTCAAAATCATCTTATTTTATCTGTGAGTTTAACAATAAGTTCTAGAATCCCTCACTGGAAACACAGGTCCTTGCCACCAAATTGGTACACAGGGACCGTCACATACAATTTATTTCCTTAAAAATCTGAGTGATTTAGCAGCTACAGGTGTAGAACGAAAACGGACAGAAGAGGAATAAATAAAAGCAAGGTACACAGCCTACATATGTAAAGTGTCCTAGGCAGTAAAATGGGAATATTAATATGAAATTATCCTGAGTCATTTTTTTATGATGACTACAGTATTAATTATCAGTGAATGGGGGAGGGAGGAAAGCTAATGAAAACTGACAATAAAGGCATAGATAATTCCGAGGTATCAGCTCGTGGAACTGAAGGGGAGAAGTCATACATTTCTCTTCCATATTTACTTCACTATAATCACGGTTTTGATCTATGTCGCTGACATTTAGTGCGCTGAACAGGCCATTAAAAGCCACCTGGGGAGTCACAGGAGCCATTCCGAGCCCGACCCTCACGCGCCCCCGTGCAGGAGTGTGCGGGTATAAAACATACCACCACCAACACCACCGGCCCATAATTAATTCCAACCTCATTTGCCTCATGCCGGCCCATCAAATCCTCCCTCGGAACAGAACTTCTTTCACGCAGTTACGAAGAAGATGTCCCCGAGGTTATATATGGTGTGGCCGTAACACACTATTAGCCCCAATTCAATCGTGGGGGTGGAAACAGCGCCTGGTGTGAGCACTCGATCACAAATGATTAAAATAACTTAATTCACAGATCTCCTGATTCCCTGACAGCGGAATCTCTTCACCAAGTGATCTCATCTCCAGCAATTACCTGAGCTCCCGCCGCTGTTGGGAGAGACAAGACAAAGCCACAAAACTAAACCTCGGTGCTCCGGGAATCCAACCCCATCACCCCCGTTAAATCCGAGATTCTGTTTTTGCCAAACTCCAATATTGGAAATGTAACTTTGGTCACTTGATGGGACGTTGAAACAGGAGGCCTCTGGAGAAAGGAAATAAATTCCAGTTACCCAGTTAACAGCGGCACATTTGGAGTGCTGTACGGTCCATCTGGCCGGTGCGAGCTGAGCCAGGGTTGCTGCACAAAGCTTAGATTTAGAATTCAAACCACTCCTCGGAGCTGAGGTCTTCATTTGAGACTACAGATAAATCATATTCGCTGCTCCTTGCAGCACACAGTCGCATTTTTAATGTGCAGAAGGCGGCAGCAGTTATGTTCTAGTGACTTTCAGTTTTGTTTAGATTTACCATTCTGCCTGGCAATTGTGAATAAGCAGTTCTTGGCTCTCCAAAGCCGGCACCGTTAGCACAAGGGAGCCAAGTGACACAATCACCCAGCCAGCCACTGACCAAAGCTCCCAGTCTGGGTACAATTCTGGTCACTGGGCTGCTGGGGCTCCCCCAGCAACTCTTGGATGGATCAAAGAGCCCTGCCTTCACAAATGCCCAGGTCTCGGGTGATGTGACGGCTGTGGCTAGCGAGATGTGAACCTGGGCGGTTGGCACAGGTGACAGAATATTGACTCTCGTGGGTTTACAGTAGTTAAACTGCAGCGAGGGCTGTGACAGACATCCACACGGGGTTAACAAACAGGACGGCACCTGCCTGAAGCCACTTATCATAAATCTGAAGTCATTCCCCCCGTACAAAAGCCATCATTCAGAGGGTACCAGCAGAGTCCAACACAAAAATCCCGTCTCTGTACTCATCTTCCAAGGTGTGCACGCTCGGTGGAAAATACCTGTCATTGGAAAGATCATCCACTTCAATGTCCCACGACGTGCTCCTGCCATCTCTCTTTTCACCGAGGCAGGCAGAACACTCCATTATGTATTACAGCAGAGCACATGCCGTAGCTAAAGCTGATGTCCCCGTGTCACATCTCATATCTATAATTAAGACACTTGCCTGATTGTATTCAGAACCCAAATGCTACTCTCCTAAAATCAAAGCCAGAGTTACCGAGAGCGTTGTGGGAAGGCATCACTGGAATCAGATTTCTGTAGAAACCAGTTCTCTTCCTCTTGACGTTTCCTACAGGACTCAAACAGTTTCTGCTCCACTGAAGTCCCTATTTTATTCTAGCAGCCAGATCACTTTTTCCTCGTCCTTCTGCATAGCATATTTTGACATGCTTTTTTTTTTCCTTCATGAAAAACTGTTGTCATATGTTTAATGAATAATTAAACATAAAAATAACAATTCATTTTGTAGTGAGATTTCCCTCCCTAAATTAATCAACCTAACTACTCCCTACTCTCATTAAATAATTCACTTTTATTAGGCTATTTTACAATATACCTAATGTAACTTGGCTCCCAACTATCCTGAACCCAATTATAAAACGACGGTACCATCTTTATTGCATTCAGCCCATATTATCCCATTATACTCCAGGCTCCTGAGAATAGCTTTATAATAAGATGGGTTGCAAGAATGGAAATCAACGCTGATATTTAACAGTAAGTCAGGCTAAACAATCCCAGACCTTTAACAGAGTCACGGATAAACGGAGCCAGAGGGTGATCCACTGACCACCGACTTTTGACCTTTTCTAAATGGATATATTTTGGACACAGAAGGTAAGTAATTTCCTAGAATTTAACACAGAAGGGCAACGGCAGAACTAGAACCAAAACTTTCAGATTTCTCAGTCTCAATTTTCACATAAATTTATTGCTCAGTGAATTAATTTGGCTCAAGGGGAACTATCGGTGAAAAAACAGAAGCATTCAGCCAAAAAAACCTCAGGGCCAGATTTTGTGCTGATACACAATAGCACAGTTTTAGGGGCTCTTCCAAGTTCACCCCCAAACACATGGCCAGACTGAGGGCTGTAGCTGATGGAGATGCACCAGGGCTGGGAGTGCTGCGGAGGAACCATCATTGAAGTTGTGTTTTAGGAGTTAATACAGAGAAGAGCAGAGACATTGAGGTACAAACTCATCCAGTGAGCAGATTGGAGGAGCAAAGGGCCAACCCTGCAGTTACTGCCCAGGGCCTCCGTTTTCCCACTGCAAACATTGTCACCAGCACATCAAAAACATGACACAATTTCCTTGGCTTTAGAGATTAATGGAACACCCAACACCAGAAGGACATGGAGCTGTTGGAGCGGGGCCAGAGGAGGCCCCGGAGATGCTGGGAGGGCTGGAGCCCCTCTGCTGGGAGGACAGGCTGAGAGAGTTGGGGGGGTTCAGCCTGGAGAAGAGAAGGCTCCGGGGAGACCTCGGAGCCCCTTCCAGTCCCTAAAGGGGGGGGCTCCAGGAAAGCTGGGGAGGGACTCTGGATGAGGGAGGGGAGCCCTAGGAGGAGGGGGAAGGGTTTGCCACTGAAAGAGGGGAGATGGAGCTGAGATGTGGGGAAGAAGTTCTTTGCTGTGAGGGTGGTGAGAGCCTGGCCCAGGTTGCCCAGAGAAGCTGTGGCTGCCCCATCCCTGGAGGGGTTCAAGGCCAGGTTGGAGGGGGCTTGGAGCAACCTGGTGTGGTGGGAGGTGGATGGGCTTTAAGGTCCCTTCCAACCCAAACCATTCTGTGATTCTACAAATGCCTGGTTTTAGAATAAAGGACCTTTTCCAATGAGATTTTGTAACTTTATGCATAAAGCACATATATATATATATATATATATATATATATATGCATTTCCAAGCTCTGGAAGCATTTGAAGGAGGAGTTTCCAAAGCTTTTGTTACACATTAAACCACAATCTCGTTTCTTGGTGTTATGGGGATTTGTACTCGTTAACAATACGATTCAGCAAATGCACACAGTTTTCATGAGGCGGTGGGAGAAGGCAAATGCAAACTGTCAAGTCATATATATAAGGGCTAAAATCTCAATCGAGCATTTTGAAAGCTTGTCAGGAAAATTAATTACCCTCTTGATTTAAGGAGTTCATTTTTGTCCCCACAGACAAAGGCAGCATTTAACTATTAAAAGCTTATATTGGTCGACAACTGACATCCAATTCCTAACACAGCCAAAGGCAAAATATAGCATATTCAAAATAGAGATCCCCCTGGCACCGAGTTCCTTACCCCTTCTGTGTATTGTTTTGAGTTTTGTCAAAATTTCCCTAACAGTAAACCCTACAGTTATGCAGAAATATTTGTCAAGAAGTTCTTCTATTCATCATTTTACTTCCTCACAGGAGTTATTTTTAACCTTAGTTTTCTGCGAAAATAGGACACTTCAAAAATTAACAAAAATCCCACATTAGATGGAAAATGCTTAATTGGCCCCAGAACACGCACTCTTCATGCCCTGGCTCAGAAGGAAGCTGTCTACCCTGGTAGCTAAACTCTAACAAAAAAGAAAATCAGAGCTTGATTCCTTCCATGCCGTTCACTTGTGTCCATGAAGTTCACCACGAAAAGGGAGCCCAATGAGTAGTAAATTCTAATGCAAGACACTGAACAGGCGCAAACAGAGTGTGCGAATACGAGATGAAACAGAGCCCCTGAAATTAAATGCCTTTTTTTTTTCAATGAGAAAAATGGGTCATAGTCTATTTTGGGATGTAATTTATTTTTTTTTCCTCCAGAAGAGTGAGTTAGCCCTAGACAAACCTGGAGCCATGTGTACTTGCAGAGAGAGAAAACAAATACGAACCACACACACACACACACACACACACAAAATCTTCAAGTACGTGCAAGGCAGAATAAAGAGAATTCTGTTGTTCAATCATAGGATCATAGAATCATAGAATTGTCTAGGTTAAAAGGGACCTTTAAGATCATCTAGTCACGACACGTGGCATCAATCACAAGAGAAACTGTTAATCATATATAGGTGAAACTGTAAAGAATATAATTTGGCAAATGAAGATAAAAATACCAGATAAAATTTTCAAAACACTGCAAAAGCCTTGCCTGTTTGAGATCGGAAATAATGGAAAACTCATGAGAACATCTTTTTCTACCCTCCTCTACGTATGAAACCACTCTTTGGCAGCACCTTCCAGCCATAACTGGACACACGCCGGATTACTTTATGAAGTAGGTAAGAATTATCATCTATGTTTTAAGTGCGCAAAAGGATTTCTCAATGTCAGGAGATGAGTCAGTAGTGAAGTAAGGCCATCACACAGCTTACTGTATCCCATAAATCACACCGGGATGAATAAATGTGTCCAACTTTATACCCATTCAAGTAAAGGGAGGGTTGCCAATATCATCAAGGAAAAGCAGCCCAGTAATGTTTTTTTCTTTTCAGGTCTTTTAAACTCCTATTCTAACAAGCCAATGACCACCGTTCCTCCATGAGCCTGACTTCCAGTACAGGCCAGTGTTCTTGTGCTACAGCCAACTCAACATCGAACTCCCAGCCTTTAATTCCTCTCAAGCCCTTAATAGTGTAACAGTCATCAAGTGATGACTTTATTTTGATATACAAGCAAGGCACATTGTATTAAAAACAACCACAAAAGAAGTCACCCAGCACAGTCCTACAGGAGATCTGATTAGCAGATGCGGGCCTACCTCGAGGGCTGTGTCCAGTTTTGGGCCCCTCACCACAAAAAAGACCTTGAGGAGCTGGAGCGTGTCCAGAGAAGGGCACCGGAGCTGGTGAGGGGTCTGGAGCACAAGGAGAAGGGTCTGGAGAACTTCTGAGGGAGCTGGGGGTGTTCAGCCTGGAGAAAAGGAGGCTGAGGGGAGACCTTCTCGCTCTCTCCAACTCCCTGAAAGGAGGGGGTAGCCAGGGGGGGTCGGTCTCTTCTTCCAAGGAACAGGCCATGGGACAAGAGGAAACGGCCTCAAGTTGCGCCAGAGGAGGTTCAGATTGGATATTAGGAACAATTTTTACTCTGAGAGGGTTATCAAGCCTTGGAATGGGCTGCCCAGGGCAGGGGTTGAGGCACCATCCCTGGAGGGATTTAAAAGCCGGGTTGACATAGAGCTTAGAGACATGGTTTAGTGATGGTTTTATCAGAGTTAGGTTAATGGCTGGTCTAGATGATCTTACAGGTCCCTTCCAACCCAGGCAATTCTGTGATTCTATGTTCTTCCAGGGGTGCTGAGCCATCAGTCCTTCAGACTTCTAACTCTTCCCGTTCCTTATATTTTAACCGGATAATGCAAGGAGAGTATTAGCAATTGTTTCTTGAGCTGCCTGGCAAGTACGACATCCAGTACAAAATTCTTTTTAATATGTCGGCGTTTCATAATCTCTATGTGGTTACATGCACTGAAAATCATTAGGGGTTTAGGGATTTATGCTTGATATCTCTACCCCTCTCCACACAACTAACGCTGGTTTACACTCTGCTAAAAAATTAGGCTGTAAAACTGCCTTAATGCAGATGATACAGTCTTCAGATGTGTAAAAGAGCAAGCGAAAGACCCAGCTAATTTTATTACCGAGATTGATTTCTTGTCACCCTATTAGCTTTACACGTGTAAACTACCACCTATTTGGGTTTACCCTGTTGGCCAAGCGGCAGTGGAAATACAAGCGTCTGGAGTCAGCCCACCAGAGAGCATGGGGAGACAAATTAAACAAATTGGGGTCTTTGGAAGGAGATGAGAGGGACAGAAGAAGGGTGGCAGGGGAAATAATATTTCTGGGGCACCAAACACGACCTGGTTTAAAAACAACAACAACAAAACCTCCGCAACACATACACATGAAGTAAAAAACTAGATTTTAACCCCAGCACCCAGCACTAGAGCCAGCAATGTTGGGTGATGACCGGTTTCTGGAGCTTCTTTCTGGCCTCATCAAATGTGTGAATTATTTGAAACTCTGGCCACATTTTTATTTTTTTTAATCCTATATTCTCTTTTCAGTCACGCTCCCGAATTTTCCCCTCTCCCCGCAAACCGACATGGCCCAATACCACAATAAACATACCGAGGGCAGGCAATTACCAACTTGCCAAAATGAAACTCGCAGCTACCTTGTGTGCTGCAGGGACTCCGCAGCACGGAACAGAATGAATCATGTGTGTCCGCTGAAATTAAAGCAAATACAATACAGCCTAAGTAGAGCCATTCATCACTCGGAGGGCCAAGGGGACTGTCATATCCTACAATACGCGGGGAGCGTTCTGCAGAGAACATTTTCTCTCTGTAAGTCAGGATGGACAGGGAGATGCCGTCGTTAGAGCAACAAGAGAGGGTGCAGATATATCTCCCACAACATCCTCATTAGAAAATTAAGGAAGTGTGGGCTAGATGAGGGGGCAGTGAGGTGGATTGAGAGCTGGCTGTGTGACAGAACTCAGAGGGTTGTAATTAATGGAGCAGGGTCAAGTTGGAGGCCTGTAACCAGTGGTGTCCCCCAGGGGTCAATACTCGGCCCAGTCCTGTTCAACATACTCATCAATGACCTGGACGAGGGGACAGAGTGTATCCTCAGCAAGTTCGCTGATGGTACCAAGCTGGGAGGGCTGGCCGACACTCCAGAGGGCTGTGCCGCCATCCAGCGTGACCCGGACAGGCTGGAGAGATGGGCAGAGAAGAACCTAATGAGGTTCAACAAGGGCAAGTGTAGGGCCCTGCACCTGGGGAGGAAGAACCCCAGGCACCAATATAGGTTAGGGATGGACCTGCTGGAAAGCACTACTGAGAGGGATTTGGGGGTCCTGGTGGATAGTAAACTATCCATGAGCCAGCAGTGTGCTCTTGTGGCCAGGAAAGCCAATGGAATCCTGGGCTGCACAGGGAAGAGTGTGACCAGTAGGTCGAGGGACGTCATTCTCCCCCTCTACTCTGCACTGGTGAGGCCACAACTGGAATACTGCATCCAGTTCTGGGCTCCCCAGTTCAAGAGAGACAGGGAACTACTGGAGAGAGTCCAATGTAGGGCAACAAAGATGATTAAGGGATTGGAGCATCTCCCTTATGAGGAAAGGCTGAGAGAGCTGGGGCTCTTCAGCCTGGAGAAGAGAAGGCTGAGGGGAGACATTATCTATGTTTACAAGTACCTAAGGGTGGGCTAAAGGAGGATGGAGCCGGACTCTTTTCAGTGGTTCCCAGTGACAGGACGAGGGGCAACGGGCACAAGCTGGAACACGGGAAGTTCCATTCAAATATGAGGAAGAACTTCTTTCCGGTGAGGGTGCCAGAGCCCTGGAAGAGGCTGCCCAGGGAGGGTGTGGAGTCCCCTTCTCTGGAGATCTTCAAGACCCACCTGGATGCAGTCCTGAGTGATGTGCTCTGGGCAATCCTTCTCTAGCAAGGGAGTTGGACTGGATGATCTCTAGAGGTCCCTTCCAACTCTGACAATTCCGTGACTCTGTGATATTTTGGGGATTATTTACGAAATAACGTGGACAATTTTGCAGCATTCAGCAAATGACCACGTATACTCCAACAGCAGTTGTAAGATGATCAAGGTACCTTTTGGCAATGCACCAACACAAATGAATGCTCCTGATAAAGAGATTTTTTTTTTTCCAAGCTCATGATTAGACTGAAGAAGACAGAAAACAGGATATTGGTGAAGGAGTCGCAGTCTGCACGATGATCTGTCACCTCCAAGCACTGTCCAAATGCCACTTCAGACTTTTTTTGCAGACAGCGTGCTGAAAGGAGTTTTGAAAGAGCAATGAGGGTTATTTTGCAAATTACCACATAAAATCCACAAGCACACAGGGAGAAGGCATCAAAGTGCTCATAAATTTAACATAGAGAAACAAACACAATTATCCAGGACAGAGCCACTGGAATTGCTACAATACCTCTAAAATACATAACATGACCTTAATCACTTCAAGTCCAGTGCAGTTGGGTAACGAAGACCTCCTGCGGCGTGTTGAGCATCTTCATGGCTTCATGATAGAACCATGAGTTGTTCCTAAGAGCTGCCAGTTTACAATGTGGGAAGTAGGTAAGAGTTACCCCCTCCTGATTCTGCCCATACTAATTGATTTGTTGGAAACACACTCACTCAACCTGTCCACATACTACTATGATAGTCATGTTTTCTGGGGACAGTAAACCCCAAAAAGATGTGAGCACCAAAGCAACTGTCCTCGTGACAAATTCTTCCTCAACAGTCTCCGGGACACTGAAATCACCTTTCCAGGTACTCTCCTTAGGGAGACTGTCCTGGTTTGAGGACAATCTTTATAGGCTTTTATAGGACCTGAAATCAGGGTGCTCCTCACTTGAATGTATGAAATATAGTAGAAATAAAGAAATATAGAAAGTTACTACAATGACCCTAGCAAGGGAAAGGAAAGGAAGCCACATGTCTCTGACTTTAAAAGAGTTGATGAGTTTTGCACTTTATAGCCATTCTGCACTGGATATGGATTATTTTGTTTTGAAAAGAACAAAACTGAGAAAAACAATTGACACATTAATAACGTTTTGGAGGATGAGAAACCTTCCTCTTCCATTCCCCCCAGTGAGATGAAGGCTGATGGTTGTGGGAAGCAGCCGTGATATGATCAGGCAGTTCCTTTTGTTTTGTGGGGAAAAGGTAACTATGGAGATAGTCAGCAACATCATCAGCATAACGGGTTTCATTAGTGCCTGATACAGAGCACCCAGACCTTGGGCAGATTCAGCAACCTTCTTCCTTCTCCTAATTATTGAGAGGGCCTTGCTTTTATCTGGAACTGCTAAACTGAAGGTGGCAGTTTGGCTTTTACACTACGCACTTGAAAGAAAAATATTCAAAGTATCCCATTCCTGGCTTTTAAGAGGCTTCACTACTGAGGGAGGATGAGAATACATGTTCCAGGGAACAGTTTTCTGTCAGAAAGTACAACTTCATTAAAATCAAAAACATTTCATGGAAACACGTCTGTACGGGCAGAGCAACTTCCTAAGTCAAAATGTTTTGTTTGAGTTTTCCCATTTCATTCTGAGAATATCTGGACATTTGGTTTTATTGAGCCGAAATAACTTGGTTTAAGTATTTCCAATCCATTCATTTCAGTATTTATACTGATGAGATTATCCGTCTGATTAGGTGGGTTTGTTGATTTTTTTTTTTTTGAAAGTTTGCTCCATAAAAAATAAAACATTTAGTTTATCTTCAGTTGAAAGGGATTAATTTATTCCACAAGCGAAGTAAAGAAAACACCTAGTTCTAACCTGTCCTCGCAACAAGCGCTCCCAGCCTGCGGAGAACGCCAGCTATTGGAGTATTCGGGATGGAGGTGTGGATTTAGGTCAGTCTCTGGTGTGCTAGGAACAGAATAAAATAGAGAATTAATAGCAACTTGCACAAACAGGGCTCTAGTGCACTTCTTCGTGTGCGCCCAACGGGAACTGCTTGTACAGTACCGTTCTGTGCCTTCAAACGTGGCTCACACAACTTGGAACCGCTGCAATCTCTTTTTTAATTCAAGATCTGAAGTAACAAAGAGGGAGTTCAACATAGAACACCCTTAACATTCCCGTCCCTTAACGATTTCATGTATCACTGTTGAGTGTGCGAAGGGTGATACTGGGCATGGCAGTAAAACGATGAGAGGTAGTACTGGATTTGTTAGAAAGGGAATCACCCCAGGAATATTGTAAGAGAAGGCACAAATACTTGTCACGTTTCTAAATGGCAGGCTCTTCATTGCCCAGCATGAACATAGCATCAGAAAAAGTGGATTTTTTTTCCCCCTCTTTATTCCCCATCACAAACATAGTCAGAAAAAGTGGATTTTTTACCCTCCTCTTCATTCCCCAGCATGAACCCAGTCAGAAAAAGTGAGTTTTTTTCCCCGGACGTGCTCTTACTCAGTAAGCAGTGGTAACAAAAGAGTACTTCTGGCTCAGAAAGGGAAGCAAGGCTAAAGATAGACTAAAAGAAATGAGATGACACGGTAAAGGATAAACTTTAAAGATGCTGACAGGAATGCTAAAGCAATTTGTGCCTCCTATTGTCACTTTCGCTGCGTTCCTCAGTTCAGGCCTTGGTTTGGATTTTAGCCTGGGAAACACAAGTACAGCAGAGACCTGAAATCTTCTATGGTTTTGATCCTCTTCCCCACCCCACCCTCAGGGCAGACATAAACAAAAACCTCCATAATCTTCAGGAAACCCAGCAGTAAAAGAGTATTTGTGGCACTAACCTCACCAAAAAGGGGAAAAATCCCAAAGCACGAGCCCCAGGATGGCCCCACAGCATCCTCTGCCAGTGTCACTGCCGCTTCCCGAGAGACTCTTCATAGCATCAGCCAACTCGGTAACATGCCCACCGCTGCCCTGTACCCACCTCAGACACGTGCCACCCTTAATCCTTCACGTCAAAATACCAGCGACTAATGAATATGAAAGGACACAACTTCTTCAACTGCTAGAAGCCTTCAAACCCAAGAAACATTCTTTTGCAGAGAGAGAACGAGCAGTAAATCTCAGCATAATTAAGAGCTGTGAATATTTAGCCCACACAAGAAGAATGAATTATAAACAGATAGCCAGGAACAGCGAGCATCCTTTCATTTGTAAAGTGCTTACCCAATTTTTAAAAACAATTTTTTCATTATACCATTCTCCCTTCTTCTCCCCACCCCTCACCGAGATATTATTGTTGGAGGATGTCATCAGCGCTGTTTCAGATCTGTCAGAAGTAATCTTCTAATCTGCCAACTTTTCACAAGGAAGAGATGAGCTCATGTACTGACTGACAAGATGTGCTGAAAAGTCTGGGCTTTCTCGAAGCCTGTTAAAAGTTTAAGTTCCCCCATTGTGTGAATACTGTCAAACTTGGCCCTGCAATTTTCATAATGACAGCTGCTGTCAGTTTAAAAGGGTAAATTATTCAGTTCAACTGGGAATGCTGACAGTAACTGTAAAAAGGGCCTTAGCGGTGGAGAAAAGAAAAAGGTTCCAGGTATCTAAGGAAGGATGTAGTAAATTCACTAAGACACCTTCGAAATACCCAACTCAAGCTATTTTCTAGTCTCCTTCCAAAAACCTGGGAAGCTATTTACTTTGGCAAGAAAAGAACGACATAAAATTAAACCACATCAGTAATAAAGTTTAAAAGACCCACAGCCAAGTTTACAAAGATATTTCGATGTCTGTAATTTCACATCTTTCCACCATTTACAAGGACACTGCAATTTAAATTGTCCAACTCCTGCGTGTTTTCAGTGGGAGATCTTAAGTTATTTGACGTATTTTTTGAAGTAATTTTAAAAGCTCCATTAGGTGCCTATCTGTATCTTTTTGAAACCTGTTTCCACTCTTTCCTATTATGAAGGGGACCCACCATCTATACTTTGCTACTTTGCAATTTCTCCTCCTCTGCCCTATCGCAGAGCTAGAGATCCACCTTTGCAAAACACATTTTGAGATCGATCCATTTTGGAGACGGACGGAGCGGAATAAATTGCAATTCCATCCTTCTACTTGTTTGAATGAAAATGAGGAAAACAAGCAGAAAACCTTGACTTCTCAGCCCTGCAATGTGCGTGGTTTATGCCTTGCGAACGCCTACTATTCCCATTCAAGATTTTCCATCTGCTCTTTTCCACAAACTGTGCAGGTACAAAGGATGACAAGCAGTAGGAAGAAGTGGAGAATTTACTCTCCACCATCTACAGTTCTATCTCCAGCTTCCTTCTGGAGTAGGTGAACATGAAGGAGGTATCAACAACTACCTTCTGCTCCCACTGGGAGACACAGCAGTACTCTAGGCCTGACGCTCACTAGGACATTTCAAATGCAAAATGTCTTGTAATAGATGGAGTGTTTGCCACACGCTGTTAATATGTTTCTGGTTCCCAGCAGTCAAAAAAGATATACATAATCCAAGGGGAATGTGGCTCTTTGAAAAACTGGGGTTCATTTAAACTGCAATGCATATGTCTGGAATAAGGTAAAATAATAGCATTACTATACCAGCCTGAATAAAGCACTATCTAAATCCATTACAACTTGCACCATCTATTCTCAATTACAACAGACACCGTGATACTTGTACATGAGCTATCAGAAACATTAAATTAACTATGAAGTGATACAATCTCCCTCAGTAATCGTAGTCATCATCTTTCTACTCTCTAAAGAAACAAGTCTTGCTGGCTGTAATTGCATGAGATTTGAGAGCATCTCTCCTCACCTGTGTTCCCGCTAATTCCATGCTCCGTTATCCATGTCTCAGCAGACTCATCTACTTATTTAAAAATAGGATTTCAGCCTCTGTTAAGAACATAAATTCTATGCTCTGCACATACTTACAGAAGTAGGCACTCTTGTTTCCTATGGGCCTGAGAGGTTAATCAACGCCTCAGGTCTTGGGGCTAAGGAGAGGCTGGACACTTCCAGATGTAGGTGGGTTCATCTCCACCTCTCCCTCATACAGCCAGATTTTAAAACCTGATTGCTGCAACCGTAGATAGCCTCAGAGTTACGTGGATTCAACTCCAAAAGAAATGCATCACCCAGTCTATGAAAGCAAAATGGTTAATGAATGGTTAAAGCTGTCTGTAGGCTTTTTCTATCGCCCAGGTCAAAGGAGCACTCACTCTGCAGAGAGATTTGTAACAAGCCGTTAGCCATTCCCTCAAGATATCTCATTCTCCTTCCCAAACCAGAACTCTCATAAATCTTCTAAAAATGATTCTGAGTTCAGAAAACTTTCAGAGCAGGCTTGAATTTCAGTTTTGTTTCTCCCTACAGCTAGTACTGAACAGGACGAGAATTTGCCGAGACTCTCCCCCAGCACACTGGCCCCACGGTCTGTAGCCTGCCACGCTCAATTCCTTCCTTCACCTTCTTACCAAACACCAAAACCAGTTCCTCTCACTACCTAATGGTGCCATTGATGTCAAACAGATGATGAGGCTGGTGAGATTTTATGTGACTCCCAGAATCACTTTAAGATGGATGCTTATAAAGTTGTGCTTAATCCACAACAGAATTTTTCGCAAGTAAATCATGCCTCCTCTTTATTGCTTCTTAACAGTTATATTTAAACTTACCACAAACTCCTATATACAAACATGCCTTTGCTACATGAGGCAACAAGGCCAACCAAATAGCCCCTAAACACCAAAGCAGAAAATAAAAGTTCTGCCATTAACCAGCTGTTTTAGTGAGACTCAAGGGCTGCAAACAGGACCCGTGCTCAGCAGACCCGAACTAAGGTACCTGTTCTGTCCAAATTCAAAAGCATTTCAGAAACTGTCTCAACAATTTCACTGAATTTCACTGAATTTTTTCACTGAATTTTTTAGAGTTGGAAGGGACCATAAAGATCATCTAGTCCAACTCCCCCGCTAGAGAAGGATTGCCCAGAGCATGTCAGAGCATGTTACTCAGGACTGCATCCAGGTGGGTCTTGAAGATCTCCAGAGAAGGGGACTCCACACCCTCCCTGGGCAGCCTGTTCCAGGGCTCTGGCACCCTCACCAGAAAGAAGTTTCTTCTCATATTTGAATGGAACTTCCCATGTTCCACCTTGTGCCTGTTGCCCCTCGTCCTGTCACTGGGAACCACTGAAAAGAGTCCGGCTCCATCCTCCTTCAACGCACCCTTTAGGTACTTGGAAGCATTAATAAGGTCTCCCCTCAGCCTTCTCTTCTCCAGGCTAAAGAGCCCCAGCTCTCTCAGCCTTTCCTCATAAGGGAGATGCTCCAATCCCTTAATCATCTTTGTTGCCCTACGTTGGACTCTCTCCAGTAGTTCCCTGTCTCTCTTGAACTGGGGAGCCCAGAACTGGACGCAGTATTCCAGTTGTGGCCTCACCAGTGGAGAGGAGAGGGGGAGAATGACCTCCCTCCACCTACTGGCCACACTCTTCCCTGTGCAGCCCAGGATCCCATTGGCCCCCTTGGCAACAAGGGCACATTGCTGGCTCATTGTCATTTTTCTGTCAATGAAGTCAGTGACATGTAACACCCATTCAAAATCCTTCACCTCCTAAAGAACAGATTAAAAATTATACAAGTAGGAAGAATCTCTTTCCCGAAACGTGGAAGGAGCCGCTACCAGACCACAGGCTGGCAGCCCAAGGTTTCCAACCCCTATTTCTTATGCAAAACTGCCCTAAAACAACCAGACCTCAAACACTCATATGAACAAGAAGTCTTGCATGATTTTTAACTCCCAAACACTCTTCCAGCGGTTGCACTTGTAATTAACATCAGAACAACATTTTTCCATAGTTCTTTTCATTTCTAGTTCTAGGAGAAGAATTTAGGCAAAGGGGAAGCGGAAGCTTTTCTGGACAATCGAGAACAGCCAAAGTAAACGAACCTCCTCCAAATTATACCCAGTTCTTACTCTTGCCAGTGGTTCACAGAATCACAGAATATTTTTGGTTGGATGGGACCTTTGAGATCATCGAGTCCAACCAACAAAAAAACAAACAAACAAAAAAACCCCACACACCAAAAAAAAAACCCAAAACAAAAAACCACCAAAAAATCCCAGAACACCAAACACCAAAACCAAACCAAACACCCACAACCACACACCACACCCAGACACAAACAGACACAACCCAACAGTCTCGGGCACTAGAGCATGCCCTGAAGTGCCACATCCACACGTTTCTTAAATACCTCCAGGGATGGCGACTCCACCACCTCCCTGGGCAGGCTGTTCCAGTGCCTGACCACTCTCTCAGTAAAGTCATTCTTCCTAATATCTAATCTAAACCTCCCCTGCCCCAACTTCAGACCATTTCCTCTGCTCCTGTCGTTATTCCCTTGGGAGAAGAGGCCAACACCCACCTCTCTACACCCTCCTTTCAGGGAGTTGCAGAGGGCAATGAGGTCTCCCCTCAGCCTCCTCTTCTCCAAACTGAACGTGCCCAGTTCCCTCAGCCTCTCCTCGTGTGACTTGTTCTCCAGACCCCTCACCAGCTTGGTGGCTCTCCTCTGGACACGCTCCAGCAGCTCAATGTCCTTCCTGTAGTGAGGGGCCCAGAACTGAACACAGCCCTCGAGGTGAGGCCTCACCAGTGCCCAGTACAGAGGCACCATCGCTGCCCTGCTCCTGCTGGCCACAAATTTGATTCAGATGATTAGTCAGTTCCCACTGTCAAAAAGATTAAGAGATTGATCTTTGACTAGGATCAGAATAAGGATTTTAGTATTTTTTCTAAGCAGGGTGCACGTTTTTAGTGGAAAGCTTCCCTTTCTGGACCCGGCTGTAGTATTAGGAACAATTCTCTTCCTTTTCTTCTTTCACCGTCCCTCAGTCACTCCTCCTAGGGCTGATGAGATGACAGTGCCACATACATAGCAGTTGCTTGTGCAGTGATGTTAAGGAAGGACCTAAGATAAATACAGTTCTATGTATGCAGTGTTGTTGCTGATAATAAGGAGGAGGAGCTGATCCTACGGGAACAGCTAGTTCTCCATGAACCAACACTGACCTGCAAGTCACAGTTTAGGAAGCTTTGTGCTGTAAAGAGTACGAAAAAGGGTGATGCTTCTATATTGTCCATAATGATACCGATAACTCGGGGCCATCGCACAGCAGATTCTTCTATATTGCAGACAGAGCTGGAGAATGCTAATATCACCCGTGACGGATGCGTTCTAAATAAAGCCAGGCTTACAGAATCTGTCAAGAAAGCATTATTGCTACTATTCATTTTACAGCATCATTATACATCAGAACAAGCAATTCCAGGCAGGGAAAACCAAATAAAAACCCCTCTGTACATATGCCAGTACTTCAGACGATTGAAAAACTGATGGAAGTTGAAAACCTCCCCACTGAGAAAACCAGAAGGAAATAATACAAGTGCCAGTTTTGCAAAACAATCCCCTTCCCCCCCTCCCCCCCCCCCACCGCCTGCCGTGGTTTAGAGCGGATTTCAAGAGGTCAGTTCTCTTCTCCAGAACCTGTAGTGTAGAGAACCAGAGCGGAGCTGATCTCCCCTGAGCATCTCACTCCCTCCTGCTGCTCCACGGACGAGAGGACGCGGACCTGTTACAAGGACACCCACCTTAAACGAAGAAACCCCACAGAGGGCACGGGGGGAGCAGCGATAAGCATCACACCTTCTCATTCACAACCCCAACACAGACTGGGCTCCTCGACTATAGCTTAGTGTATTTATATCTGACCAAGCAGGATCAGCTCGCCCTCAGTACTGCTTTTGCCGTTCCATTCTCTCGACGATGAGCTCATCAAGACCACCAGGTTCCAAACAGAGCCTCCTGGAGCAGTCCTGCATCCCAGGCCAGAGTACATTATCTCCTCCAACATAGATTTGATGCTCTTGATTTTATTTTGGTATTCTTCCCTGTATTGCTTTTATAGCACCGTAACCAAATATTTGGCATTTCATTCTCCACAATTTCATCATTTCATAGCAAATAACTTCATTTAAATTCAATTTTAAAAGTGTCTTCAGCATCATTTTAGTTGTGTTTTCTATCCAATCAGAAGCACAAAATTTATTTATTTAAATGCCAAACATTAAAAGCTCCAGGACAAGCATAGCTGGCTCAGAATCACAGAATCACAGAATGGTTCAGGTTGGATGGGACCTTAAAGATCATTGAGTTCCAACTCTAAAACTAAAGTTTCACATCCTACCAGTCAGATCACACGACCAAAACGTAGTGATCCAAACTTAAAATCTGACAGACTGTAAGCGTGGACATAGGCAAAAAAGTTATTTGTTTTCCTCCTCAATTTCCTAGCTGCCCAAGTTTATATTATAAGTATCAGTATATAAGTCCATTTCAGCGCTTATCTGAAAATCACTGGTGCTGCAAAGCTATTTACCACTGAATGCATACTTTCAGCTGAAAAATAAAAAAATAAAAAATCACAGATGATTCTGTAACTACATCATTTCAGAATTCATACTTTTTTGTATTGCAAGCAATGGACAAATTCACCTTATAATCAGGTAACTAGTTAATCCGGACCCCACCTCCCTTCACGTAACAACAGCCTCTGGCTCGACGTGCGCTCACCTCCCGGAACAGACAGACCAGACTGTGAGGCTGCAGCAGAAACTACCCGCTAGGAGCTGAAAAACTATTAAAGAAGAATTTCTAAATTTTCTTTGTTCAAAAACATAATTATTGTTGCCACGGTTGTTATTTATAGCACAGTACAGACAGCACTAATAACTATGGTGTGGAAACCTAAGCTTAGAGTGCTTAAAATGAGCGGAAAACACCAGGAAACAGATTACAGTGAGAAAACCACGTCCCAGAGGAACACACCCAGCAAGCTGTCACCCTGTGGAATTCCACAGCCAGTTTTTCCGACTGACTTCAGCCTTAGAGAGTGCGATCCACTGCCATGTACAGCCCAATGCAGGACTGCAACTTTGTGATCTCACATGATCTCTCTTTGTGCCTCGCATGACCCTGAAATGCTACATTTTTCCCCAATGGATGAAATCCAACTGTCCACTTAACTGTCATTAAAAATTCTGGTTAGGCCAAAAAATCTAGCTGATTTACTATACAGGGATCCTTATACAGAGATAGGGAAGGACACGGCAAAAGGCTACCCTCTCCCCACCCCTCACTGGTAAATATAAAAAAATTCCCAAAAACGGGCCCATTTGGTTCCATCCAAAAGATCCATTTACGTTTCTCGTAGCATTTGCATGAAGCTTCTGGCTCAGAATTTCTCAGCACTGTATTCTGTATTTTTCTTAAGTCTGTACTTCCAGAGGGGGAAGGAATTCCCTGTTTGCTCTCACTGGGCCTGTAATTTTCTTTTCTTTCAATTCCACTGGATAATGGAAGAGAAGAAAGTGGGTAAGAAGAGAAGGATCAGAATGTGGATTCTTGGGTTCCACCCCGTCCATTGCTTGTGCATCAGATGAGCTGAAGACTTCATTTAGAGCAAGATTTGCAAAAAACATTCAGTTTTGACTTCTATCTGCTCAAATTCAAGTCACTGAGAACGGCAATTGTCAACCTCAGTCAGAGGAGAGGTAGATCAACAGAGTGGGATTTTGGAAATCCCATATTCAATATATTCACTATTGTGCCTTGCCATCTTATGGAGGTGTTGAGAACATTTAATTAAAGCTGATACAACTCTGAGGTCCCAGCTGTGAACGGCAGTAGATCGAGGCAAAACTTTGTTAATTAAAGGCCTTCTATTTAGATAGCTTTCAAAAATTTGTCCTCAAAAGAGGACAACAAACAAAAAGTTGCAAGAAAGCATTTTCGTAACAAATGTTATCAGTTAACTACTATATAAAGTTCTTTACCTGTACTAGCTTTTTCCACTTTTTTCTGAAATATAATTGACTATTAGATTCTTAGATCAACAGCGATAAACACTTTGTAAAGGATCTATGGACAATCAAAAAACCGAACAAATTGACGAGGGTAAAATTTTGAATGCTGTGGCGAGGGAACAGATACCTTTTCACTAGAACTCTTTTCCATAGCAAGCAGCCCGGTCCGAGTTTGATGCCGGTGCCCAAGCGCACCTCAGTGTGCTGTGAGAATGTGTCTTACGCTGCCAGAGCTGGGGGACACATCAACGTTTAATAACACCTTTTTCGCCCCTCTCACTTGGTGTAATTTGTGTAGATCACAGAGAGGAGGAAGCAGCCAGTCTCCTGTGTAGGGGATAAATATGCGGACAGATTTTAACTTCCTCAAACAAAGCCTACCTGCTTTCAATCGGCTCAGTAAGAAGTTAACTGCACCTAACCTTGAAAGACCTATGGCCGCAATCTCGGCGAGGTCTCCAGTGCAGTGACAGACCTACGAGCATCTCGTAAGGCGAGTGATAAGCAAAGGCTATCAAAAAGGCACGTGTGAAATTCGTACGCGATACTGGAAGCATCCTAGTTTTACAGCAGCCCTAGTTTTACAACAGGGGACAGAAATCTCTAGCGAAAAACAGGTTCACGGGCCCTTGACAGACACAAGGTAATAGAGAGACATTTCCATCTGCTGCAGCACTCGAATTCCGCTCTGAACTGGTGTGTGTGAGAACAGGAAGAAGTACAGAAAGAAGCCCTGCAATCACAGAATCACAGAATGGTTAGACTTGGAAGGGACCTTAAAGCCCCCCCAGTGCCACCCCCTGCCCTGGGCAGGGACACCTCCCACCAGACCAGGTTGCTCCAAGCCCCCTCCAACCTGCCCTTGAACCCCTCCAGGGATGGGGCAGCCACAGCTTCTCGGGGCAACCTGGGCCAGGCTCTCACCACCCTCACAGCAAAGAACTTCTTCCCCACATCTCAGCTCCATCTCCCCTCTTTCAGTGGCAAACCCTTCCCCCTCCTCCTAAGGCTCCCCTCCCTCATCAAGAGTCCCTCCCCAGCTTTCCCGGCACCCCTTTAGGGACTGGAAGGGGCTCCAAGGTCTCCCCGGAGCCTTCTCTTCTCCAGGCTGAACCCCCCCAACAATAACTGCACGGAAGACAGATTTTTAGTGATACAGCATCATCCACTAAAATGACACACAATGCTTAAGGTATCATCTTTCCTCTACTATTGTGCTCTTGAGGATAGAGATATTCATTGAAACCTACCCTACAGCATCCCAGTACCGAAACCCCTGAAGTCACTGGGGAGCAATGAGCAAGGACAGGACTGGCAACTATTTGTTGGCATTTGTGTTTCCCTTGAAGCATGAAGGACGGTACATGCCTGTCAAAAAAGCTTACACGGAGGCACTGACACCAAAAGCAAAGTTTCAAAGTCACACATTGATTTGAAATGGCTCTGTTTAAGGTACCAAACTTTAAACACTTCAATATTTCCAAAGGTTGAACCCTTCCCAAACAGAGGCTTATAGACGTCTGATTTGCAGGACAGGGTGACAAAGCCACGCAGTGACACAGTCGCTATGGCCAGTTTGGAGAGAAGGCCCCAGCGCTGGGAAACAACTGGCACAGAGGGGAAAAATGAGGAAAAAAAAACCCCAACCAAGTAAACGGAAGAGGAAAAAAAACCCACCAAAAAAAATCTCCATCTTATTAACTGAAAGGAAACAATGACACGGATTATCAGTACATCTAATTCTTCATGAGGCCCTCTCTAACGCTGTGTCAGAGATTCAGGTGTTGCCCACAGTGATTAGAAACGTTCCTGCTTTTGGGCACTATAAGGACATTTGTAAAACAGCGGTTTGAATTCTCGGTAAACATCTATCCTTTTGTATTTCACTCAAAGGAATGGAATAGAAATGGCTTGTCTAACAGCCTTTACCAGCAAGAAAAACGCTGCAGTTCATACTCTGTGTCACGGTATTTCAAAAGCAGTTAATTTGCAGTGTTGAATAAATTTGTGCAGGTGCAGAAGGTTTTGCAAACTCTCTGCTGAAGCACTTTTACGGTCCGAGTGTCACAGTGATAAGTACTATAGAAAGTAAATAAATATTTAGAAAGAAGCTAGATAAGAGAGCCAGACCTTAGATCAGCTGCTGAAGGTGCAGAAGGCCTGTGGGTACTGTGCAATTCCTAAATCAGCAGGACAGGAAACAGCGTTTAACTATTATTTAGTCACACACGCTCCTCCTCCAGCCTCCGCTCCTGCCCGTGGACTCCTCCTGGTGGCCCCGGGCATCGGACAGGAGCAGCAGGCTCCGCTGTTCTGCTCTCCAGCTTCCCTCTTGTTGCCTCCCCACATCCAAATCCTTCAAACGCCGACTTCAGAAAGAAACGCACGCTGCTTTGGAGAGGCAGACGCTTCCGTTCAAAGGCAATTCTTGCCCTAATTAGGGCTGAAAATTCCTAACAGGGATGCCACTTACCTTTTTACATACAAATAAAGCGAAGCCTGACACATACTAAAGGACAACCCCAGGTGGTGGCGGGGGGTTCTTGGGTGGGTTTTGGTGGTGGCGGTTTTAGTTTTGTGGGGGTTTTTTAAACCAAGTGCAATGTTCCCCAAAACTGTTTCCGCTTACCCTTCAGACAGCTTAAAAGCATACATGCAAAATGCATTTAGGATACACACGCACACACTGGAAGCCTTGTTAGCATCCGCCTTTACTTGGTGAGAACAAAGCTAGTATGATTTAAGCTGCAACTTCAATAAAAATAAAAAAATAAAGAGAAACGTTATTACAGTTAGCGGGATAAAACCCTCTGCAAGGGCTTGACAGCTGAGAGAAATAATGTACGTTGGCTCAGAGTAATGGAAATAATTAAAGGGGGAAAACATTAGAAGGCAACACTGCTGTAAGTAGAACTGAGCGGATGCGTCAGTAAACTACTGTGTGTGTCAGCAGGCTCAGCCAGGCCCGGCTCAGAGCTCATGGAGGTGATATAAGGAGCACAGTGAAAAATATTCGAAGTAATTTAAGAATCGTTAGCACAGTGTAAAGGTCTGCACTACATTAAGCGTCATTATCAAGGCCAGCAGCCTGAGAAAACCCAACATACCCAATATATGACTGATGATGAAAGGTGAGGTCACAGGAAGGGAGGAAGGAGCGTTCTTTCCTTTTCATTTTACTCCTCCTCATCCTTTTACTGCACTTGCGGTGTCACTCGCCGTGCCTCGGCATCTCTCCACGCAGAATGCTCTCCTCCAGCCCTTCTCTCAGCCTCCCTCCTCTCCCGTCCCTGCTGATCACCGAGATATTACAGACAAAGAGGAAGCGTTCCCCAACCGAGACACCGATAAACACGTGGAGGGAGGCGGTGTGAAATCACACTCTGCTTTTCCTGAAGACAGGGAACAGCTGACTCTCTTCACTTGTAGGCACACCAAGTCGGGTCGGTACGGAGCCCTGAGCCACCCGTAACGAGAGGCTGCTGCTGCCAGCATCTACACAGGAGTCTTCTCTAAGCTGGTGATGCCTACGCCAAAGAAGCGCAGAAACCACCATTCGAACGATTCCTTCATTACTATGAAGAAGCCACGGATGATGTACATGATTTTCAACTCTTCCTACTAATCAGCCTAGAGTTCCTTGAGGATATCTGGAATAAAGCACATCTTGTCTGGTTTTGGTGATGCCGCAGGGGACAAGGTTATATTTGCCTTATATTTCCTTATATTTCCCCCCACCTCTCACCACGCACACAGGTTGTGTATTCCCAAGGCACCAAAGGTGGGAATCAGATGAACGAAGTACACAACCGCCCGAGACTGAAGGATGTTTCCTCCTGGTTCTTGTTGCTCGGCCCGACTAAACCAGCTCTGGGAAGTGAATCAGTGAGATCAGTGCCCACTTGTCCCCCAAAAGGAGCTCGCTTTTCAACTTTTCCCACCAAAGTAACATGAGATCTATGGATCAGACACTGCCAGATCTCTCCTCGAGTGTGACGCCTCTTCCACACTAGTTTATATAGTAGTTTAGTAGTTTATAATAGTTTATAATAGTTTATAATTTATATATTTATTTAGTTTATTATTTAATTTTAGTTTATTATTATTTAGTTTATAATAGTTTATAGTAGTTTATAATTTAAAACATTGAACCTTCATGCTTGAAAAGCATAAAGCCTTCGGGAGATCGTCAAAGAACCAGTAATAATTAAAACTTGAGAAGAAAGAGGAAAAACGCAGAAGATTGAATTTACCAACTAATGGTGGATGTTTGACAAAAATTCCTGACCAAAGAACCAACATTAAGTGATTATTTTTTTCATGGAAAGATTGAATAGAGTAAGTTAAGTGACACCTTGGAGTGGGAACGAATTGTGGTTCAATACGATGTGACACGGAGAACACCAAGGGTTGCTGTTTGACTCAAGTTACTGTGATTAACAATGTTGTCCACAAAGATTGAAACTTAATTAACATTTCTAAATTGTGCTTTGACATTTTTAGCTCTTCCTATAAAAGCACTTGTGCAGCTGTGTCATTAAAACAGAGAAGTTTCCCAGCTTTAACTGTTTGAACCACTCACCCACTGGAGGCTGACTGTGTTTTTAGGCTTTTGACAACAGAAAAACACTTTGAATCCAAATGGAAATTTTTTGAACATTAGCAACACACAGCAGCATTTAAAGAACTTGCTACAAGCTACTGAGGTAATTCAGTAACCAGTACTGGACCCCTCCTTCTGAAACAGGATTAAATCACATAAAAATGTGGTATTAACTTTGATAAATGAGTTTTGTTCAAATAATCTCTCTCCACCCCAAAGTACAGTAAGCCTGACCTTGGTGAATTGATAGCACACTTATCTTTTGGTGAAAAGAAAAAGGAATTGAAGCTTCTCCAAGAACTTCTTGTGCCTCACTCCCATTATATTTCAAAAGTGAGCTTCCCAATTAAAGCGGAAGTGCCAAAGAAGATGGAGGAATGGGACATGAATGTTTCCTCTCCCTGTGAAAGGGCAGTGCCTGCAATTAACTCTTCTTGTCCTCCCCGGTGCCAGCAATGCCGGATTCAGTGCATCCTCTTGCAGGCAGGAGCCTTAGGAACAATCCCATGGGATATATAAATGTACAACCAAACACATTTTTTTCCTTTCTGACCCACGAGCCCCCAGGTACCCCCGAGACATTCACTCCTTGACCTAAGTTTATGCATCCGCAGTGGAGCTTTCTGTGGATTTCTGTAGAAATCGTGCACGGCCGCTGCGGCACGAAACTCGGAGCTATATTTAATGTTCACGTTGGGGTGCTGAAGACAGAGTTCCTCGTGCATTCCCAGTCTCCCAACAGCTTACCCTCTTTTACAAGCCACTCCTCAAATGATTCACAGGTTTTGCTCCGAGGAGAGTCAGTATTTGTCGTTGCTGATTGCCTTTCTTTGTATATTAAAAAAAACGGAACAGAAAGACATACAGCTTGGAGAAGAAGGAAATTTCATTTTCTGGAGACAGAATGATGATTCTGTTAAAACAGTAAAGGAAAAGCCATAACTGCTTTGTGTCTGTCCTGGTTTCAGCTGGGATAGTTAATTTTCTTCCCAGTAGCTGCTGGGCTTTGGACTTAGTACGAGAATAGCATTGGTTGGTAAAGCATATGGTTTAAGTTGTTGCGCAGTAATACTTATATTAAGGCAAGGACTTTTTCAGCTTCCCATAGAAGCTGAGAGGGAGCACAGACAGACAAGCTGAGCAAAGGGATATTCTGTACCACAGACATCATGCCCAGTGTATAAATGGGTTTGGCTGGGGGGCAGGGATCTGGCTGGGCAACCGATCGTTGGGTGGCGAGCGAGTGGATTGCATCACTTTTTTAATATATTCTTTTACCAATATTATTACTATTACTATTTTCTCTTCCATTACAACTCTATTAAACTGTCTTTATCACAACCCACTGTTCTCTCTCTTCTCCCTACCCTAGTGGAGGCGGAGGGGCTGTGCAGTCCCAGTTGCCGGCTGGGATTAAACCACAACAGTGTTATACATGGAAAAGTACGGGAAAGGAAAAAAAAAGGTGGTGAGGAAAAACATTTTTTCTGAATTGTGGTGGAAATTTACAGTCCCTTAAAGTCTCTTACGTGCAACAGAAAATGTGCCTCATCTCCTTTAGAGTGGGAACTCAATGGGATTTAATGAAATTCACTCTACTGGGCAAAGGAATTTAAATAGCTGGAGTTATCCACCCTGCAACAGGTACACACTGCAACGTGTACACGCACCAACTAAGACATGCTACAGTAAACAACTGTCATTTGTTTTACTGAATATTTAACAGCTTCATTTAGAAAGCAGAGCTATTCTACCTTTTATATGTGCATTGGGTGTCAAGACACAATCACGTACCAATCTATTCAAATCAAACCTAAACCAGAGCCTCTTACATAAATACACAATGCAATTAGAAGGAAATGGTCATCTCAATATTGCCACAGTAATGAGAACTGCCTCTATGAAATGACTATATTCATTTAATTAAAAAGCCCATTATGGATCCCATTCAAAACGCTGTTCATTGAACTCTTTCATATAAATCTAATTTGCTTTTGTAGAATGTTAGGAGTATTACGTTTATTTGTACAAACAGGTTCTGAAGAACAAAGTCTTAGGAAAATACTGTCAGCCCCTCATTAAAGGGTTTTAAAAGAGTATTTTCTAAAATACTCCTGACTGAGATTCATGAGGAGCGTGGACGCAGCAGTTTCCAACCAGTCCCTTTCCCAGGGTACCTGATCCCACAGCAGGGACAGCTCGGCTGCACGGGCAGCAGCTGCTGAAGCATCCCAAACTTCAGTCCTCCTTCATCCTCCCTACCGGGAGGATGCACCTCAGTGGGATGAGCTGCAAATCAGTGCAAGCCATCCCCGATCCTTAGGAAATTCATACGGGCAAAGAGGCATTTATCATACCGAGTTCCTCGCATACAAAACAAATACTCAACAGGGCAGCAGGGCAGAATTAAGGGTGGATGCAACAGGAAATGACATTTTTGCACGTTGTATACACGGGTTTCGTCTTCACTGAAAAAATGGCAGGAGATGAAGCTGAAAGATGCTAAAGAATATGAAAACTTAGAACCATAGAATTGTCTAGGTTGGAAGGGACCTTTAAGATCATCTAGTCCTCCCCCACTTGGGGGGAACACACTACAATTTTTTTTACATTAAAAAGCTGGTATTAGCCAGACCCACAACATCTGCTTTCAAAAGCCACTCCAGGGGTGAGCAGTTGTTTGGTTTTTATCTCCCTTACCTCAGAGGCATAAGTAACAGGGTATAAAACCACCTTCAACACGCAGAATCACTGCTTTCACAGACAAGCGAGCTCCAGAAAGGTGACCCCAACACACTGGTATCTGCAACATATTTGCCCCTGCTAAAAGAAAGGACATCTCCAGCTCAGCACCATCCACAAGCCGACCCAGCTTTAAGAAATGCAACTGCAACACGTAGATTTACCTGGAGTCTCAAAGGCTACAGCATAAGCCTTTGCACTGCACTGAGCGATCAATATCCCCAGTACCACCAGTTGAGCAGGAAAGGCAAAGTCGGGGGTGGGAAGCAAATCTGCCAGGCACATCTGATCTATTCAGCTTTTCAGGGCTTTGGGATCAAATATTGCCTATGCAATGTGTGTCTAAATATGCTGAGGCTCTAGTTTCAGATAATATCTCTAAGTTCGACAGGAACATAGCGAAGTTACGGCCTACATGTTAAAGAGGTACTTAATTCCAGGGCTGAACTGTAGTTTCAAACATTAAACTTAGGTCCAGACATCACAACACTTGAATTATTTATGTGATTGCTAATGTTAAGACCCAGCATTTAAAACAAACGCCTTATGCCCCAGTCTTTGGCACACACATTTATTGCTAATGAAGGCATGTAATGCCAGTGACCTCCATTCCAGATTTCAGCTACACTTAAAATTTAGCACACTGGAGACTGAAAATCATGGGCCGCCTGTATTTACATCCCGTGCAATCCTCTTGAAATTAATAGAGCTTTGGAGCACACGTAGCAGGCAATTTGGCCCAGAGTAAGCAGAAGGCGCACTTTCAGCTTTTAGTGCGGATTATGGCACGTTCTGTTAAGCTGTCAAGCATCTCTGGTAAAAGCAGGCTAGAAGAGTGACAAGCCAGCAGCGCTGCCCTGTAGTACTTCACATTTTGCAGCATTATTAGTTTCCACAGCCCCTCAGAAAACAGGATTTTAGGAGAGCCTCATTAGTCATAATGTCTACTTCTTGTCGATGCAATTATGTTCTACCAGATGTTGCCAAGTGTTTTGGATCGTCTCCTCTAACCCACAGGTCTGCACCGTTGGCCATCGCCACTCCAGCTCAGGACCTCCTCGTGTATCACAGAGGTATCAACGAGAGGTCTCATGGATCTTTCTGTTTGGGCATTGCTATTGAATAAGATTTGGCACTTTTCTGAAAGTGAAAAGACACAGAGAATATAAAATAGTGATATAAAGGGTCACTCCAAACAGAAGCCTTTGTCAGAGGCAGAACCATTTGACCACCATTAGTAAATGCTGCCAGAGTCTAGATATGTCTAGTTTCTTCTGGAAACTCATTTTCTGAACTCTTGAATAAGAATATTTTGTTCTCTTTCATGTGTTAAAAATGGAAACCCAGGGACAATAATGTAATTGTTTTCTTAACGATATCAAGAGCTTCATTTTGATCTCTTGCAGCTTTCACATTACCAACATTATATGCTGATTTGCTACACGTCTGTGGTGCTAATTTAATCCAGGCAGGCACGAGTGGGAACATCTCAGGCTACAATTCAGTAAGTAGCACAAGGTCTTAGTTTTCCTCAAGTGATCAAAGGATGCAGATCATCTCCCCGCTTACGCAAGGGTAGCTGGAAGAGGGTACTATACTATATTTGACCTGCCTGTTACTACTCCGTAAGGAAGGGAACGCAGAGCCATAAATGCAGCTTTTCTCCCCGTTTTGCTGTACGGCCAGAATGAAAACTTCCTGCCTGAGGAACAGAACCAGGATAAGAACAAACCTCCTGAATCAAGCCAAAAGCCAATTCAGTCAATATCCTGTCTCTGTTAGAAGAACTACGTGCTGTCGAGGAGCATAAGGACATGGCGAGCATACGCTATCTTCTCGCGGCAAAGTGACTTTCTGATCCAGAGCTGTTACTGTTGAGCTCAGGCAGAATCCAGTCCCACATCAGAGACTTGCAATTCTACAATAACGAGCGTGTAGCACCCATAGGCATCTTTCTGCAAGTTAACAGAGTAGGCAGAGGAAAAAGAGAAAAGAAGACCTATTTTTATGCCGCTGTTAAAGGATGATATTCTTACCGATAGCAACCCCTAGCAGACAGGTCTCAACAGACCTCTTCCCACTCACTCCTCGTGTCTGGGTAACTGGGAGAAAGTTAAACTGGGCAACAAGTTAAAAATATGAAAGGACTCTTTTTTTTTTTTTTGGTGCACTTTAGGTTATTATTAAACCTGCCCAATTCCTGTGGCCCCGAGAGCTCAATTTAGGTAGCCTCTATCTGTTACTCTGTGGTGAACGCTTAGGGAAGACAAAGCATTAAATTTTGCCTCATCTCCTAATGACTTCCCGAGGAAGCCGAGCGCTGAGGCTGTCTTTCTGCACTTGGCAATCCTTCTTACCAGGTGTTATAAGGGAGCTGGTCAGAGAGAGAGTGAATTCAACAGCAGAGAACTGTTGAATTCACAGCCACACTTAGGAGCTGCCACAATCGGATTCCAAAACCCAACCTTCACTCAAGCAGTTGTATCAACACTAAATGGCCTCTGCTCTCCACGCAGCACGGCTCGGACTTCAAATGCTTCTGAAAGAGGTAAAGACTGAGAATTGTTTAACAAAGCTAGATGGAAGACAGCTTCGCACAATGCCTATTTGCCTAGAAACCACCATCCATCTGCAAGCAATAGACAAACACAAACAGAAATGAAAGATAATGCTGACCATACTGTTTTTTTTCTTTCAGCTCTTAAAACAATAAGGTACTAGTGAACCACGGATGGGACACAACCATCTTCCTGTCTGTCTCTACGCTGGTACCACCATGGGTGATTGCATGCAGACATTTCCAAATGAGCCCGAAGCCTCAAGTTTGATGCTGAATGACTTGTTCTGACTTACAGATTTTTTTCAAGGAGGTTCAAAGCCTGGAATTTAAAAAGTCAATCAGGAGTTTCGACATGACGCTAATAAGTCAAAATTAGGGTGTGTCAATAGGTTTTGACAGAAAAGTTATTATCTGCGTTATATAAAACACATGATTTCATGACTATTCCTGAGCATATCATTAAAATACATTGACAGTTCAATTTAAACCATCTTGGATATTGCTGTGACTACCCTTAAACTACTACTCATCTTAATAGGCAATATACAGTAAAAGAGAAGGCAATGAGCTGCTGAAGAACTGCATCTGCCATACGCAATACCTTCCATCCAAGGATCACACAGTTCCCAGAAAATTCAGGGAAGAATTTGCTTCCATAACGATCATAGAATCATAGAATTGTCTTGGTTGGAAGAGACCTTTAAGATCATCTAGTCCAACAATGAAACATGCTCCCCTGGGGAGAAAGGAGGTGGCAGAAAAGAGGTGTGAGGAAAGAAGGGGCTTCCCTGTCAGAGTCCACTGCCAGGGTCTCCTCCACCATGAACCCTCCACTCCTCCTCCAGGGAGGGCCTTCCACAGGCTCCCCCATGGACACGGTTGGGCTGGAGGGGCCCTGAGGTCCCTGCAACCCCCATCAACAGGGAAAGGTGATGAATCCCTTTGGATTCTCTAGGATCTCTATGACAGGATTCTAGAGAGCAGGCCTCCTTCCTCAGGCCATGGCTACCCCAAGGGCGACGTGTCGGTGAAGTAAACGGGAGAGAAATTCTTCCTCTCTGAGGCAGTGAGACCCTCTCGCGTCCATTACTCCACGCGCCAAAATAAATAATAATTAGCTCAAACCTGAGCTGGCTCCTGGATTCTGTGAAACCTCCTCCATCCCCGGAAGGGAAGCCGTTGGGCCCACGCGGCGCTGCCAGAACCAGCCCCAAGTCGGGGCATTTGCAAACTTCCTTTCCACAGCTGGTAAATGTGGGTTATTCCTGCTCAGAACAGCTGAACGGCAGCGCCAATTACACTTCAGGGTCTGTCACCTTAATCAACCCAAGAACAGGACAATTTATTTTCGATGGAACATTAATTTCCGACAAGCTAAAGTGAAACCTTTTAGCAGCTTAATGCAAAAAGGGGGGAAAAATTGTGGATGTCCCACTAAACTCAAGCAGTTAAGGATAAAAGGTAAAATGATAGCTATCATGGGAAGTAGTGGAGAGGAAATTCATCCCACCTGTAAGACAATAACTACTAAGATAAAGAATGCACAGTCAGGAAAAATTAAAAAATATATCAGGGCTCATCGAGTGCATGGAATTAAATCCAGGCCCTATAGATTACAGTACGTACTCTTGCTAGGGTTCGCTTTCTGTCTATATAAACACACACTTACACATACAGATCTCAATTTAAAGCAATCTGAAGTCCTCACGAAAAATGAAATAGTCCATACATCACTGCTTGTGTCACCAAATAGGATTCTACTGCCATAATTATACAAAAATTATTTAAAATTTAGAAAGTATGAAACGCTGACAGACACGCAAGGAATGAGTCCTACTCCTAAATGCAGATATAACTTCAGATATTGTAAAGTTAATAAAGATTTCTACAGGAGGTGAATTAAATAGCTAAGGGGGCAAGGGGTAATTTTAAAGGTCTGGAGCTGCTTTAAAGCCATACTGAACTCAAATAAAAGTTTCACCATAAAAATCAGACACAACATTTTTGAAAAGATAAACACATTCCATTTTGACATTTTCAACACAAAATGATTTCGTCTCAGACATATCAAAATGGTTTGGGGATTGGGTCTTTTTGGTTTTGCCTGTTGGATTCCTTTGGAGACTGGGCTGTCAAAAGTTAAAAACAAGTGCTGTACCATCAATCAGAAAATCCATGGAGCAGTATATTGGAAACTAGGATTTATTCACTGCAATACTCATAGCGCTCCTTCTGTTTTTATACATGGGTCAAGCAATGCTTTTTTTGTTAGTTTACTTCTAACTATTCTTTTAAATATTCTTTAGACTCCCAAGTAGCTTTTCATCCAACTGCTGGATTGAAGCTTCCACCATTTGGGCTTTCATTCCATAACCTCTTTTCTAACTTTAGGTTGGTGCTTCCTAAAAGACACCTTATTCTTGTCATATATGAAGAGAAGGAACGGCTTCCTCCTTCTTCCCTGCGTGAAACTATTAGCAAGCTGATTTCTGCAGGCAGAGTCTGTACCTAGGCAGAGAGTTTGGCTTCCCCTCCCAAATGCAAATAGACTGGTACATGGATTCAGTAAGAGCCATAATGGCCATTTGACTGCAACCCATTTGTACCACTTTGCTGCCATTCTCCGATTGTCACCAGAATACAAATACCAGATGGAAAACAACTCATCACTTCCTAAAGACCCTGTGTATTTGTTATTAATTCTTTTACAGAATGCCACCGCAGTGAGTTTAATATATTGCATCCGTATCTGCTTAGCGAGAGGTCGGTCTCGCTGTGGCTGTCACCTCTCTTGCTGCCCACTCACATGCAGAAAGCAAAAGCTTCACATCAGACACAACGTGAAATGCGGAGGAGGAACTGACATACCCAGGGACACACCGAGTTTCAGGTGGCAAAGCCAGGAATTGATCATAGAATCATAGAATCATTTTAGTTGGAAGAGACCATTTAGTTGGAAGATCATCGAGTCCAACCATCAACCCAGCACTGCCCAAACCCATGTCCCTCAGCACCACGACTGCCCGGCTTTTAAAGTGAGTCAATCACTTCTCTGGGCAGCCTACTCCAATGCTTGACAACCCTTTCAGTGAAGAAATTTTTCCTAATATCCATCCTAAACCTCCCCTGGCACAGCTTGATGCTCGGCTACAAGGCACCACTGTACATACTGCTGTACATACCCAGAAATGATCAGGTAAAACAATCAGTGATTGTCCCCATCATTTAGTGGGAACCTAAAACCCAGCGTTTATCACCTTTCTGAACAGCTCCTGTCTCCAGAGAAGCCCTCAGTCAGATCAGGCTGTCGGTGCTGCTTCAGCAGACCAAGTCCGATGTCTGTTTCACATGGAATTTGAAGAAAAAAAGCTTCTCATTCTGAGGTGAACACAGAAGGCTCTGAGCGGGCCCGTGTCAGGTCTTGGTGTGCTACTCCCTCTCCTCAATCAAGTCAGTCCTTTTAAAAAAAGAAGTACTTATTCTTTTCTCTTTTCCTTCTTCTCTTTTTTACTTACAACCACTCAGCAGTCCCTATGAGTCACCTCCACTCCCCTCCCTGATACGACCACACAGGACGGCAGGAAACAACTTGCAAGACACTTTCTAATCAGTGTCTTGCTTTGCATCACCCACCTCTACTCGTTGGGACTACAAGAATGTAAATACAGCTCTAGATAATTTGCAGATTGACAGCAAAGATGGCATAATGAAAAGCATATGCAAGATGTGCACTTTTTGACCTTCGGTCCGTTGGTGCCGAGTGACCTTGTCTGTGCTGACTTGGGAAAGACGATGATCTGCTAGGGATACGAACCGGGCTCCTTCTGAAATACAAGAGAACTGAGATTCATGCCGTAGGGGAGAAATCCTTATCCTGTGGGTGAGAGGGTGTGCAGCCAGCACATGCTGTTCTCTGCCAGTGTCTGGAAGCGCGAGCTTTTCTTCAGGGCAGAGGCAGACAAATTTAGAGGAACCCCACAGCAGCCCTTGAAGCACAAAGCGAGCGCGGAGGTTATTTCAGGCGTTTCCTAAGAGCAGAGCTGCTCTCTGTTCTCTCCCTTCCATACAAAGGGCTGAAAGAACAATATAATTATGCTTATGAATCAGCAACACTTAGTTCTTGAAAATATGATAGACTAATGAAAGTAGCTCCTTTCTGTGTAATTTCTGTACTTAATGCAGGTTTATAGTTACCATTAAGACACTAGAATTGAAATGAAAAATTGCTGCTTTACCCTTCTTCTCTATAGCCATTATAGTATCCACCAGATAATACAAATAGCTTTCACTTAACAGGCAAAGGAGGAGAAATGACAAGGTCTGGCATTATATTAATATATTGGAAGGCACACTATTATTTTGTTCAAATATGCTTTTGGAAAATTGTTATCAAACTCTGATGATATGGCTCAAAACCCCATCATTCTCTGGAAAAAGGTAATAGCTGCCCAAAAGCCTCATACAGACGTGTATCACGGAGTCCTCCCAGCCTGAAATGTTCCGTTATTTAAATCTTGCATTATTTCACGTTTACATAAGGAAGAAAATGTCTTTATTCTGTTACTTTCATGGATTTTGTCAATTCTTTATAATTGACAGCTATCCGTGGTATGAATCTCACGTGCAGGACGCGCAATGCAGACATGTAAGAAGTGAAGAGCCGGAAAGAGCCAGAGCTCACATGAGTGGTCCCGCTGCGAACAGAAACACCAACGTGAGCTGGGCACAGAGGTATTTAAAGAATGATCTTTCATTCTTTAACGGGCTCGAGAAACCACAATTCTAACCTTCTGTGCAACTGCAGACATGGGAAAGCAAGCTCTGTTTCTTTACATAAATAACATGATACTGGATTCTAACGTCAGATTCACACCAGAATTTAAAGAAGAGCTGCAGCGCATACATTATGAGTTATGGTTGCTACTACTGGTTCTTAATTTGTCATTTCTGTGCTTGATTGAGGTTACTCCCCCCTCGCCCTGATTCCCAGAGCTCAATGGCAGAAGTAACTGTTGCATCCACTAAATCTGATGATGTATTTATTAGAAACAGAAACTAATCTTGAACAGGTAGAATCAGAAGCCAGGGAAGAGTTAAACCAAAAAACCCAGCTCCTGGGAAAAATACATACCATTTTTTTCTAAGCTTTACCAAAAATAAAGCAAAAGGCAAGACTAAAAATGTACCAAGTTTAAGCCTACATAAATCAAACTGCTGTTAAGAAGATACATAAAAGGTCTAAGTGTACAGCCTGTTAATAAATCCATCCCTGACCATACAAAAGGTGTTGTTCAAAACCAACATTTTATGATACTCCAGAACATGAGTGCTTCTCTCTAACAACACATCAGCAGCCCATCCCCTCAACCCATGATCCTGACAATAAATATCTCATTAGCAGCCTTTTCCTTACGGCTCATTAACTTTTTAAAAAGGTGGGGGGGGAAGAAATGGAGAAAACGCTTAAGACTCATCAGTGGGGTCTGATGTATGTTACAGCAAATAATGGTTCCTTCTGTGCACTGTCTCCCTTTGCCCTTCATACTCCAACCTCTGCGTTATTCCCATCTTATGGGAGGGATTCAGACTCATAAAACAAGACACAAGCAATAAACTGTGATTTGACTAAGCTGAATTCCTTTTCTTTTTTTAAAAAAAAAAAATAAAAAAAAAATCTCTCTAAAGAGAATTCTGTGTTGAAACAAAGGGCTACCGGTATGAACAATGGGGTGTGAGAATAGGAAAGAAATTTGCATTTGCCGAAGTGTGAACAATGCACCCCCCTGACTTGTACCCACTTTTACTGAGGTTCCCTTCAGGCTGCCTTTAAAACACCCGTCTCGCTTCTCCCGAGACAACTCCAGAACAAAACTCTTAGGAAAGATTTTCAAAAGATTTCAAACCTTAAAGTCCACTTCCACTGCCTAAAAAGTATTCGACCCATTTACCCATCGGAATGAAGCTAATAGAGGAGCAGAGCTTCTGGAAATTTCAGCCTGAATGGTCGGAATTTCAAAAGAAGCTGGGGCGACTCCCAGTGGGAATGTCATCGTGGCTGTGTCCTGTGTCCCACAGGTCCAGCCCCCACCTTCCACGGACACTGGAGCTGCTCCTTGCTCCCGACAGATGGAGGGGATCAAGGATCCAGCCTCCTGGGACAACGTGGGGCTGACACCGGTCGGTTATTAATCCTTCTTTATTATTGTACAACCCAAACGAGTGAAAAATGTTCACACACACTTCAGAGAAGTACTAGAAAATGTGTGTATGTATATATCAACAACTGAAATAATGTGCTTTGCCTTCTGAAACTATCTCACCCTGGACCTCAAGGCATGTTATAGTGGCATTACTGAATCAAACCTCCCTAACCACGATCTCCACTGGTCTATCTGGGATTTCTATAATTGAGGCTGGCACAAAAAGTACAGAGCTGCAAAAGAAAAAAAAAAAAACCACAAGGAAAGTCAACTTAGTGAGTCCTGGCTACTCCCCAGCAAAAGAGTACATTCCCTAAGGTTTCAAATGATGGAACTGTTGGTAGTGGACAGTCCAAGAGACGTTAATGGACAACCAGCGCGAAGCTATTCTTGTGCTGCATGTAAGGCCGGGGCTCAAACGTGAGCTGAACGACTCCCTGGTGTTTGAATTTATATGCAACTTGGGGACACTGGATATTGTGTGTTGCTACACAGAGCTAAAACATTGCAATCTCTGTTTATAAATCTTTGAGAAAAATGCATTTTCCTGCGCTGCAGCTATGGCAACAAGCAACCCAATATTGAGCTGGGTTGCATAGTGTAATATACAAAGGATTTTTTTTTTTGTGGTTAACTTCTAAAATAATTTATTGCAAAATCTGGGGCAATTAAACTGTTGTCCGTGTATTTATTCGATACGGATGGGTTTCATATTCTGCAATGTTGTCTAGTAGAAACCGAAGATTTTTCTTCCCTTTGTTTCTCAGAGCTGTTTTGTTTTATTTAAAAACAAAACAAACAAACAAACAGCCCCGACTGACACACCCCAAACTCCACATTCTGAACTTCTGTCAGAATCTGTGATTTCACACTCGACCCTAAAGGTTTCAGCTCTTCCAGAAACGAGATTCCTGGTATCATCCCGCTGAACTTTGGGGATATCTAGTACCATTACATGGCTCTGACTGGGGGACACCTTTGTGACACGGCTGCAGCCGTTCCCGAATTACAGCAAAGATGGGGATAAGGATCTCGGCCTTAAGCCTGGCTCTTTAATAAGTACAGCTCTGAAATATGTCTACTTTTGTTGCTAAAGTATTTGAAATATTCAACTTCTGGCACCAATGTATTTAAATTAAGTGTCCTTGGTACCACCTGCTTACGCATTCTTAGGATGTTGTCATCTGAAGTTGTCACTTTACAGGGGAAAACAGTCATTCTCGTGCCACAAATTAAAGCAACCTTCAGAAATTATTAGTATATAGGCATTCGACCGAGGAAGTGACATTCTATGTTCATAGGCAATATATGGCTAAAGTCAACAAATCAATATATGCCTCTGTACCTCAATTTCCCCTTTTGCAAAATGAGGATAACACAACTGGTCTCCTTTGTAAAATACCTTGAGATCTATCAAAAAAAGGTTAGGTATTATTGGCAATATCCAGTTTGAACATGAAATCCCTAAGTGTGTCTCCTGCAGTCCCAGGCAGTCATGAAGTAATTGAGAAACCATCCGCATACAAATTACCAAATAATGGACTCCAAATGCTTGTATTTTCTTTTATTTACTCCTAACACTGCTGCAAAAAAGTGCAACCTTTCTTAACTGTTTCTGATGTCAAGTGCTTACATTCGCCTTTACTCTGTGTTTACCCAGAATGTTATTTTCACAGCTGCCGAGAACATCATTATCAAAGAAACAGCCAGTCTAAATTATTAGAAAACAGAACAATTGATGTTTCTATAATACACAGTATTCCCCATCTGAGCCTTGAAATCAATTATGGAAAACACTAGGCTCCTCTGTCTTCCCTTGGACCAATTTCAAGATCCAGTATTTTATCATCATTTGTTTCAAAGTTATAATTGTCCATTGACTTTGATTAAGCTCTTTTTAGCATCAGCTCTTGAACATGAAGCCTCTCGCCTCTGAATGCATAAAGCAGTTTGCTTTGGAGGGGTTCCACCCCCTTCCCCGCATTCTTCACTTTGTCCTGCAGCTGAAATGGTTTATTTTCAAAGTAAATTCTGCAAACTTCCCTCCCATAAACCCCTTTTCCCTTGTTATTCTCAGTCTTACTCTCAGGTAGGTGCTGTTCTTCCTTAGGTTTCTTGTCCTGGCTACCAAGTGCTCAGAGATGGAAGCTCATCAAAACAAGGAGACGCTCAACTGCTGGACACCTGCTTTTTGAGTTTCAGGCAGGATTCCACATTCCTTGAAGTCAAATTACCATAATTATTGAAATTCTCTGCAAAGTTACCACTTCTCTGAAATTCTGGGGTGTCCGACTTTGGTGCAAATTCAATATTTTAAATGCAAAGCACCCAAAGTGCCAACTCCTCACTAAGAGCCCCAAGCATTCACTCCACCTGCATGTCAAGAGAAAAGTAGTTTGAGCTGAAAAACAGGTTCCAAAACTCTGAGATCACCTGTGAAACTTCTGGCTTACTTTGGCTTCTGCAAAGAGCCAGGTAAAAACAACATTCTTACACCACAGGAACACTATGTTTTAAAAGCACCTCACCTGACAAAAATAAAAATACTGTAACATTTCTAAATGTTGCTGAATGCCCCTGATTTCACTGTTTCCATGACAAGATGAAGAGAGAAGAAATCATCAGGGATAAAACCCAAGTCCTTTGCTGAACTGTTAATAGCTGATGGAGCAGGTTGGCAAATTCTGAACATGAGAAACTAAACCTGGGCTCTGACACCACAAGGCACCAAGTGGGACCTTTCCTGACTGTTTTCCTTGGTCTCTGTCCCTACTGGAAGCAGATCAGCTCAGTCCATCTCCACTGACTCTATCCAACCTTCACTGCCACTTCTCTGGCTGAAACACTGTAGATTAGAGCAACCACAGAACCAGAATGATATGGGGTTGGAAGGGACCTCTGGAGATCACCCGGTCCAACCCCCTGCCAGAGCAGGGCCACCCAGAGCAGGGCCCACAGGAACGTGTCCAGGAGGGGTTTGAATGTCTCCAGAGAAGGAGACTCCACCACCTCTCTGGGCAGCCTCTGCCAGGGCTCTGCCACCCTCAAAGTCAAGAAGTTCCTCCTCACGTTTAGATGGAACTTCCTATGTTCCAGTTTGTGGCCGTTCCCTCTTGTCCTGTCACTGGGCACCACTGGAAAAAGACTGGCCCCATCCTCCTGACACCCACCCTTGAAGTATTTATAGGCCTTGATCAGATCCCCCTCAGTCTGCTCTTCTCCAGACTCAAAAGACCCAAGTCCCTCAGCCTTTCCTCCTAAGAGAGATGCTCCAGGCCCCTCATCATCTTTGTAGCCCAAAGGTAAAAGTAATACACTTTGTTAATACAGAAAACAACACTGATGAGCTTTCTGAACCTTGATGGGACCCTCAGGGTTTCACTGTTCCAATGCCACTTCTCTGTAAAACATTTCTTTTGGCCTGAACGAATGGAGAGAATCAAAAAAGGCGCCTGTTTCCAGCATCTGCTTGACCTACCTGCCTCACTCAGCAAGGTATTTAACCATATACCTTACTCTGAGCAAACCCTTTGGGGGACTCGTTGTGCACACTAAGTGACTTGCACAGCGACCATCACTCTTAGCACGGTGTAATTCTCCAGACCAAACAAATTAAGTCTCTACAGCTTCAGTTGGAGGATTGAATTTCACCCCAGAGTGGGGAAGGAACAAAAAAGACAAGGAGAGGGAGGGTTTAGAGGAACTCCCAGATCTGCAGGTCTCATGGGAACAGTTCAGGTAAGAGCCCAAAACGGGACTTGCGTGGCGCTGCCACAAACTGGTAGAGTTTGGAAGGAATATTTTTCAGCTTCCAGAGAAAACAGCCTTTTGCTGGCTGCTGCTGAGAATAAGTTCTAGCCACTTGGGTCAGGGCTGGTTTAAAATCATTATCACTCAAGCAGAAAGTCCATTACCCACGCAGACATTTGGCCGACTCCTTTTGCTTTTCTTTTCCCTTCTTAATACCACAGCACATCAGATGATCACATTGACTCATCCTCTTACAAAAATAAACATTCTTGGATGTTGAGAGCATCTTTGAAATCAATGTCTGTCTTGACTCACTGCTGCCAATATCCAGATCTTTGGGCTCATTTGGGGTCCTCACTAAACTGAAAGGCAAAACTCTTATTAGAGACAAATTGGCTCCGTAAGTAATACAGATCCCCGAGACCCTGTGAGGTCTGCAGAGGGAAATTCCCTTGCAAATGGCACTGAACACGGTCAGGAATAGGCTGTTCCATCAGTGATCCCCATGCTGGCTTTCTGGAAAAGCAGAGGGGATGGGAAATGGCACAAGCAGAAGCAGTGAATGGGTTTATCTGAGGAGAAAGGTGTATGCGACATGGACATCTCGAACTCCCCCCCTCCCTCTTCCCACCTTTCTGGAGACCCACACGACACAAGCCGAAAGTAGATACACACAACTCCAGCTGCGGATCCTTCCCAATGTGACTTATGTGTTTCAGCCAATTAAGTTCAACTGGTTAAACTCTGCCCTTGCTGCCCGGAGAGCAGATTCCTCTGTGAAACATGAAGTTACACATCCTCTCCCTTACTCATTGCCCTCTACCCTGTGCCTGACCACTTGGCCCATGCACGAGGGATCGGTAGGATCCCGGAATATGTAGGAAAAGCATGTACCAAATGGGGAAAAAGACCTGGGAGTCCTGGTGGAAAACAGGATACCCATGAGCCAGCAATGGGCCCTGGTGGCCAAGAAGGCCAATGGCATCCTGGGGAGCATCAGGAAGAGTGTGACCAGCAGGTGGAGGGAGGTCATCCTCCCCCTCTGCTCTGCCCTGGGGAGGCCCCATCTGGAGCACTGGGACCAGTTCTGGGCTCCCCAGTTCCAGAAGGACAGGGAACTGCTGGAGAGGGGACAGCAGAGGGCTACAAAGATGATGAGGGGCCTGGAGCATCTCTCTTAGGAGGAAAGGCTGAGGGACTTGGGTCTTTTTAGTCTGGAGAAGAGCAGACTGAGGGGGGATCTGATCAACACCTATAAATACTTCAAGGGTGGGGGTCAGGAGGACGGGGCCAGTCTTTTTCCAGTGGTGCCCAGTGACAGGACAAGAGGGAACGGGCACAAACTGGAACATAAGAAGTTCCATCTAAACATGAGGAGGAACTTCTTCACTTTGAGGGTGGCAGAGCCCTGGCAGAGGCTGCCCAGAGAGGTGGTGGAGTCTCCTTCTCTGGAGACATTGAAAACCCCCTTGGACACGTTCCTGTGGGACCTGCTCTGGGTGGCCCTGCTCTGGCAGGGGGTTGGACTGGGTGATCTCCAGAGGTCCCTTCCAACCCCATGTGACTCTGTGAGGAGAAATATGTGGCAGTGATATCCAGTTTGGTTCTGCAATTTGCAGAGGATTTTAGGTAACTGGAAAAGTACGGCAAGACAGGCAAAAATGACTGGCAGGCTTGAGAAAACGTCCTTCAGCAAGAGACCTTAAGACCTCAATCTATTTATCCCATTAAAAAAGAAGAGCGACCAGCTTATCACGCACACGTGCCTCTTGAGAAAACAAACAGCACCAAAGAGACTTTTAAAATCTAGTGTAGAAAGATATCAAAAGAAACAATAGCCGGACGTGAACTGCCAGACTGGCACGAACTAGAAGTCAGGATTTATTCAGTTATTTATACACTGAAGGTGGTTAACCACCGGAACAAACTGCCAAGGGAAGCGGAGGCATCTTTTCCTTTTGGAGTGTTCAAATCAGGACTGAACGACTGCCCGGGCAGGATGCATTAATCGAACATAAGTTATTGGGTTCAATAGCCCCAGGTGAAATGTGCAGCCTGCAGACTCAGGAAGCGGGACTAGATGTTCCAATGGTCCCTTCTGGCCTCAGAATGTATTAATTGAGTGCACCGTGTTAATCATTGTAACAATATATTGTGCTTTCCTCTCCCTTTGTGCACTTTAACAAACAATTCCAAATTCAATTTAGCTTCCCCAGCCTCTGAATGCAGGCTTCATACTGAAAAACAGCTCCATTATGATACTACTGATGAAATATAGGTGTAAATCACTGAGGATATTTCTATATTGTGTAAGAACTACTGCTAGCTATTAGAATAATGGTTTCCCTCAGTAATTCTCAGTGTCTTGACTCTGCAATACATTTGGTAGCAGATGTTTTAAAACTGCAGTCCAAGGAAATTTTATATGACCGGGATGCAAATGCTCCTTGTATAGACATACATGTATAGATCATACGTGTATGTTTAGAACTCGCCTGTCTTTCCCACGCAGCCAAGAACTGCCTTCTCTGCAATGATTCTGTCTGAACGATACCTGGGATTATAAGACTGGATCCCAACCAGGAAGATTTTCACAGGGAACCAAGGTAACAAGGCTTCCCACCCTCCTTTCCCTGTGCATTTTACATGCACGCACTGAGAAAACAATAATTTCCTTACAAACTAAAAATATCCCTTCCTATAACAGCTGAATAAACTCTTTAAAAGATGTAATGCTGTCCTGATCGGAATCAGTACATTCACTTCAAAGACCGCTAATACGGAAAGCAGCGTTTGAAATACATGCCGCGTTGAGGCACCTTTATTCTTTGTTTTAAATGAGAATCTCTTTCATTTCTTAATAAAAGTCTCACTGTGAGTTGCAGATTCCCAGGGACGCTATCGGCACTTGCGTTGGGTATGGTTTTTAGCATGTGATGTGCAGACTTTTAAAGCTGTGACTCAGCTGGGCTGAGTTCATGAGAAGAGAAAATAGTGTCTTGGAGAAAGGAAAAAGCGATGCAGGATATCTTTCACACCTTAAAAGCGTCAAAGGGCCGCTCCTATGTGATAAAATATCAGCTGTCTAAAAGTATCAGTCAGCTTTCAAAGTCTTATTATCTTCAAGCTTATTATCTTTAAACCACTGTACTTTTCATGCCTATTTTATGATCGGGTCTTCTGTCAGCATCCGATTTTTCTCCACTCGGACCTGTTGCGTGTCACAACAGGGTGACACAAGGGTCAGGAGCAGTAAATCCCAGTAACCCAGATCCTACAAGGCACCATTTCTGTTCAGTTCAGTGAGAGCTGGAAGGCATTCGGTGCCCTGTGAAAAGAATTCCGATCTCTTTAGGGGGATCTAATGAGCTGTGTATAATTTACAACACAGAACGTACTACCACATCGGCTTTTCAGCAGGTACCACTGCAGCTACCGGAGAACGAAGACAAGAAGAAAGAAGTTGGCGATCTCCAAGGACTTCTACTGAAGATACATGTTGGAAAAGAAAAAAAAAAAAAAAAAAAAAAAAAAAATCCTTTCTTGACCTTTTTCTTCTTGGCACTGTACACGTTACAAAACAGAATCTAACACTTGCTCAGAAGGTGGTAGGTAAGAACCAAGACCGGAGGAATTAGATGGTTAATAGCTGCAAAAAATAGCTACGCTCCAACCCACGGCAAACCAGCGCTGTTGACAGAGTGATGGAAAGCTGACAATTCCTCGCCGAGTGGGACGAGGCTATCATAACCGAGCAGATGATTAGTTTTAAAACTTTTAATGGATCTATGTCCACTGCAGTCTGATGGAGTGAACAGCGCCGATACCCCAGGGAAATGTGAAACTATTTTATATCTCATTTGCAGGAATGAACACCCAGGAGGTGCTTTCTTTTGACAGAATACATAAGACCTACCTGAATGCATTGCATTAGCTTTCTGTGCTGCTCCACACAGCAGATGCTAATATTTTTTATCCTGGCCTGGCCTCATTAAGCTGCCTACCATAGGAGGAGAAAGCAAACCTAACAGAAATTTTTAGTTCTGGTTTGTGTGTTTTGTGTACAAAATGCATTGGCTGTATAGGGGGAAAAGTTAACAAATAGTAGCAAATAATAAGGTGGGTTTGAGATAAGGGGCAAAGCAGGAGAGCTGAAAATGAGCTTCCCGAGAAAAGCATTGGGAATGGAGCAAAGTATAGTCTGACTTAGTAATGGCAGCATAAAAAAGCCCATTCTGTCCCACTCTAGGAAACGGTTAATGCGGGTTTTAGCCACAGAGGGTGTGTGGTTTGCAGGTAAGTCAGCTGAGAGAACAGCAGCTTGTTATTAGTTGCTGGCTGGATGGTGGCACTTCTTTAGCCCGAGTGTCAGACGCCTGGCCAACAATATTACACCTCCGGGCAGGCCCTCCAGCTGGAGAAACAAACCACACGGAACATCAGACACCGCACCGGAGGAACCGGAGAGGCTCCGGAGTGCGGGCTGAGCAGCGCCAAACTCCCAGCAATCAATCAAATTGGACGTTGCTGGAACATTGTCCTTTCTTATTCACTTGCTTGTTCTCAGCTCAGACTTACAGAGGGTTCTTATTTCTTTAGGAGCCTTGTAGGTGCTCAGAGAGTTACGATGTGACCTACCTCTACGGCAACTGAGAAAGTGGCTCAGGTCCCGAAATCAGTCACTTTTCTGCATCTTCGCTCCGTTCCTCTCCGTGCACAGCCTGAATATTAACACCGCACAGGGCATGCTGACTGTGCCCACCAGCGAGCTAAGACTTATCTTCCCTTCAGCGTCTACAAACCCTTCAACAATTGGCCGTGCAGGCAGCGAACTGTTAATTCTGCTTTTTAGCCAAGCTCCGCCGGTTCCGTTGTTACCTCCTCACGTGTTTCGTCTGCTCGCGGTGATCTATGCAGCGCGCAGACGGTTCCTTCTCTCGGGAAGCGGCTGTATGTTTGTCACAAAGCAAGGGCAGTGCCAGGCACGCTGGAGCCCGGATTCCTGACTGGGGCTATCATGAAAAATTTATATTTGCCTTAACCCAAAATGAACCTATTTTGCATAGCTAATGAGCTTCTCAAAGCAATCCCAGAGATTTCATAACGACGTATTCCCACAAAGAACGATCCTTCACCGTACAGTATCTTTGGAGTATTGCACATAAATATTTTAGCAAACAAGATTAAAATTCCAGAATGCGCTTTCTCAGCCCAAAGCTATAATCTTCACCTAAATAACAAAAATTATAAAAACATTCAGAAATGTAAAAGTTTCATTAGTTTGCAAAGTGAGTGTCGAGTCACAATTATTCCAAGGAAAATGTAATATTGCAAAAATTACCAGAGCCATCCTTTTTATTAACATTACTTGATAAAATGTGAGCAGGATCATGTTAAAACTATTACATTAATATTCCTCGGAGAGTTGTACCATAATTTTAGCTTCTCTTTCTCACTCTCAGTCGTTTTGCCCTGTGAGTCAACATAGGAGGATGGCTGGCAATCAGCTCCTGCAATTATCCTTCTCCCTAGATTTGAATTGTTAACCGTAGCTTCCACTAATAGAACTGCAAATGAATAGTATCCTTTTCACTTGTATTTACTGGATGAACATTATGCTCAATGACTCTTGTGCTCGAGGCACGATGCTAAACAGAGGGCAAAAAGGACAAGTTTTATTTCCATTAGCTTGCCTAACGGCTGCAGTGGAAACAGAGACCGAAGGGCCGGACCGGTACATCCAAGGTGACTGGGGGGCTCAGAAAGACTATAAATGGATGACAGAGATTTCCCCATTTGGGGAATTCTTGCACAGACACAGGATAACATTCTCTTCCAATGGGTATGTATCCAGGGAACTCCTGGCGGGGCTCTCATTCCTCTGGGCCAGATTCAATAGAGACTCCTGCCTTCCCATTGATTTCATGTGCGGGAAACAAGCATAAAAACCAGTCAACCAGAGTCTTTTGCAAATAAGTCCTTTTGGAAAATGGAATTTATACTCCAAATTCGACTTTGAGAATTTTCACTTGGTGAAACTTCTCCATGAACACACAGGGTAGCTCTCTATTGGGGGTACCTCAATAAAAATGATCTCATGACCTTTCTGATCTGCCTCCATGCTCACTTCTGAAGCAGTAAAGGCTGGGAAGGACTATGAAAAAGCACCTCCATATTCTTTCTTGGACACTCCGCACACAACATAAAGACCATTATGCATATACAGCAAAAGACATATCCACATCAATTGTGTATTGTATACCTTCTTAGAGCACTGTGTCCAGTTCTGGGCTCCCCAGTTCCAGAAGGACAGGGAACTGCTCGAGAAGGGACAGCAGAGGGCTACAAAGATGATGAGGGGCCTGGAGCATCTCTCTTAGGAGGAAAGGCTGAGGGACTTGGGGCTTTTTAGTCTGGAGAAGAGCAGACTGAGGGGGGATGTGATCAAGGCCTATAAATACTTCAAGGGTGGGTGTCAGGAGGATGGGGCCAGTCTTTTTCCAGTGGTGCCCAGGGACAGGACAAGAGGGAACGGGCACAAACTGGAACATAAGAAGTTCCATCTAAACATGAGGAGGAACTTCTTCACTTTGAGGGTGGCAGAGCCCTGGCAGAGGCTGCCCAGAGAGGTGGTGGAGTTTCCTTCTCTCGAGACATTCAAACCCCCCCTGGACACGTTCCTGTGGGACCTGCTCTGGGTGGCCCTGCTCTGGCAGGGGGTTGGACTGGGTGATCTCCAGAGGTCCCTTCCAACCCCATATCGTTCTGTGATTCTTTGCCAGTTTGCTAATAGATGCTTTTAATAATTGGACCTGATTTTTAGCTTACAGAATACCCGCCTTTCAATTCAAACTTGGTCAAGTACTGTTTTGCCCTGCTACATGTGGTCATTTTTCTAGGTAATAAAATGGGACACGTCACAGTCCTGAGAATGAAAAAAGCACGTAGGAAGAAACACCTGATAAACTTCAAAACCACACTTCACAGCGCTCAAGTAACAATGTGAACATTCTGCAAAGAACGAAAACAGTCCGCCAAAACAACCTGAGAATAATTGGCTTTTTCTGCCCGCCAAGCACACAGCCCGTCTACCGGACCGAGAGCCACAAGTCCATCGATTCGGCTGCCCTTGGAGCTGCTCACACGGATCAAGAAATTCCAGTCAGAAATGAACGTTTGGTGTTTCATGCCCGTATTTTGTTGTATATGCCAGCAGTAATTACATGATCATATGATGGTTGCGGGACGGTTCTGTTCATTGAGTCATACAGGTAAATTCCAGTTAGCAATGCTCTTTGCCGGCATCTGGAGTTTTTTCACAACTCAAGACAAACACCGCAGGGAAGCTATTCTGGGCTCACACACACACACAAAAAAAAAAAAAAAAAACTGGCTTTCAAAGTAGAGATAGTTACAGTAAAAAGAATAAGGGGAAGGAGAACATCAGGATGTATTTGATGATGGCACATTGCTTTCAGAACTCAGGTAATTACCTAGCTCTGGAAAATGTTCCCTGGAGAGAGGATTTGAGCCAATGGTACTATAAATCTCTGCGGATCTATAAATTCTACAGCCTATGAAAGTTCTATAGCAGAGCCCAGAGTTGCCCATCCCTTGTCATCGGCTGCTGGCAGACAGGCTGTGAGATGACACAGAAATTAAAGAATATGTTAATACTGTTCTAAAGCCTGGCTCTCCCATTATTAATACTGCTCCTGAAGAAAAAATAAAACACAGATACTATAGAGTAGCTGAAACACTGATCCTAGACACAGAAATTTCAGGGGTTACATATTTCAGCATTTTTCTAAATGAAGAGCACTGTTTGAAAATGCCCTTGTGCAGCTACGTGTTGCTTCATGGCGAAGGTGCTCCAAGGTCAAACATCTGCACCATGATGTTACCTGATCACCCAGGGGAAAAGAAAAAGGTCCACTCGATCGGATCGACTTTCTCTGCTTTTCAAAAAATGTACTCTTTCTAACGTCTGCTGCTTTTTATGTTGCTTGTACATCATTATTCCTCTTCCTAAAAAAACCTGTTCCTTCCTGTGTTTCCTAAATTTAAGCAAATCAAATCTGAAAGCAAAATGCTTTTCATTTTCATCAAAACTTTCAGCAGAGGAAAATAATTTCCTTTTTTTCCCACCTCCTTTCATTTTCTGGTAGGCTCTAATCAACATCCCACATGCTAAACTCTTTTGAAAATCCAAAGTGGAATTATGAGATTCAAAATACTCAAGTCCCATTTCCTTTCAGTAGGCTTTATCCAGAAGATACTTTTCCCTTTGGAAAATCTGGCGCATGATGACTAAAAATTATCTTCCCTTTCTGCTGTTTGGCTCTTTAATACTATCAGGTCCTTCCTATCCTTCTGCCTGCTGCCTTTCAAGACTCTACAAAATTGCACCTATTTTATACCACTCTCCTCTGACTCTTTCATTCACTTCCCCACACCAAAACGTACACGGACTCTTGGAACCGATATTTGGAGCCGATATTTCCCAGATCTGCTCATTACTCCTTAAAACGAGCAACTAGTTCTTGTAGCGCCGAGTGTCGGTTGTGAAGGCGACACCTCTTTGATCTCTCTAGCCCTGATCCCAGCCACGGGAGTCAAATACCAACCTGAATCGGGGCCAGAACTGACACTGGCTTCAGCTGAACAGGAACAAGACACACCAGTTCCCACTGGGAACTTCTGCCATGACTTGAACCGAATGATCTGTACCGAAAATCCAGGGGCACACCTTCATCGTTCACTTCTGATAAATTAGCCCCCTTCAAAAGGATGCGCGGCAGAAATGGTGGTATCCTTCAGGATTGAGCCACATTTGTCACGTCACGCATGAGAAATCGAGCTGATAAAATTTAATCTAGAAAAATTATATGCATTGGATGACAATTCCTATCTATAAAGCAGAATTCACCGTTCATTCATCCAAAAAGCAGTTATAAGCACAGAGCAACGGGGAAGCTCCTTCAGAGCGTCAACAGGCCGGAGACAGATCAAACCACGAGAAGACAAGGTCAGGGCTTACACCTGGAGGTCATTGAGTTTCAAGCTGGTTTTGTTATGGGGATTTTTATTTTGCTTTAAACAGAAAGTTTGCAGAATCTGCAACACTCACCACTGCCCAGCAGCCAGAAAATACATGGATGTGTTAGACCCAGGCTAGAGAAAATGTTAATTTGAAGTAGCAAAGAAAGGACACCAGAGTGGTCTGAATGGTCTTCAAAATCTTTCCACTGCAGAATGCACTTGTAGTCTCTGGCACCTCCTTACGTAGGAGACGACAGGGTAATCACAAGAACGTTTCACTGTCAGAAAGCAACATTATAAATTCTACAGTCATAAAAAGCACGGCAGAGCAGAATACGCTCACTGCTAGAAACGTCTGGACGTCAGATGCTGCCCTGAAACTGAAGCCCTGAAATAATTCCATGCCACATCATACACTAGGTCTAAAAAAAAGTATTTATTCTACATAGAAGCAATGGCTTGGCCTTACCAACCTAATGATACCGACAAAATGATACCGGATAGAAATTTAACGTAGTGCAAACTTCCTTTTCATACGCTACGTCACAGTAAAGGCCTCAAAACACCCAACTCTAGGCACAGTTTAACAGTCGCCAGTTCCTGTTCCCACATCTACACAAAGCGATAAAATGTAATCGCAGTGTTTGTTTTTTCTACTAGTGGTTGAACGCTGAGTAGTTTTTAAATTGGGATTGCTTATTTACAAGGCAGATTTTCCAAGTATCGGAATGCTCTCTGGAAATCTGACCATTGTACAGTCTCTGGCTTCGCAGCTCACGGGAAAGCTCAGCTCTTTCAAACTCCACGTATTTGCTACCTAGAAACTGGGGTGTAAATGCTTTTCAATATTCCTACCAACACGTCTGCATGGAGGCTCCTTCTCAAAACAAGCTGGACTCGGCATAAGATGCCTGTCATACAAGTAATATTCTCTTTTCTATGGCTGTATATACTCAATATCCTTCTATCTACTTACAAAGTGCTTCAAGAAGCCTTCATAATTGAGGAACACCTAGAAACTCTATTACTAAAAGCTCCATCTACTGGTTCTGAATGAGTACTAAACTCGGGAACATCAATGTCCGTCTTGCCAGCAGTTCATAAACGATGTCAGAACGTGATTTAATTCTTGTTACTTCAGATTTTCCTCAATGTGTCCCCAGGCTCCTGTAAGCTACTCTCGGTGGTGAAACGTCTTGTACGCAGTTTGTAAATCGTCAAGGGAAAACTTGAGTGAGCTGTAAATTTCGTATCCAAACATGCCTTCCGACAACATTAAAAAAAAAGAGTAAATTTTAAAGACTGCAAGATTATGCTCATAGCTGTTTCTCCACCAGGTTTCCAACACGCACCCAATATAAAGCCCTGTTTAAAGTCCAGACTCCAGAGACAACCACCCAAGGGCAGAGCTGGCTTCATCCCACCAGTGCCACAGCAACGCGTGAGATGCAAAACCAACATCTTACCCAAGTTTCAGATAAGTTAGAATTTTGAAGCAAAAAACTCAAAATCAGCGTTGAATACTTTGCTCATTAGTCACTAGTCAGAAGTTTCTTACTGCTTTTTCGTGATGGGAATTATTGTCTTGCCTTGCTTATTTTCCATATATTACACAGCCACTAACTGCATTAATGCACTAGAGCCTTCACAGGCTGAAAAACGTGGGGGAAAAAAAGAAAAAAAAGAGAGACATAGGTACAGCTCAAGGAGGGAAAAATGTTTTGTGTTTGGTGAGGCTACTTAAACTCAGGTCTTTTTCCAGAAATAATTTGATTTAATAAATTACTACTACTCGGAACAGCCCTTCTCTGCTGACTGCAAAATCACACTCTGAGTCCCCTGGTTTCTACGTTGCTGATAATGATTGGTTTCTGCCAGTGACCTCATGTGGGATTTGGGCTAAAAATTGGAATGTTCTGTGGAATCGGAGTTAAGGAAGACTCTCAAGACTCTGAGTTTTCTTCTAACGCTTTGTGACAGTCAGGAAAACTCCACCAGCTGAACGGGTTCAGCTTCGGCCTCGAGAACCCAGGAACCAGGCGCTTGTGCACACTCTGTGGAAGTCACCTACAGATCAACCACCACCTCTCCTAAGCCACCGTGGAGGACACTTCCGAACTCCTTTCATCCTCTCCCTCTGCCTGATGGAACACGCTGAGTATTTTGTGTTTCTTCAGCAACTCTCTCTGCAATACTACCATGCATTTTACCGGCAGTAATTAAATTGTCACTCCCTTTCTGACTTCTATTTACACTTATTTTAAAGATGTTAGACAGGAACATGCGAGATTATTTATTCAAGGTCACACAAGGAGCCAGGGACCAAGTCAAAAACTAGAACTCCAGCCTGATCAATCCACACGCTTCTCATAAGTCAACACACTTTCTTTTCCAACACTTCCATGCTGCCTTTCTAAGCTCCATTAACACACCTCTTATCTATTTTTCTGCTTCCCAGCGAGTTTCACGAGGCTGTCGTATATCCCCAGAATGATCAACACACTCTTAAAACTTCAATGGAAAAATCAGGGAAGGAATAAAATACCAGAAGCCAATGAGGCATCTTGAAAATCATCTGCATTTTAAGGAATAATTAATAAAGCATGGCATTATTCATTTAGTGTTGGGAAATCAAGGCTCTGCATACAACTGCTGGAGAGAGTTAATGTATCATTACACAGAAGCCAAATAAATCAGATATTCCTATTTACTTGTTCTTGTAATACAAGGGGGAAAAGGAACATTCACTGAAACAAATGCAAACTGTAGAAAATATAATTTTCATTTATTATTTATAAATAATACTAATATCTAAAGCATAAAAGCCCATGTATCATGAGAGCTACTGTACCAATTTTTAGGACAGAAAAATTTACTCCAGAGCGTTTGTAATCTAAAAAGAATCAGATGAGCACATTTGTGAAGGGCTTTTTCCAGGCACATACGAGAGATCAGCCACAGAGCTGGGTACAAACCTCTCGCTCTTCTTACACCATCCACTAGATTTCCCTACTGCTTTGTTGGGGTTTTTTATTTTTAAAGTCCTGAAAGCATACATACATTTTGACCAGTATAAAATACAACAGACGTCCAAAGTCTGTTTAGAATCACAGCGTGTTCCCGTCATACACATAACATATAATAAGCAAATCAGAACCAAATTTTGGAAGGTTGTACCTACAATTCTAAAACTTCTGCATCTGAAACATCCTCTCCCTCTATCCCTCCCGGCTAAAATCATCTCTGTTCTCTCTCAGGAAGCATAAATGGTCTTACAGAACCTGTAGGAGATAATCTGTGGTTTGGTAGAGAAACAGAAGGGGCTGACATTGAGGCCACAGTTCAATGATACAGCAAATCTAGCTTTAGGGCTTCTAGAAGCAGATGAAAACCGCGGTGGCCGCATGACGCAGAGCAATGATGTGGGAGAAACTCAGTCTTGTGAGCGTAATTCGATTACAGAAAACCTGATGTTTTAAAACCATGCGAGTCTTACAGGCTTTACGCTAGATCGGATACTGTTTGTTTTTCCTACCCGTGCTGCTCCCAACCTAGGCCAGATTGGGTTCCGCCTGTCCTTCCGCAGCAGCTACATCAGCTGGCAGGGCTGGAGGAAGTTCATTATTTTTTTCTCCAGCTTGAAAAAAACGCAATCCTGTACCCACATCTGATGGAGGGTAAACTGGTACTACTGGTAGTGCGCAGCTGAAGTATAAATGACCACAGAGCTACAGACAGGTTCTATAGATGTAAAAGGTTGAAGAAACCCTCTAATTTACTTGACTTCGTTCGTGCATTACCCTGGAGTAGATCAAGGAAGTATTCAATAGCATTATTATAACTCAAACATCATGAGCTTGATAAAGCTGCGCTTCTGGAGTTTCAGAACATCTCCCTGTTACTCTGCAACTCATCCAGACTTTCCTGATTCTACAGTTTGTTTCTTTAAAAAAAAAAAATCCGTTATGACTTCTTACGTCTACTGAAGCCTGGGAAAAAAAAATAAATTTTACAGTTTGAAGATGATCAAAGTTGCCCACAAAGACTACTTCAAATTCTCCCAGGCTGCATCACACATGAATACTTATGAGCACGTTTACTGAAGCTCTAAGATGAGCATAATCGGAAATGTCTTCCTGAATCAGGGCCAAAGACTATAATCCCAGTTCTTTGTTTTCCTTTTTACAGCGGGGAGAGCTGCCCGTGTTTCTCATTAGCCGGGTTGGAGTTAAGCGTTCACCGGGATGAGAGAAAGAGATTTGTCTGCGCAAACTCAGAGCTCAGAGTTCTAATCAATGTAAAAAGAGCGCTCCGGTTCCTCATCCAGTGTGTGTGTCCCAGTGAAAGGGTAATTTTAAGACGTAGCTTTACATCATGAAACAAGTAACCGTAGAGTTAACAATCGCTTGAACTGGATAAGCAAAATGCCTGCCAAGGAGACCGTGCTGGAAAACAGGAGGGTGCCCTAAGTTTTAGTGCCCTGAACCTGACTGACCCATGGGCGCCGTTTCCCCTGTCCTGGCCCAAAAGCTCCCCAATTTTCAAGCCCAGCTTGAGCCCCACAACCCAAAAAGCATACTATGTAGAGATTGTTTATGTCCACCACGGATGATCTAGATCTATTATTCATTAAAAAAGACAAGATAAAAAATATACTGAATTTTTAAAAATTAAAGAGCCTCTGATGAAACAATTCAAAAACGGATTCTTAGGAGATGCAAGAAGGTAAAATCCCGCATCTTCCACCAAATTCTTTTCTGGTTTATGTCAGAACTTGAAAGTCCGTCTGGCTGCACGGATTTCAGAATTTCAAAGCTTCAAAAACACCCATATCTGAGAAACAAGAGAAGCAAAGGAAAGGGAAAGAAACTCATTCAGACACTAAAATCACCTGCTGATGTATAGAGTTCAGAGCTTCCCACCAGCACCCGCAGCGCCCTGGGCCATTCCACAGTAATTATCTCTTTCCAGCATAAAGAATACATCATCCATACCAAGAAAAGTAAAGAAAAGGTTTCCTTTTCAATGTCAAAACTTATTAATCTAATTTTTATTTGTCTTGGTCTTTTAGCACGCAGAGGCAAATACTGAAGACCTTGTGATATTTACATCGGGAATTTTGTTAGAATTAGAATTATAACTTATTTTTGTAACTCTTTTCAGGAAGGAGGGTGCTGGCAGGTGACTGAAGCACCAGCTTGTAACTTGGAAAAGAAACAGTAATAATGATATTTTTCAGTTTCAATCAGTCTGTCTGTCTCCAAGCGCTTGTACAAGGGAGCTCTGTAACATCATCACCATTTAAAAATGGGGAAACCGAGACATTGCAATAAGCGGATCAGGCTCACCCAAAATGATAAGCCTAAGATAGAAACCAAGTTTCTCGAGTCCTAGTGTAGGTCTCTGCTGTGTTCAATTCCTGGTCCAGTCCGACACGTACCCTTTGAGCAAATCAAATTACTTTCTCTGTAAAATGTGTTATTATTTTCCTATCATCTCTAAGGTGCTCAAACACTACCATTTTGAATGCTATACAGATATCTGCATTTCGTACCAATTCTGGCTGCTGCAATTTTCCACAACTCTATCACCTGTGCAAAAGATGTATATATCTAGCACAGAAACATCAGTCAGAAAATAATGAAAATGACTTTCCAGCCTCCCCGAGCTACAATATTCCAGGCAGGAGCTAATATCAGTTACCCGAGGAAGACACATCATATAAGTTAGGAAAATCCTAAAAAAATGCAAAAACCTCTCTACATTTTTCGCACTGTCTACTGACACCTCCGGTGTTACAGCCACGTTAGGGCTTCCAAAAATTGTTGTTTTCTGTTATGCATTTTGCTGCAGTCCCACGATCCGGTTTGACTTGCACCACTAAACCACTGCTGATTGTTGAGTCGAGCGTCATCATCCACACTCAAGACCCAGACTTCATTTTGCTCCCCAAACTGGTATTTTTACTATTTTTATGGAAGTTTGTTCCCTTGAACTGACACTTTCTGTAGTATTTTGGTAAGGGCACCTCTTCTAGCTCAAGTGTTAAACCAAAATCCTGATCGAAGCGGACTTTCCTGTCCAAATTCTTAAAACTTAAAGCATTTCATTTTTCCACTAACATTTCTCTGCTATGGCTTAAAAAAAAAAAAAAATCTTAATCTGTTAAGCGCTTTCTGAATTTGAGTCCTCCCATCGTTCTAGTTCTAATTTGTGAAGAGGAAAAAAAATAACATTACATAGAGTCACCTTGAGAACATATTTGAAATATATGAGAGTGCAGATTAAAATGACTGATGAGAGACCAAGGTGCTGTGAAAGTGTCATATTTTGGTGGTGTTCATCCAATCAATCAGCAATCAAGGAAGATTAAATTATTGCTGGGTAAAATATCTTTCTTTCCAAGGACTGGACCTGGTGCATTTTTGATACCCTGCCCTAGCCTTCCCTTGAGATTTGTACCTGCTCGAAGCGATTTGTTTAGGCCTCATCATAGAGGTTTGGATAATAATTAGAGTTTCATGATGAAGAGCCATGTTATTGGCTAGATTTATAACACGCCAGATGGCTGGGGGATGCCAGCTAGATTCCAATATTTGACTGCAATGAAAGGTAAATTTAAGATTTCCCTCAATGACCTAACACAGAGGAGAGAGATTACTGCGGCAATTACTGTGTGATCTCTGTCACCTCTACAACATTTTGTAAAACCACTGGAAACGCAATTAGTTTTCTGCGTGACCCACCTTATTTACAATGTGCACCATTCTGTTAAATTATTTGGAAAGGACAGTGATTTCCAAAGCAATGGCAGTTCCAGGTGTTTGCACTTAACGGAGATGTAACGAGATATGGAAGGCAGAGAGCACAGCTCAGAATTTCGAAAGTCCACCCAAGTGGTGGGGATGAGCGAGGTGAGGCCAACTCCGGTTCTCCTTGCAGAGAGTCAAACAACTGCCCTCACCAGCTGCTCCCTTCAAGGCTGATATTGCAACCTGAGCTCATAATCATATTACATTACGTTGACATTATTGATGTTCTTGCATTTATCAAACTTGTAATCTTATTAAAACAATAAACTGGTTTAATAAGACCTACCACCTACGGCTGAGGCTCCCAGGGAAGCAGCAGATGGGCCTGTGACTCACTCTGGTTATGATTCTGGGAGATGGGGCTCTACGACCCCACTGCTCCTTTCACCTCCACGTTCCTGCGTTCACCAGCACACACCAGATTTTTTGGGAAGCTTCCGTCAATAACAGTATCACGACAGCAACAATATTAGGAAGAGAGAGAGAAAGAAAGGGAGAACGGTTTGCACAAAACCACGTACACGTGTTAGATCCTTCCATCGCTGCAGTAAAACTTACCCTAAGGCTACATGAGCAGGAGGTTTTGTACGACACCTCGCATTTCTGAGGTGCTGTGCCCAGTCCCCAGGTCACCTCCCTGAGACTTCAAAGGTCTGTTCTCTCTAGTGCTAATTCTATTCTCGCGTCAGTTCACAAACGTTTCCTTTATCCAATGGATTCAAATACAAAACATCTCAAAACAATAGAAACAACATATAACCTATTCATTAAAAATTCAAACGTCATTCATTTGTTAAGAGCACAGATTTGTAGTGAATCCATCATCTACCCTGCTCTCCGTGGCCAGTTCGGTGGTTTTCAGCAGGAATCGTCGGTGTCCTCCTACAAGATAAGATATTCTCAACTCTAATGACAATTCCTACTCCTATGAGACCTACAGAAAGGAAGTCAGGAAGAACATGGGTCTCCACAGAAACACCTTTATGTTAGAGGCAGAGAAAACATATTTTTCCTTCTAAATGCATGAGGGACCTGGACAGGCTTGAGAGGTGGGCTTGTGCAAATCACATGAAGTTCAACCAAGCCAAGTGCAGGGTCCTGCACCTGGGATGTGGCAATCCCAGGCACAAATACAGACTGGGCGGAGAATGGCTGGAGAGCAACCCCGAGGAGAAGGACTTGGGGGTGTTGGTGGATGAGAAGCTCAACATGAGCCGGCAGCGCGCACTGGCAGCCCAGAAAGCCAACCGCATCCTGGGCTGCATCAAGAGAAGTGTGGCCAGCAGGTCACGGGAGGTGATTCTACCCCTCTACTCTGCACTCATGAGACCCCACCTGGAATGCTGTGTCCAGCTTTGGAGTCCTCAACACAGGAAGGTCATGGACCTGTTGGAACGGGTCCAGCGGAGGGCCACAAAGATGGTCAGAGGGATGGAGCACCTCCCCTGTGAAGACAGGCTGAGAGAGCTGGGGGTGTTCAGCCTGGAGAAGAGAAGGCTCCGGGGAGACCTCAGAGCAGCCTCCCAATATCTGAAGGGAGCCTACAGGAGAGCCGGAGAGGGACTCTTTGTCAGGAAGTGTAGTGACAGGACAAGGGGTAACGGTTTTAAATTGGAAGAGGGGAGATTTAGATTAGATATTAGGAGGAAATTCTTTCCTGTGAGGGTGGTGAGGCACTGGAACAGGTTGCCCAGGGAAGCTGTGGCTGCCCCATCCCTGGAAGTGTTTAAGGCCAGGCTGGATGGGGCTGTGAGCAACCTGCTCTAGTGGAGGTGTCCCTGCCCAGGGCAGGGGGGTTGGAACTCGATGATCTTCAAGGTCCCTTCCAACTGTAACCATTCTATGATTCTAAGCCCATTCACAGGGAAATCTTTAAGCTGTCCCACGTGGGACGACATCAGCTGGAGCGATACAATCACCAACTGTGAACCAGAAGATAGCTTCTAATTTTGCATCTCAAATCAGCTCTTTGCTGGTTGAGCTTTCTCATTTCACCAACCCATACAACGCAGACATCTCAACAGAAACCTGTTTCATGGCTGTGGAGGTCACTGTTCTGGTGCAACACCAGTGAACACGGTATTGCTCTTAGCAAACCACTGAGTCATAGTTTTGTCATTAGAACACTTGCAAGATGAAAAAGTATTTGAATTATTAGGTATCAAGGCACCTTTTAACGTAACAACCCAACTGGATTCTGCACTTTAAAAGAGGCAAATTAACAAAGGGCTAAGAAAATGATGAAGTTGTTAGAGAGTGATGAACGCTGCAGGACGCATATAAAATGCTTAGGCTTCCTGAAAATGTCCCATAGTATTTCCCTTTTCAGTGGGGCTTGGCCGATTTGTACCACCACATTATGTCAACAGACAAAAATCTAGAGGGTATTGGGTTTTGTTTTTAATAAAATTTAGTGAAGGACAGGGTAAGTTTTTCTGGAATTCTTCCCCTGCCCTGGCAGCTCCCACAGCAAATGAATGAGGACATGATTTTCAAAACCTAGAACGCCCCAGTGAAGGTCCAGACCATCCCAGTAAGGTGCTGTGTATGCAGAAAAGATCAGTCCATAGCAATTTATTTCCTTTAGTGAGAATTATAGAAAGATCTGTTGCATCTGCCCCACCAGAGCTACTTGGAGGGCCTTTGCTCATCACTCAGGGAAGCACCTTAAATTGCCTAAACGTATGTTAATGAATCATATCAGAGGAGCTGAATGATTCTTCTCTTTCCATCATTCTCTATTTGGGTAAAAATCTGTTAGGTTTGTCATCCTTCCCTGTGTCCCCAGTCACAGCAATGATCTTCTGCTCTATCTGCCTCAGCACATGGGGACACTGAGAACATAGTGGGCTCCCCAACTGTCACCTCCTCCCTCTCCTGTGTGGGACCTACTAGAAAAGCGATGGGGAAATCCTCCGTGATGTCTTTCCACATATATCCGAGGCAGGCGTTGGTTTATCCTTAGCTTCTTCCTCTGTAAAGGTGCTTGTTCTCACTCGCTTGGATGGGCACGGGAACCCCACAGAGTAATCTGAGTCAAGTAGGTATTTGTGCAGAGATACACAAAGTATGGCCATCACGAGCTTTTGGGGCCAGGGCCATCTCTTTGATCTTTGTTTGTAGACCTTCTACCACAGTGGGCTTAGGATCGGATGGTACCTTTGAGTGCCACCATAATAATGATAATAAAAAGCGAACAATATACCAGAGCCTTTCCAAACAATAAACTGAGAGTTGCTGTACAAAGACACTGTTTTTGATCAGCAACAGTCTATTTCTTCCATGTTTTCAATCTCCAAAGGACCCTTCTAATTTACTTATATAGCTTCCATTACCATGGTAACGGAACACGTCACAGATTTCACCGGACTTATCCTCACAACACAACTGCAAGATACAGAAGCCCAATAATTCTGCGGGTAGATACTTAGATTACTGGTTTACACCCCAAATCCTGTCACTGTGGATTCACTACTATCGTCCTCCACACTAACTGGATTAAAACCAGCGCATGTGGCTCCTACAAATAGCTTTTTCCCATTCGCTCTGAAGCCAGTAACTGGGGTAAACACCCAGAGAGCCCAGCAAGGTCATCCAATCTAGACCAAAGTCCAGCACAGGATGATCTTCTCTGCAACCCATCGCTACCCAGATGAAAGATGAATGCATGTATGACTACCTGCATTATATATATATTAATTTGTCGTGCAGAAATACCCACAGCAGTGGGGAATGAGCTTTCCTTTTCTCTCCCCAGCCAACACACCTATCTGTCCTGGGTCACAACATCTCCCAAGACATTCCAACGCAGAGGTACAACAGTGTGCATTTATGCCAAGCCAACCATTCCAGCTTAACTCTGAGCTGTGACCAGAACAGTAAATGACTAATGAACCCTTCTCCAAAACACTGTCTCATTAAGAGTGTGTCCTCATTAAAAGGGGAAAATTTACCATAAACAATTGCATCCCTTATGCACAGACCTCAGCAGCAGCTGAGCAGAACATACAACATTTACCCCCTGCTATCCAGTAGACGGGAACACTGGATGCTCTGGAATTTTAACTAAACATACTGCATGGACAGCCCTGCGCCTGGAACAGCCAAATCTCCAAGGAAGGAGAGCCAAACACAACAGGCTCTGTTTATCCTTCAGTGGGTATATGTAGCATATCATCCTATACGTCTATTTGACACGTATCACGGAAACATGGAATCATGGAATTGTCAAGAGTTGGAAGGGACCTCTAGAGATCATCTAGTCCAACTCCCCTGCTAAAGCAGGGCTGCCCAGAGCACATCACTCAGGACTGCATCCAGGTGGGTCTTGAAGATCTCCAGAGAAGGGGACTCCACACCCTCCCTGGGCAGCCTGTTCCAGGGAAGTGATCTGAATATTTTAGCACATTCAATAGCATGGAGCCATCAGGCTTCCAAATACATTGTTTAGTAAGTCTTAGGCACTGAGTGCCTGAATCCTCTATCGAGTCCCCGCATTGACCCAACAAAAGCTCCTTTTCTCTTCTGTATGAACTCAAAGCACGCTCTGCAACAGGAGTCGGACACGCAATCAATGCAGCTACGCTCAATCAACATTACCCGAACACTAACGCTAATTCGAGAGGCAGTTGCCTTTTGGAAGAAACTGATCTACTGTATATGAATATAACAAAGCTTTCAATTACATTCAATCTTTAAAGAAAAATTAGACTTAAGAGTCAAGCTTACACCAATTATTAGAAGATGGACAAGTATACAACCCAATTCCAAACCCCCCTTAAACAGTGACTCTCTGAGATTAATGCTCTGTCCACATGATGACCCTTTCACAAATCACAGTAACATAAAGGGGCTTTTTTATCAGCAAGAACTGGGTTCAAAGATTTTTCATCCCAGTTATACACATATTTGCAAATAACTCATTTGCTGGACAATGAGCACATAATGAGAACATTACAAACCAGATGATTGGAGGGAACCTTCATCTGCTGAAAAGCCACAGAAGTTTGAAAAGCTAATCTACAGCATAATGTTTTAAATCAAACTAATAACAGTTAGTCAGCTAACAGAGAATGCGTATAGAAGACAATCTTATAATCATCAATTGTAGAATTAATGTGCGGTGTGTGTTTGTGTGGTTAAGAATCTGGCTGTTGGCCCTCTGGAGAGAGGATCTGATGACCTCACTCTCTCCCATCTCTAAGTCTTTTAAAAATGTCCATCTCCCGGAGATGTCTGGATTTTTTTGGCCATAATCTTAGTAACACTTGGTTACACTCTTTTCCCATAAACTCTAACAGTATCATAAACATTTTGTTCATTTAATCTCCCAAGAGTTCATGCAGAGACACTTTTGGGGGGGACACAGTGGCTCTCATTTGACCATGCAGTCAGGTTTCCTTTCATGACCACCATGGGACAGTTGGGGACATGGAAATAAACCCAAAACCACTCCAAAAACACTTTGTCTCTGCACTGACCTTGTCTTTCAAACGCATCTCAACATTGTGTCCTCATCAGACCTTCTAGTGATGGGGCACCTCTGGGTGCTCAGGCCCCTGCACGGTGTTGTACTCAACGGGCCACCTCTGGTCCCATCACCTTTGAAACCATCAGGGTGGGAAACCAGGCAACATGGAGCTGGCACGGAGAAATACGTTTCTCCTACACGATTAAAAACCTCTGACAGACTGACCAAGTCCCGATGCCCTTGGGAGACTTGTGATGAAAGGTGGTGCTAATTATGCAGACATATACATGCTCTCACATAAACACCTATGGGCAGAGAGTGAGGACACAAGAATATGTGGAAAAGAGCATGCAGACCTCAAAGCTCCTTTTCCATATTCTCTCCCAAATAATTTATGCAAGTTCAGGAGCCATCCCCCTCTCCATTTTTGATTTGTTTTTTTTTTCCTTCCCAGATACAAAAAAAAAGTCAATTAATATAAATAGTAAAAGGTTTTAATTAAAAATTCTAAATCACACAAAAAAAAATCCAACAGAATTTTCATCAAGATCACACAAAATCTGGCGGTAGTGAAAGGAGTTCACTAAAAAATAAAAAATAATTACCTTTGCTTTGCACTAGAAAAATATGCCAGGATTTGCTTGGGTTTGGGGTTTTTTTTCCCTTCACAAAGCCATTTTGTTTGTTTTTATTTGAAAATTAGGGATGTAAATGCAAGGCGGGGGAAAAAAGGGGAGACATCAGAAAAATCTCCCCTGCTTTTCTCATAATTCTTCTTGGAGAAAGAAAAAAACCCAAACCCACAGCATTTCCTGACTGGCTGTAATTCCAAATCCTCCCAAACAGGGACTCTCTTCATTTGTGTGTAATTCCAGGAGTTCTCGTTCTCCGATTGGAGGCTTAAAGTGCCCAACTAATAACAGCAGCGATAGAGGAACGCGAAAACATAACGCTCAAAGCAGCCTGAAATAAAGAGCATCCGTTGAGGTGGATTAGCAGCGCTCTAACAGCTGCCAACAGGTACGCAACACTGAGACATACTCAGTATAATCCCTGTTTCCTTGCAATAATCCATTCAGAAAGGAAAAAAATACTTTCAGAAAAAAAAAAAAATAACATGAGAAAAGTTTGAAGAAATGACTTGTGTCACCTGAGCTGATGTTAATTAGGACAAGAAAGGAGTGTGGTCTTTTGATTTGTTCTCGGACATAATGTTATACAAAAATAATTCCATTTATTCTTTCTCTTCCCTACTTTTTCTTTTACTTTAAATGTACATCTTCAGCTGCTGCAGCTCAAAGCTGGTTCATTTCCAGCTTCCCCTTTATGTACATTATCTGGTTTCTTTTTCTGCCGTTGCCATAAAAAATATGTGACTCAGAAAAAATAAAAATGGATATATGTTATATCACCCTACAGTACAAAATAATTATAGCATTCCCTACTGAGTGATGGGCTCAGCTAAAAGCCTCACAGCCTGGATGTTTAATCCCATATATTTCTATTAGCTCTCGAACAACAGGTGCCGCTGTGTCCAACTTCAATATTCCAAGAAACTCCGTGCCCCGTCTCGCAGCCTGGAAGGAAACTGCTCGTTTGTGTCATCACAGAGGGATATTAGCATTAAAAGCTTAACGACGCAGCTCATTTAACTACTGAAGTCAATGAGGCTACTCACATGAGTAAATGCTCACCAGTACCAGGAAAACATCTAGAATTTGGTCCCTAAATAGTTATCGCTTTTGTTTGTCACACACAAACAGGAAGAAACAGATGCAGGCCAACAATTTATAAAGGGGCTGCCGCTCTCCAGCTTCCATATTTCATCCCAAAATATGACATACCGTAAGCCAACATTCCAGCAAGTTCCCAAATTCCAGCAAGAGCTGACTGACCTGCAGCCCCCTGATAGATCCACAAAATACCCCAAAATCCCAGATTTCCTTTTTCTGAGCTTTAGCTGCTGGATAAAACAAGGATGCTTGTACCGGCCGAGCAGTCCCCGTCTCATTTCTCCCAAGTCCCACCACACAGCACTTTTTAATAAGAGGAGAGAGATTTCAATATTTCCATCCTCTTTTGCTCCCTCATTTCATTCTTTATCACCCAACAGCTCAGCACCGTGTTGCCCAGCAGGACACACGCCGGCCCTGGGAGCCACAGCTCACCCAGGGATGAGCCACCAGGGCAATGACATAAGCTCACGCCGAGGCTCCGGCAGCAGGTACGCCCGAGAAGACATGGAACATGCAAATCACATGCAAATCTGAAATGCTGAAAAGAGAACAGCTACAACTTTAACCTCTTTAAAGCAGTCCAGCTTTTTTGGACCTTCTCCCACTTGTCATAACCGCACTCATTCTGCATATGCCCGAGTGATGAATTTTCAAAGAGACGAATAAAACAGGTTTTTATGCAAGTTTTATGCATATCTGAATTTTCTCCCCCCAAAAAGCCTTCATTCTTCTTCTCCTGAAAGCTCTGCCAAACTTAGGTGCTATTTCTGGTTAGCAATTAGCAAAAGAATCAGTCCCAAAAATACTGCTGTTACCAAGCAGCAGGGTTTAGGAAAGAGGGGGGAAAAAAGGAAAGGGGGAAAAAAAATAAAAAGGAACACATGCTATAGCCCAGTGGCATATGATAGTCTTTTAGAGTACGAACAGGATTTCACATCACATGCTGGGCTTTAATTTGAGAATCCACTTCTAATTGTGTGCTCTTTTTCCTCTGCACCACAATTACATCTTATCATGTCCTCAGATCTGTCTGATTTCCTGATCCCTGGCACATCCAGCTATTTGACCACCTGCATCTGCCGGCAGCTGCCGCCTGGGGCCACGAAATCCCTCTTCCCTTAAAGTTCAGCTGCCGCAAAGTCACCCACTCGCTGCCCTCCTTGAGATGGGGGGTGGGATTTTGTTCAGGCTCCGGGTCGTGAGGACGACACATCACTGTCAGACAGAGTCCCCGTTAGCAGATCTCAAGCACTTCGTGGTGAAAATGATTATTATTATCTCCGCTTTAGAAGTGGGGAAACTGATATCTGAAGAAATATAATTACTCGCTCAAGGTCAGCGGAGACCAGTGGCGGAGACAGACGTGAAACTCAGGATTTTTGAATTCCAGTCCTATATTCATCAGGGCTTCCTGATGATGCAACATCAAAAAAGATGATGCACGATGCACATCCTCAAGTCACTACTGATTGCATTTACCATTGATTCCAGGAAACATTGCGTCTGTCATCACCGACAATAACGCTGTAACCTACTTCCTTGGAGAACCAGGCTTTAGAGCAGAGGAAAAAAAAAATAAGGTTATATGTGCAAGATGCATTATGTCAGAAACAACAGAGAAATTCAGAAGCACTTTCTCTCACTGACATCTTTGGGTAATTCTTCTTTGTTAGCTTATACCACAAGTAAATTGCTCTCCAGCCTAATTCTGGCAAACAGGGATGGAAATGGAGCCCAGGAGCTGTCTAGCTTATGGCTCAGTTGTGCCAGAGAAAGAGCACAGATAGATGGGCTCTACCTACTCCTTCACATTCTTCACCAGCAGAGAGAACAGGTACCCACTGGCACCCTTTTTCTATATATAGGGGGAAACGGGCTGACAAGCTGGGGGGCTTTCTCCCTCCAGTTATTTAGCTGGAAGCCACAGCAAGCGTTCTACACCGGGTGTAGCTCTACTTTTTAGCCCACAGATTTATAAGGAAAACAAACCACCGCCCTCTGTAAAGATTCCGCAGAATAGTGCTGCATTTCAGACCAAATCAGACTTATTTCCCTATGGGAATGATGAGCACACAGGAGACACCCAGGACATGAGAGTAAAAGAAAGTCCATCTTGAGTGAAGAGTTTGAGGGACTCTGAGGGAGGTTCAGCACGGCGGCCTCTCCTTACCGACCAGAAGACAGAGTCCTGATTTGTGGCACGCGTTTTCCAATGACAAGTAAAGCCTGTAGTGGAACAGAGGGCTCCTGCCTCTATTTAGCAGTGGGCATAAAGAGGCTGTTAGAACGCTCCGTGATTAATGGCTCTTTCCTGGCTGTCTCCGATAGCGGGTAGCAGGGCTTGCGGAGGAGAGCTGATGGACGTGAGAAGCCTGGTCACGCTCCACCACCTACCAGGCCTGGAATTCACCGAGCAAGTTCGGTGTGTGCCATTCAGCCACCAGCCGCAGAAAACTGGGCCTGACTTATTCTGATACCGAGCAGGAGCAAACTGGCTTTCCTTGAAGTCTTGGGTTTTTATCACTTGGCCGTGTTTTGCTCCAGCTGTAACTCCCAGAGCCTTTGGCCGGTGGTCACAGCAGCGCAGGGAGGTGACAGTGGCAGTCAGGCAAATACCCCACTTCACCACTTGCTTGAATATCGTGGTGAGCCTGTTTGCTTCTTCCGACACCCAAAACCTTTTCCAATTAGTCTTTGGCTCCTACAACAGTTGACCTGTTTTCAATATTACAAACTGGGACCAGAGCCTTGCACAGCGTTCCCTGTTCGTACCGAATCTCACAGCAATGAGACACCTCAGGAGGAAACGAAACTGGTGTCCAGTTTTGGGCACCTCAACACAAGAGAGATATCGAGGTGCTGGAGCGAGTGCAGAGGAGGGCAAGGAAGCTGGTGAAGGGTCTGGACAATAAATCTTATGAAGAGCGATTGAAGGAGCTGGGACTGTTTAGTTTGAGAAAGAGGAGGCTGAGGGGAGACCTCATCACTCTCTGTAACTCCTTGAAAGGACACTGTAGAGAGGCTGGTGCTGGTCTCTTCTCACAGGTCATTAGCGATAGAACAAGAGGGAATGGCTTCAAGCTGCAGCAGGGTAGGTTCAGACTGGACATTAGGAAACAATTCTCCACAGAAAGAGTGGTCAGACAGAACAGCCTGCCCAGGGAGGTGGTGGAGTCACCATCCCTGGAGGTATTTAAGAAAATTTAGACATGGCACTTCAGGGCATGCTCTAGTGCCCGAGATTGTTGGGTTGTGTCTCTTTGTGGGTGGGTGTGGGGTGTGGTGTTTTGTGGTTTGTTTTTTTTTTTTGTGGTTTTTTTTTTTTTTTTTTTTGTGGTTGGACTTGATGATCTCAAAGGTCCCTTCCAACCATGAAGATTCTGTGATTCTGTTGTTGTGTCACCATCCCTGAATGTGTTTAAGAGTCGTTTAGATGTGGTGTTGGGGGATATGGTGTAGGGGAGAAATTTGTAGCGTAGGGTTGATGGTTGGACTCGATGATTCCAAGGGTCTCTTCCAACCTGAATAATTCTATGGTTCTATGAAAAGCAACCACCACCATCTCCTCCAGAGTTATCATCTCCTATTTTCACAGGTGTTAATCGATTGTAGTTTACAGTACCTGCTGAAATTATTAAGTAGCTGAAAAAGGAAGATAAACAGATAAACAAAGGATATAAATCAAATTCTCTTGAGTAAACACATACAGACTCTGCGTAACACCAGAGCAACTCCATAAGAAAACCACCACAGACATCCTAATACGTATAGGAGAGGTAATATATACAGACAGACACATAGAACCCACTCCTAGCACCAAAAGGAGAAAAACTAAGGGTGGAAGGAAGTGGGGGACGTGAATCCTGCCTCAGACCATTGCTCTAAGCAGGAACCCGTTGCTGTCAACCAGTAAACCCTGCTGCCAAAGGGAAGGCATTCACCATTGCAAGACGCATCCTCATCATCTCAGCGTGCCCAGTGTCATCAATATTTGCAAAACTCTTAGTGAGTAGCTATTCAGAATAACCTACTGATTTTACTCTTCTAAACTGGTACAGTTTTTACTGGGCACACACCGCACACTGCCACGGATGTACTCTTGAAAAGCACAACAATTAGCAGTTAGATGGATACCTAAGTAATTTTTTCTGCAGGAACTAATTACTTGAGAGTGGATGCACACAGGGACATAAATACTCAATTTAAATACAGGGGGCTGATGCATATGACATGGAGGAGGGAGAGGCAGGAGCAAGTCATCGGAATTGTCAACTGCCAAGTGAACAACCACAGGAGAGGCGGGGGAGATGCTGGCTTTTCAAAGCTGGCTTGTGGGCAGCTGGAGATGCCGGCTGCTCCTTAAAATGAAAATCAAGAGCTGACTGCTTTACTGACCGGAGACTCTGATCAGCAGATCTCTTCGTAAGGTCAAACCCTGGAATGCCCCGGTGATCTGGAGCAACTATTCTGAGATAGATCTGAGCGCCCAACAAATCTCTCACTGCAAATGTTCTTGTTGCCACTTGCCTTGTCATCATCTTTCTCACAGAATCACAGAATTGTCAGAGTTGGAAGGGACCTCTAGAGATCATCTAGTCCAACTCCCCTGCCAAAGCAGGGTTGCCCAGAGCACATCACTCAGGACTGCATCCAGGTGGGTCTTGAAGATCTCCAGAGAAGGGGACTCCACACCCTCCCTGGGCAGCCTCTTCCAGGGCTCTGCCACCCTCACCAGAAAGAAGTTCTTCCTTCTATTTGAATGGAACTTCCCATGTTCCAGCTTGTGCCCATTGCCCCTCGTCCTGTCACTGGGAACCACTGAAAAGAGTCTGGCTCCATCATCCTTCAACCCACCCTTCAGATATTTGGAAGCATTAATAAGGTCTCCCCTCAGCCTTCTCTTGTCCAGGCTGAAGAGTCCCAGCTCTCTCAGCCTTTCCTCATAAGGGAGATGCTCCAATCCCTCCATCATCTTTGTTGCCCTAACACATGCTGCTTATCAAGGTCAATCAAACCAATCAAGAATGAAGGATGGAAACCCAGGATAATGACCATTAGCCAAGCAAGGTATTAAGTGATCAATGATTAAACTCAGAGACAAAGGAATGATAGATAGTGGGGTGTTGCTGAACCTCCAGAACCAATGACAGGGGAAAAACTCTAACACATCATGATAGACTGTGACAAAGAGAAACAATCCTGCATAGAACTGGGGAGAGGAAGGTGAACGTGAGGAGGCAACAAAGAGAATTTCCTCCGATCAGGCCATGAGTCTACTTGGATAACATCTAAAAGTGAGTCTGTGATCTGAGCAGGAAACGAGTTTTAGCCTATTATTACATACAGAGAGATAGATACTGCAGCCTGCAGGAACTCAGGTGATGTCAGAGGTGATGGATAACCACTAATCCCCATTTGGTGACTATCTGGATGCTTTTCAACATCTGAGAATCCCGCTGTTGCTACACGGTGCACTTGACTGCCTCAAAGTACATGGTTTATGTTGCAGCCGCAGCTAGAAAAACATTGGACAAAAGATTTGTTACACTTTTATATATAAGTGCAAAAGTGAGATGATACGTCTAAGAAAAACACTCCCAGGACAAGTAGTGTCTCTTCTAAAGATGTTCTTTCAGAAATATTTGAGGTTAAGTACTTTGTTTTGCTGTTACCAGGTTGGGAGCATAAAATGTTTTCAGCATACAAATTACTTCAGGAAAAATAAGACTGTCCTTTCGTATTTGCACAGCGCTCGAGAGACCGCAGCCGTATCAGTTGGAAACTGAACGCTAATGTAATCTAAATTAATATTAAGAGCTATATCAATTAATATTTCAGCTGCTGAAAACCATATGCTGCTAATCTCGTCCTATTGCTTGTGTTCTTTATGTTTCATAGGTTAGAATTTAACTGTAATTTGCTCGACTAATAACTGATTTAGCATCACATCCCATAATACAGCGCAACTTTAAGGAACTCAAGGCAGTTTCCAAAGAACAGCAGAAGCAAAGAACACTCAGCAGGTCCCCCAAAGCCCACACATGTTGGTTTGCAAAGATCTGCCCAACCGGAGCCACCAGGAGGGATCCTGCCAGTCCCAGGGAACTAAACCACTTCAGATCCTCCTCACGTCTTCAGCAGTTCATCCAAAGGAATTATTCCAAAACTTGAAAGCGCAGTATAAATGAGAGCTACAAAGTATTTTTCAACACCATTAACTAGAATTAGCCCAGTCAAGCCATTGCACATTGACTGCATATATTTTTTATACATAAAAAGCAGAGGGTGGGTAGAAGTAATGCTTGGGATATGCCATGCAGTATAATTTTAGTTGTTTTGATGTAGAGGGAAAAAAATAGAATTAATTCAAAGGATGATATTTTAGGCCGTGTTGCTGTGCATGAATCCGAGTGCAGCAAGTTCCTCTAAAAATAAGTCTATGCAGAAGAAATTAAAAGAACAAAAAAGAAAGGTTGGAGGTGTGATGAAATGACTAAAGGTGCTATAATAAGTGAGTGGCTTATTCCTCAGCTCCATCGCACTTTTGGCTGGTATTTTTGCTAGCGGATTTTACGCAACCAGCCTTGCAGTTGATAAGCCAATGCCGATTATTCATTTGTGTCTCAAGGACCTTGTTTTGGTTTAGGTATTTTAATTACTACATTTTTATTACCAGAATTACAACGAGTACAAATTACCACTGTATTACCACATAAACATCAGTCTTGACCCAGAGTCTCTGCAAACTAATTGGTCCCTATTTAAATACCTGTAGACACTGCTTGAATTTTGAAAAGAGCTCCAAAGGTAACCCTATTTTTAATTTATTTTTTTTTAAATATATCCAATCATTTCCTTAAGTGAAATAAGCAGGAACTAACTCTTTAAATATTCTGGTTGTAAGAGGCCAGCAATCAAATTTTTGGCCATAACCTTTCTGTGTCTTGGACTCTTCTTCATAAAACAAGGAAAATATCTAATTCTTCTCTACAAAGAGCTCTGAGACCGACCATCGCTAATAATTATTCCGAGCAAGTGCTTTGTAATCTGCAGATAAACCAGTTCCAAGCAGCACCATTTGTTTTCATTACAAAAGGAAGGATGGTTTTGTTTTTACGAAGACCTTTCTATCTCACACTCAATTCAAGCCCTTCCCAAAAGAGACGGCGCTGGGATAGAAACAAACATTTTCGGTTTATTCTATGGTATGTATTAAGGCGGTTAATTATTCTGGAAGCACCCTCTTTTGCCACTTATAAAACTAATGATGGATATGCAACCTAGTCATGTTGAGCTTTTTAAATTCCTTTCTCTTCCCATCAGCATCACGAGTTCTCAGATGAGGTTGGGCGTCTGTCCCGGACCTCAGGACACGCTCCCTGACAACACCATCTCATTACTGTCCAACTGAAACCCAGCCTGGTCTTACATTCAAGTATTTCAAGGAAAACTTTACATTCTACAGTAATTGCCTTCAGATTTACAGTTTACTAGAAAGAAAGAAAACTTGCTTTTCTTTTTATGGTCTGTTGCAGCGCCATATGCTCCCCGCTATTGTATTTCCCAGCGTAAACCTTCTCAAATCGGGCATAGCATCGCCGAGAATAACTCACATGCTTAAGTGTTTATCGTCTATACAGGTTCCTGTATTTCCCATCAGAGTTATCTCTGAACTTCTTCCAGCAGATATTAAACTATTTTAACAGCAGCCAAGATGGGTAGCTCCGTCTCCCTCTAATACCAGTAACATAAATGCTCTGACTTATGTTCTTATAAGAATCTATCTCTTGGCTTGGGAATATATTTTGAAAGTAAGTTCTGTGAGGCAGTTCTTCCGTATATGTAGAACACCTGCTAGAGTGCATAAAAAAGGTGAAAAAAAGGAAGAAAAAAAAGAAGAAAAAAATGTATTAAATGGTCTCTGCCATCTTGACAGGAAAATAGCCAATATTTGTGATAGTTACTCATTTCCCCAGAGGAATTAACGTACAACACGGTGGAACAGGCCCTCAGAACACTTTTGCTTTCATACTGATGAACTTCACACAGAAGCATTTTTAGAATCGAGAGAAGAGTCCTCGGTACATTGCAAGGATCAAGTTTTCATAGCCAATTAGTCTCAGCGCAAATTAATGTGAATATAGAGTGCAGAGGCATTGTGTGACACAGTTTTGGCAGCCCTTAGGATTCAGTGGAATTGTAATGCCGGTATTTTCACCGGTTCACAGCAGAGCTTAAAAAAAAAAATAAAAAAAAAAAATCTGCTGCAAGGTTGGCACACACCACCTACCCTGCAGGAACGAAATAATAGGCCCAACTGACACAGGTCTTAGCAAAGAGCGGCACCTTACGTCTAGTAATCCATACCAGACTTCATCTACTTCTGCAGTCAAACAGAAATAGAATCATAGAATCACAGAATGGTTTGGGTTGGAGGAGATCTTGAAGAACATCTCGTTCCACCCCTGCCCTGGGCAGGGACACCCCCCACCAGACCAGGTTGCTCCAAGCCCCCTCCAACCTGGCCTTGAACCCCTCCAGGGATGGGGCAGCCACAGCTTCTCGGGGCAACCTGGGCCAGGCTCTCACCACCCTCACAGCAAAGAACTTCTTCCCCACATCTCAGCTCCATCTCCCCTCTTTCAGTGGCAAACCCTTCCCCCTCCTCCTAGGGCTCCCCTCCCTCATCCAGAGTCCCTCCCCAGCTTTCCTGGACCCCCCCCCTTTAGGGACTGGAAGGGGCTCTAAGGTGTCCCCGGAGCCTTCTCTTCTCCAGGCTGCACCCCCCCAACTCTCCCAGCCTGTCCTCCCAGCATAAAGAAGATAAAGGAAATAAAGAAGCGAGGGAAGCTGAGGTACTCCATGGAGTGGTGAAGGGCTGTGTTGAAGGAGAAGGAGAAACACAGGGGGAGGGAGAACACACCGGGGAAGTGCTGGCGCTGGAACAAAGAGACTGGTTCCTCTGTAGGTCACCACTCGTGAGTTGGAGAGAGAATGGAAAAGAAAACTGTTGCCTTCCAAGCATCTGATGTCACATCAGTTTGGGAAGGAAATGGGAGAAGGGCTGTTTTGCCTATTCCTACTAAGGAAGTAGTCACCTTGGGATGAGTGCTAATTGCCTCTGTCACCACGGAGCCTGGCAGCAGACACCAGCTCCGCTCCCAGCGCTGGAAGCTCCTTGGTCTGAGGGACAGGACTGGCCACTGCTCCCAGGACGCTCAGTCCAGCCTCCTGGCCAAGGGCTGAAAGCACACGCAGACGGTATCACACCTGAAACCTTCAAACACCACAAACAAGGCGCCGCTGAGGAATTTGTCTTGGCTGTAAATTTTCTGTCACTCTACGCCTCCTGTCCACTCACACGGAATTAAAAGTAAATGCCAAAAACCAGTTTAAATACTGGCCTCTGTTCAAAATGGCTTGGTCTGTCTTTTCTTAATAGCGATTCAAAATCCAACCCTGTGATTTTCTCTGAGACACACTTTGATTAAAATTTCAGTAATAACCTCATGTTATGTTTGAAAAATAGCAACAAACAGGATAACAGGAACACCAGGATCTATGTCTGTCCCGCACAGGATCTGCTTTCTGGCTGCGGCCGGGACTGGATGGTTCGGTGGAGGAAGAGAAGAGCAAAACCAGCTCCTTGTTATTTCCACCATTCATCACCTTCAGTGCGGGGCTTTTTGCCCAGTTTAACAGTGTACTGGACACACCAGCAGGAAGTCAGCAGACTCCCTTCATTTGTGTTCCTCACTTCTTAACCTATAAAATGGGCATAATAATGGACTTTCCTGTCTTGCCCCTGTTGGTTTTGAGTTCTGTGGAAGAGGATCTGCCTTCTCCTCCCCGAACGCCATTCGCACGCTCTCAGTTGGATCCTATTCTAATACAAGAGAAGTCACGTTACTGCTGGGCCTTGTTCTGCAACCCGAAGTAAAGACAACGTGTTCACTTCAGTAGCATTTTTTTTTGTCTACTGTGGTATCCAAATTAAGCCTTTTCTTTACAACGGCATTGTCATAAACAACTAAAACTGCAAAAACGTACTTATTTTATTCCACACACAATACTGCACAATTATTTTCAAAAGCTCTCTGATTTACTGGCAGAGAAGAGGGAGATTGTGCTCAGTCCCAGCCAAATGCCTTTTTTTTTTTTTTCTTTCCCAATATCTGGCTTGCCCACTTACCCTTTGGCACAATTTGTTCTAGAAAGTTTAATGCTACGGCGGCTTCCGAGGGGATGGGGAGTATTTCAGGCCGTTCTCTTCCACGAGCGGAGTCAGCATCGTGCAGTGATTGAGAGAAGGTTGGTGCAGTTCGGCTGGCAACCGCCAGATCCTAGGAACGCAGCAGGAAGCGTTTGTGGGGAAGGTGAGAGGACTAAGCGAAACCTATGTCACGGTTAAGATGATTATCTGAAAGGCTCATCCCGGTGACCTTGCTGTTTGGAGCTCATGCATTTAGATAAGCCGCCTTCTACGCTTAATTTTTGTCTTCATCTGGGAGCAGTTTAGAATTAAATTTACAGTCAATGCACTGCAGTGTTTACTTCTGATTAGACTGTGAAAAAACCTACTCGCCCAGCTCACAGAGGAGCAGGGAGCAGAAGAGTTAATCAAGCACAGCAATTTCTACTTGCTCTGAACACACTCAAAGAAACCCTGCTCCGAGAGGCTGACACCAGGTCAGGAAGAACTGTGGTCCCTGTGAGGAGAACATGGGCAGCCCTTCTGCCTCTTGGAGAGGAGGGACACTCAGAATCACCACTACTTGAAAAAAATGAGAGGAGGAAAAGCTGCGTTTGGGGACACAACGCTTTTGAGAGCTCTTCTTTGGACAGTCCATCCTAGGTCACTCAATTTTTTACATTTTTAAAAATTAGTATTACTGCTATTATTTTGTGGGTGTCACATCCCTGGAGGGGTTCAAGGCCAGGTTGGAGGGGGCTTTGAGCAACCTGGGCTGGTGGAAGGTGTCCCTGCCCAGGGCAGGAGGTGGGACGAGATGAGCTTTATGGTCCCTTCCAACCCAAACCCTTCTATGACTGCACCACCTCTTCCACTGAACAAGGGTGTTTTGTCACTCACTGACATTAAAGACACCCATCAATAAAAATGCTTTTGGTATCAGCCCATTTATCTCCACACTGTCAGTTCAGTCCCAAATCACAACAACAGGAAAGGTAGGAAAAGTGAAGAGAACAGAGGCTGAAAGAAATCAGGTGGAAAACGGAACTGAAACTTAGGCCAAGGCTGTACTTCTCCAAACCACGGCTGACACGCTGCATCCAGCACGGAACACGTGTGGCCTATCGTGGAGTTGGCTGGAAACCAGTATCTGTTAAAATTTACTGGTTATTATTCTTTTATCATACATCATGACCTTCCCGACTCCAGCATTTGTTACCTAGTTTATGTCCTTGAACATTAGACTTGGCATCCCGACCAAAAATCATGACTCCTTTGCATAATAATTTTAATCCTGAGTATCCTCATTAATCACATACCTGTCTTTTGAAAACACATTATTTTTACACCTTGTTGCTCTCTTGATTTCAAAGCCATCTCACAGTCATGAGTTCCAAAGAATGACTTTATGTTACATAACATGAAAAAATACGCTCAAAAGCTTTTGTTTTAAATGCTTCTTGTCAGCTTCTCAAAAAGTTCCATTATTCTTTGGGCTTTTAAGCGAAACTCAGGCTCTGCACAGTGCTTTAACTGCCCTCCTTGATGAGCAGGAACTTGCCCTTATTCACAGCATCACAAACCCTGTGTCAGATGAAAAACTGATGCACGTTTTGATGTGAGATCTTACAAGTTGTAATTTTTAATGCAAATCAGATCGTGCCAAACCTTTATATAGCCTACGTGGATTTTATACCCTTTCTATGGGGTTTTTTTAATGAATGATTTATCATAATTAACACGTGCTATTTGTTAAATATTACGCAGGCCAAAAGCAGGGTCTTTTCCTGTGCAGGAAGCCTAAGCGACAGATGAAGGCACAGCAAAACCTCATATTTTATTTATTGTTGAATAGGAATGAATTTGTGTGCTGAACTGTAAACGATCAAATTAGGTAATTTCAAACACACCTCTGAACTCAAGTCACACAGAACAGCTCCCATTTTTTATTTTTTTTTTTCCAGAAGCAATGGCTGATCTTTACCTACAGACATTTTTCTATTCCTCGCCTCCTGATTTTTGTGTACAATATCCAACCCAGCAGTTCCACGCAGACGATAACAGAACATTTACAGCCTTCCCTGAAGTGACTAATGGATTCAACCCATTCAGCACAGACAGGACTGGAAATAAACTGGATCAATGGAGTAGAAAGAATGGAGTTCCATAATCAGATTATTTGACCCCAGGCATAAGGGAGAGTCTATCTCTCTTTTAAACCAGACTAAACTTCGGTCACAAAGCATCCAAGAAGTGAACTGAGCAAAAGGATACAGTTTATTTAAAGAATTTAATGGGAAAAAAAATAAAAATCTCTTCATCTCTTTGATGAAAGATTTTTAAGAAGCAAAAAAAAAGATTTATGCACTTGGATTCTATGACCATTCACGGGGAATTTCGTCCTCCACCTCTTTACCTGCCTCTGAAAAATTACCACTATTGCAAGCAGTTTCTCGACAGCTCAGACTCTCCCTGTGTCACACCAAAAGCAGTAGAAAGACCCTTCAGATTTCAAGTTCATCTTCTCTAGAGCTCACCCAGCCACCTGCCCAATGCAAGGAAACCCGTCCTAAGTGCAGGTCCCTGCACACGCAGCCCAACAACTTCTGTTTCCCCAGCAGAGGGGAGGGTGCTATGCACAGCCTATGTACACACCCACCTTAAAAAGACATAACAAAACCCTTACTGTAATTTTCCACAGAACTCCTAAATGCAAATAATTGCTCCAGTGCATTCTGTCCTATGGGGGCACCCATCCCCATGAACCTCACTGGGCATTTTGCCTGAGAAAAACCTCTGGATACCACAGTTAGTGAATTCCATGACAAAGTTTCCATCACAAGAAATACCCTCAACGTCCTTCCACTTTAAAAGGCAAACTTAAAACTCAGTTGGGTTTGGTTCCCTCTCCCTCCCTTCAAACTCCAAAATGTTTGTATGGGGTTTCTTTAAAAATTATTGTTTTGCCAAAGGCTACCTAACTCCACTAGGAATTGAAGCTAAAAAGATGAAAATTAGCTCTGAAGATATTTCTGCTTGGGGTCAAAAGCAGGGAACTGCAGAAATCCTACAAGAAAACCTACTCTAAGGTTTTTCAGCCTGGTGTGGCTGAACTGAACAGCTGCTGAATTCCAAACTTCTGAGCTGCATCTCAACGCCCAGCATGAACTTAGAATAGCAGAATGGTTTGGTTTGGAAGGGACCTTAAAGCCCATCCACCTCCCACCAGACCAGGTTGCTCCAAGCCCCCTCCAACCTGGCCTTGAACCCCTCCAGGGATGGGGCAGCCACAGCTTCTCTGGGCAACCTGGGCCAGGCTCTCACCAGCCTCACAGCAAAGAACTTCTTCCCCACATCTCACCTCAATCTCCCCTCTGTCAGGAGGAAAAGAAAGAGGGGAGATTCCTCTCGTCCTAGGGCTCCCCTCCCTCATCCAGAGTCCCTCCCCACCTTTCCTGGAGCCCCCCCCTTTAGGGACTGGAAGGGGCTCCAAGGTCTCCCTGGAGCCTTCTCTTCTCCAGGCTGAACCCCTCCAACTCTCTCAGCCTGTCCTCACAGCAGAGGGGCTCCAGCCCTCGGAACATCTCCGTGGCCCTTGATGCACCAAGACTTGATGCACCAAGACCACCAAGAGCTGTCTTCAGCGTCAGACACACAACCCTGCGTCTGGAACCCGGTATTTCACAGCTGGTTCATACATCACGAATATCCAGCATTGAAAAGGGAGACCACAGCGAGCAAAGGCAGGGATGCTGCAGTACCGTACCATTGGTTTTCAAAAGCCAGGGTAAGGGAGTGGATCGGGTAGAAACCCTAGACCTCCCGTGCCAGGCTGAGACCAGAGAGGGGCTGGCGTAAGCGGTCCTGGACCTCCCAAATACTTGTCCCACCTCTCTGTTGTTCCTCTCGATGTGCTGGCACAGAGGACCGCGCAGCTGCACAGTGAGCTGGATCAGGGAACTGGTCCAACGCAACAATTTTCTACTTATTTTTCAGAAATGAGTACCATTGTGATCAAATGGGAAATCACGGGCTCATCGGGAGCATCTGAGAATAGATTAAAACATTATTTCTAAAAAATATTTGCCTTCCAAATAAAAGCAACTTATTTGCCCTTAAAAAACTGTAATCGCTGACACTGAAAAGCACTAACCCAAACACAGCGCGTGAAACAATCTTCCGCTGTATCGTTTCACACAACAGTACTTCGATTACACCGGATCTGAGTAAGGAGCAAACAGCAATATTCCCATTCGGACAAGAACGTCTTGCTGTAGTCCCATAAATGCAGATTAGATAACATCTACCTCAAAGCATTTTAAAATTTATGTCTCTATAAATTACATTTTCATACATTCATTACATGATATTTCAAATAGGAGGCAAGACACAAGATTTTTCTTTTTCTTTTTTTTTTTCCTCTGCAGTTGAGCCCAGAACTGACTTAATTCCAGTGAAATCTGCCCAGTTTTTCTCTAACTGTATTTTTTGGGGGTTTTGTGTTTTTTTTCCTGGAGTGCTGACCAGTGCAACGCCAGTGTGCACCCTGCTGGGATACTGGCACTATGAGAGTTCAGGGCTAGATCTTGGAATTTCGTACCCTGATGGGATTCACCAGTGAAGGCAATGAAGGGTCTCTAATAAAAATTATCTGTTTGATTCCCACATTATCCGCTGAGACCTCAATTCAATCCCAGTGTAGGCTTTGCCACCACATACCAGTTTGGGATCCACTTCGCTTCTGGAAATGGCCTGACACAATTTAAGCCAACCTGTTCCACCGATGTCAACCTTACCTTTTATTTCAATTCTCTTCTCTTTTTTCCATATAAAGAGTAAATTGTATTAATCTGGTTTTAATTAGTTTGAGGTTGATAAATCTAAGCTTTCAACTCTAACATCTGTGGAACCAGAATGTTTGTAACAGAGCTTTTAAATTCATTATGAGAATAATATAAATCAAGTTTACACCTGCTATGTACCGAAACTCATCTCATTTCTGCTTACCCAATTTAATTCACAAGTCACGGTAGCAACAGCACTTCCACAAGAAATTGCAGCTTTTTTTTTTGTTTGTTTTGGGGTTTTTTGTTTGTTTGTTTTTTGTTTTATTTTTGTTTTTTTGTGGGTTGTTTTGTTTTGTTTCTTTTTCTCAGGCTGGATTCTGCACGTTCAAAACACGCAATGAAATGGCAATGAATCCGCACCTACATTTTATCTACTCTCCAGGTGAGGCCTATACAAAAGGTTAATGCTGCCTCAAAAGAACCCAAACTCTTATTCCATCTCATGACATGCTCTGGGTCTAACTTTTACAGACACGGAGACAACGCTGAGAATATCAACAGAGAGTCATAGAATCATAGAACTGTCTGGGTTGGCAGGGACCTTTAAGATCATCTAGTCCAACCATCAACCCAACTCTGACAAAAAGAAAAAAAAAACAACAAAAAACCCCCAAACATTTCCACATCACTAAACCACGTCTCTAAGCACTATGTCAACCTGGCTTTTAAATCCCTCCAGGGATGGCGACCCCACCGCTGCCCTGGGCAGCCCATTCCAAGGCTTAATAACCCTCTCAGTGTCAAAATTGTCCCTAATATCCATCCTAAATCTCCCCTGGCGCAACTTGAGGCCATTTCCTCTTGTCCCATGGCCTGTTCCCTGGGAGAAGAGACCAACCCCCCCTGGCTACACCCTCCTTTCAGGGAGTTGGAGAGAGCGAGAAGGTCTCCCCTCAGCCTCCTTTTCTCCAGGCTGAACACCCCCAGCTCCCTCAGAAGTTCTCCAGACCCTTCTCCTTGTGCTCCAGACCCCTCACCAGCTCCGGTGCCCTTCTCTGGACACGCTCCAACACCTCAAGGTCTTTCTTGGAGTGAGGGGCCCAAAACTGGACACAGCCCTCGAGGTGGGGCCTCCCCAGTGCCCAGTACAGTCCTCCAAATGCTCAAGACATGAAACCAAATGGTGGCACCTTCAGATTCAGGACTGCAGGCTTCTGAGCTCCATTTATATAAACTGTCTTTGGGGGTTTATGGAAGACTTTTAAACACATGATCTTTGAATTTTGGGATTAAATATACATACTTACAGTCAGTCTTTCCCCTGAGTGACAGGCCCATACACACACAGCTCAGGCTGGCTCTAACATGTCCCTTCCACAGCCAAGGTTCCCAGATCAGAGACAGTTTGGGGTCTGCTCCGGCATTTCCCATGCCTTTCACTTTAGCAGTGCTATATTCAGTGTAACTTAAAACATTCATCTGAAACACGATGTTCTTGGGAGATTACATCAGTGTTTGTAAAAGATGCAAGTCAAAATACTCCCCACAGTAAATTAATGGATAACTTATGTAAGAGTTAAGTACTGTGCTTTTATTAAGCAACATCTCTAATCTGGAATGAATGTGCTGAGTTAAACGCGCTTGTTGACAACGAGCAATGAAGTTCTCTAGAACGTCTCTTTATAAGATCCCAGGGTCATTCAAACTGTTAAAATTAAAATTAATTACTAGATTTGCACAGTGAATAAACAAACTTTGGAAAAGGAACATGGCATAGACAATTTACTTTTACTTTGGGTTAAAAAAATCAAGCATTAACGTGGGTTAGGAGTTAAATTCCATTGACATTTAGTGGCGCTTAACCTCCGAAAACTATTGGGCTTCTTGAAAGTGCAACCCATCACCATTAAAAATATTTCCTGGACACAAAATCTACACTTGTCTTAGCCGAGCCAAGAGCCAGTTACGCTTGCTCCGGAGCATATTCTATCCATGACATTTGGATGTGGTGACATATTTCTGTCTAAGTCATTATCAGCTAAAAATCTCGGTAAATGCACGTGACCAGTGGGACACTGCCCTGAAGAGAACGGTAGAGAACCTGACATTATATATATTAAAATTTCCGCTATTAAAAAATGCAGTACACAATGGTGTTTTTTTTTCACAAGAAAGACTCTTTTCAACCATGATTAATTTGTAAAACAGCTGTGTTCTGCCTCTGCATTGTATCTGACCTAATTATGGTATCGTGCACGGAATACATTTGATTCAAGCGTCACAACCCACGGCTCCGTTAATCACCTCCAGTGGTGGCAATAAACAGATGAGCATGTTCTGGCTCTGGGCCACCTGGTAATAACGACATCGCCGGGCTCTAACCGCAACCACCACTCGCGGACGGGTCCCTCAGCAGAAGGTCTGACCCCACTTCAAATGACTTACAGACACTCCAACAGAGTTTAATAGGTTTTTTGGTCGCGTAAGGATAAGCAGAATGTGACACACACACACCCCCCACGGGGTGCGGTACAAGAGGAATAAAATAAACGCACTCAAATTGTTTGACATCTGTCACCCTCACGAGTTTGGTAAGCGCAAAGTTTACCTGTTAATTTTAGGCTAATTATAGAACCACCAAATCATCTCGGTTGGAAGCGACCTTTCAGATCATTGAGTCCAACCATCAACCCAGCACTGCCCAAACCACCACTGACCCATGTCCCTCAGCACCACGTCTGCCCGGCTTTTAAACCCTTCCAGGGATGGTGCCTCCACCACTGCCCTGGGCAGCCCATTCCAAGGCTTAATAACCCTTTCCATGAAGGAATTTCCCCCAATATCCAATCTGAACCTCCCCTGGCACAACTTGAGGCCGTTTCCTCTTGTCCCATGGCCTGTTCCTTGGGAGAAGAGACCGACCCCCTCTGGCTACACCCTCCTTTCAGGGAGTTGGAGAGAGCGAGAAGGTCTCCCCTCAGCCTCCTTTTCTCCAGGCTGAACACCCCCAGCTCCCTCAGCCGCTCCTCACAAGACTTGTGCTCCAGACCCCTCACCAGCTCCGGTGCCCTTCTCTGGACACGCTCCAGCCCCTCAAGGTCTTTTTTATGGTGAGGGGCCCAAAACTGGACCCAGCCCTCGAGGTGGGGCCTCCCCAGTGCCCAGTAAAGGGGGACGGTCACTGCCCCAGTCCTGCTGGCCACATTATTGGTGACATAGGCCAGGATGCTGTTGGCTTCCTTGGCCACCTGGGCACACTGGGCACTCTCAGCCACTGCTCACAAATCTTGTGCTCTAAATTGATGCTGTTATTCCCTGGGGGCTCTTCAGATCAGTTGGGATGTTCTTCCCTTTATCGTCTTTAGGAACAGTCCTTAGAAGAAGGTACTAAGACAACGGCCCCATTTTTAAATACTGTCTTCAATAGCCCCAAACACTCTTAACCAGCAAAGAAGCCTAAGCCCTCATCCCACAAAGCAGTGGATATCACAGTGAACACGTGGTTACAAGAAAAAACAGGTCCAGGCACAAAATTGAGCCTAAATTTCCTGATTCTAAGTAGAATTCTCTGAGGAATTATTTTTTTTATTGATGAGATTTGATTTTTCATAATTATTCTCTGTTCCAATATTGGAATAGCAACTGCAGAATTTCATACTGTAAAAAAATCTTTAAGCTGTAAATGCTGAGCTCATTCTTTTAATCAAAACATTCATGTAAAATAATAAACATCCTTTCAAGTGGAAAAATATTTTATTATTAAGTGCAGATTAAAAAATGGGGTATTTTTTTGCTTTGTTTTGATTGCCTGGCAAGCAGCGTATAAGTTAAATACAGTATTTTGTAACAAAGCTTTGCTTACAACAATTTTTTTTCTTACAAAACCAAATTGCTTGTTTAGTTTTTCCTCAACCCTCTTTTTCAGTTTCACTAAAATTTTCAAATTCAGGGGATGTTCCCAAAAAGCTAGGCACAGCAACACTCTCTAGTTCTTTTGAGCTCAGAGAGGATCAGGTAGCAACAAAAGACAGGCTTTTCCTAACTGGGCCTGGGGGCAGGAGAGCTGGGAAGATGCAGGAGGGAAATGGTGGGTGATTCTGAGGATTCTATGGGAAAAAGTGTTTGATTTGAATCAACTTCTTCAGACTCTGCACCCCCACCCTATCAGGCCTATGCTTTTGCAGGAGGGTTAATGGCTGCCATTAATCACCAATTTGGTTAAAGCCTATTGGTAAATGAAGTTGCTGATTAAATCATGGATTGATTAAACACCCTTTGGTCATGTGAGAGCTAAAATATGGGTGCCAGCACCAAAGCACTGTCAGGATCAGAGAATCGAGGAATGGTTAGAGTTGGAAGGGACCTTAAAAATCATCAAGTTCCAGCCCCCCTGCCCTGGGCAGGGACACCTCCCACCACACCAGGTTGCTCCAAGCCCCCTCCAACCTGGCCTTGAACCCCTCCAGGGATGGGGCAGCCACAGCTTCTCTGGGCAACCTGGGCCAGGCTCTCACCACCCTCACAGCAAAGAACTTCTTCCCCACATCTCAGCTCCATCTCCCCTCTTTCAGTGGCAAACCCTTCCCCCTCCTCCTAGGGCTCCCCTCCCTCATCAAGAGTCCCCCCCCAGCTTTCCTGGAGCCCCGTTAGGGACCGGGGGCCAAGGCAAGATGACAAAGGCTAATCAAAATCTTGGCCACGTGAACAGGATTTGCTCAGGGACTAATAGCAAATGTAATGTATTGACTCCAAGAAGCCAAAGGAGAACTATGCCGGCTGGGACATGGATATGTGCAGGAGGGAAGGAAAAACCTGCTGAAAATGCAGCCTTGGAAGCGGTGAGCATCAACACTTTCTCTTGTTTGTCTATTTTCTGAAAACCAGTATTACAGAGCTGCACCAATAAACTGTATGTCATCTCACCAATTTCTCTTTCACCTAAAAGTCCTGAACTTTTCAGGCTGTGAGATTACATGGTTCTACACCCAGTTTGGTCCATGAGACATAATCACTTTAATTATTGTGAAGGCTACTGTCCCTGAAAAAAGCTTTTTCTCTCCTTCTCACATATACACTCAAACTGTTAAAAACAAACCCGTCACTTCATCCAAGAGCAAGACGTTTCACATGAAGTTTCAATCTCGTTGCTGGTTGTTCCCTGCCAGGTTTTACGCCTGAAAACAGGGCTGAGAACAGAACACCGACAGACTTCCTTCCGATGGCAAACTCCCCCACTTCAGGGTCCTCTCTTTCCCTTCCCCACAGTCCGTCCTCTCAGCACCCCGATGAGACGGCATTATGCAAAAGAGCCGTCACTGCAAAGCATTTTATTATGCTTTGCCTGATTATGCTAATTCTAACTCTATGGAGCCACTTTGCTTTCTCTCTCTCTCTCTTCTCTTCCCTCCTCCCCTCCCTTTCCTGCACTGCCAGCAAAGGGCTTTTATTGAAATGGGGAACATGAACGCAGTTATGAAACAGAACAAATTAAACAGAACAGTTGAGATCACTTTTTCTTTCACAAGACATTGCATATGTTGCAATAACAGGGTGACAGAAAATGGCAGCTTTACCTTATCCACTCCCCGGTTTTATTTTTCAACTATTGACACTCCATGCAAAGGAGTATCGGGACTGGTATTTGGTTAAGGTTTTGGGGCAGTCCCAACACCGAGGACCCCGTGCCCTCGGCAGCCCCAGACCGGGCATCGCTGACCTGAGTCCAGGGAGGAGGGTAGGACCATGACTGCAATTAGGGACTCATTCTGAAAACACAGAAGCCACGTCTGTGCACACAAGTAACGGAGAAGTTTCTAGTTCTGGAAGCCCAATGTTATAAATGCATAGGATCATTCCCGGTTTTTATTTGACTCATTATAGTATTGATAAACCGGACTTCAAAAAGGCCTGAATCCCAAAAATCTCCAGTGGTGGGGACGCTCATACCAGCAAAATGAGACTGGATGTGAGGCGGCCTTGTCCCTTATACCCCGAAGGCAATCACCCAACAGAAATCCATATCAGACAAAGCCTCACAACCATTCTGCTCCTACAAATGCCCCAGGCAACACACTGGAACAAAACCTGAGTTTTGTAGTTAGACAAAAAAATTGTAGAAGGGGCAAAAGATCCAGGGTCCTTGTGAGAGCAGGAGATTTGCTGATGAGGAATGAAATGCTCCAGCCTTGTCCCACGCTACAAAGGAGGGCAGAATACGGCTGGTACCTGACCCTCAAGGAAATATTCTTCCTTGACTCTCAATACGACAACTCAGGCTTAATCCTGAGCCCAGGGACAACGTGTCCCAAACAGACTCCTAAAAAATTTTACCCTAAATTCAATCTGTGGCCCTTGCCGATCACAGGTACTTCAGAGGAAGCAAATGGAGCTCCCTGCAGAAGCTGCCACATCATCGAGGAAGGGGGAGAAGGTATTTTCTTCCTGGTCTCTGCAGGCAACCAACAGAACCCCAAGGGACGGGATTAGTACCATGCAAATGTGGGGTACAGAGACACAAACTTAGTTCCCTGACAAAGTATCAGGTAATACCCATGCAATAGGAATCTAAGGTCTTATATCCGAAGCTTAATTACTTCTCTCCAGGAATTCTTCTGTTCTGGAAAGAAATCTTTTATAAAATTATAAATCTTAAAAAAAACCCCTCAGGATGCTGTTGTAAAACTGTCCTTCTCCAGCCTATTCTACAACTTGACTCCTTGGAGATCTCCTACACGTCATCCTGACTGCCAGCCCGAATGGAGGGGAAAAAGTGAACAATAAAATCTGGATCTAAAGCGCCGAGAGAAGATTGGTGCTAGAAAAGAGGGAGAAACAAAGGTCCTCCTAATGCTCTTCATAAGAGCCCCTCAAAGCCTGCTCTTTGTTGACCACATTCCCCTCAAGAGTCCCCGTTCCATCACTGGCCGTATCACCCACATTCCTCCCACAAACCCCACCGCAGTTCTGCAAACATTTCTAGGAGACAGGTTTGCCCTCATCTTTGTGGGGAATACAAACTCCTTTGGGAGCTCCTCAAGGGAAATTTGGAACAGATCAACAGATTGCACCATCCTTACCCAATGCCTGCAGTTTTTATGCTTAGCTCTTGGGAAAGGGATTTCTCCATCTCCTAAACCATCAGCCCCTATTTTTCCCGCAGGGAACCCAAACATCAGCCTTCTCATTTATTGGTGAGGAGTATTTTTCTCACATTTTCCTCTAAATCCTGTAGGCTTTCAAGTCATGACTGCAAAATTAATGATAAACAGTCAGCACCTAAGTAAATATTCACCTCCATGAGAGAGCTCCAAATTACCGAGTCTGATGTCATTCCATCCCCAGCCTTTCTCAAAAGCTGCATTTCGCTGTCACTGCCTGGTAAGTCTGTCAAGCTGGATGCCCAGGACTCCACTAATTGTGAAGCCAACAAATTTATCACCTTACTTTTAAAAGGCCCTATTGTTTAATGCATGCATAAAAATCATAAATATGGTACCTTCTGGAAAAATGAAATAAGCCTTAGTATGGAAAAGCGGTGACAAGGAAAGATGGATGAGTGGAAAATGCTTTCTTTTCTGACCGGTGTGCAAAGTCCTTGTTCAGCAGATCTATTCTCATGCCTGTACTGCAACAGCGCAACTACTTGCAAAAAACATACATTTTGATCTCAGGATTTCTGCTAAAGAGATTCTTAACAGCTCAAAGATGACAACACAGAGAATGACAGGAGCTCGTGAGACCAGAGCAGATGTGGTCAGGGGTAAGAATTAGTATCTGGAAAAGTCTAGGTTACTTTTTTCTCCGAGGACAAGAGTATCAGGAGTCTGTGCGTACCCTGATAGACACTTCCTCTCCAGGGTTAGTAATAAAACTAAGCCATGGCATTGAGGAGAAAAGGACTGATGTCCAACAGTATCACTTATTGCTTCAGAGACCAGAAACTTCTCCCCTTCTTCTACTTGTAACCCTCAAATTCTCTGTATGCGAGGTTTTCTTATGGCCAACAGTGGCACTTTAGCCACTCTCGTCACCTAATTTCTCTACCTCAGTCCTGAAAATGTGAACTCCTGATGTGTAGGGGTGGGGATGGGAGACGTCCTGCACGTTCAGAACACCCAACCGCCAGCTCCCAGCACCACAGAGAGGACATCACCAGTGGGAGCTGACGGTACAATCAGCTCAGTGAAACTTTCAACCAACTTAAACTCTTTTTAGGACGTATGGATCCAGCTCCCACACGCTGTAATAAGAAAAACACAAGAGCACATACACATCCAGCATTGGCAGTCCCAATATACAGGCAGCCCCCCCTTAGCATCCCCCAGCTTCTGTTATTAAGCCTACTTGTAAGTTCATTGCTGACCCACTAGATGTCCCTGAGCGCTGGCTCAGGGTGGGAAGACATTCCCCGAGTCACCACATTTCATTCTGAATGCTCACTGAAATTCCAAATTTTCTTTACTAACCTCTTTTTCAACTGCTCTAGAATGAGAACCATCCCCTGTAAAGCAGAGCTCAAGCTGCGGCAACACCGTTTTGGCTGTGGCTTCGGCTGAGTTACTTCCTCTTGCTTAACTGGATCTCCCAAGCCATGTTTTATCTCAATCATTAATTAAGGATGGCTTAAAATCTGAATCTATAATGTACGGTCAAGACTTCCTTCTCCTTTGATACATGTTGATAATTTCTTTGATCCTCCAGTACATCAGCACCATGGGATACCAGTTTTGCCGAGCTTTCTAGGGAACACGTCTGAACATCAGATCTTTTTCTTCCTGTGAGCCACAAGTCAGCTGTAAGTTGGAAGAGAAACCTGCTTTTCTGCTATTCAGATTAATTTCTCTGGAGATGAAGAGGGAAAGGTATTTCTGAAAGCTCATTTAATACATTTAATGTTTCAAAAGTACCTAAAGACCCCATGGAAAAAATAGTTTCTTTGCAATCCCAGCAGCGTTAAATATCATTATATAAAACACTTTCATAACAGCGATGCCTCTTTCTGGCCATTCGGGGACACAAAAGAGGCAGCCTATTGAAAAAAATCCAAGTTACATTAAACCTAAGGAAGATTCAGGAGCAATACCCCAAATTTCCAGTGTTTTGCGATAATTTTTGATATTCCTAATTAACTGTGATAAATCCCCTCTAACAGTCTCTTCCCATTTCCAAAGCCTGCCTGAGTCCCAACATATGGGAAACCCAGCCCGTGTAACTGGAGGAAGGTACTTAACAGACTTTTTTCCAGAAAACCTGTCTGAGGGTTTTCTTTTTTCCTATCGCTGTTACAACAGAACGGTAAGTAGAAAAAAAACTAGAAGCACTGGTAATGATTGCGGTGTTTCCAATGCCATCCCGAGGCATCAAGCAGTACAGCTGCATTTTCTGGAACGCATCTTGCCCATTATACCAGATTTATAGAGGGTCCCTCTCTGTTCCTATTTCTTAAAAGAGGAAAACGAATTCTAAGCGTTCTTTAAAGGAATTTACAATTCCTATTCTTTTAACAGCAATCCTCCCCCAGCCCTGGAAAAGTAACTAAATCCAGAAAGAGTTTGAATTTACACATGCAAGCTTTCAAACACTTTTTACCTTTTCCTTCATTTAATTCCATTCGACTTGCCCATTTCTATGTGCTTTTATGCCCTCCATCAACTAAGAGTCTTGCAATGTTAACAGCACCCATTTTTGGAACATTACGTGTTGATTTTTCTATTTTAAACACAGAGCACTGAGGCCCAGGGTATCTCTGCAAGGTTCTGAGGGTTCAGAGATCTGAATGGAAGTTGACCTCAGCTGACTCTATCTCTTTCTCTGGCTTACCTATGAATGATATTGGTTGGGTTGGGATTGAGTTTTGGGGTGGTTTTTTTTGCTTTATTTGCTTTTTAAAGGTGGCTGGTTTAATGCAAGTCTGGCTTAGAACCAAACTCCCTGTAACGCTACGGCAGTTACCAAACGGCACACATAGAACCTCAACATAGAAAAATGTGACCACAAGGGACATAAAGGGATTCTCATCATTCACAGCTGCATGTGGCCACCAAGTTAAGTGCTCAAGACTTATTTTTTAATTAGCAACCAAAAGAATTAAAGTATCTGAAGCCTAAATCCTACAGTCTCTCATCAAATTTAGATGTGGTGTTGGGGGATATGGTGTAGGGGAGGACTTTGTAGTGTACGGTTGATGGTTGGACTCGATGATCCCAAGGATCTTTTCCAACCGGAATGATTCTATGATTCTAAGTGCTGGCCGCTTTTGGCCCCTGCACATCACCGCAAGGTAACGCGTTGTCTGGAGTCACTTCTGCCATCGAACAGCGGCAGTTGAGATAATATCTTATTTCTTTATTTTATTCATGTTATTCATTGCCCCTAGACTTCGAGCTCTGTTTAGAGCTGTGAAAACAGGATGTTAATCATTATCTTTCTGACAGAACACAAATTTCACACTTTTTTTTTTCCCCTCTTGTATAAAGGGCTTCACATCAAGCAAAGGAAAACAAAGCGCGTGTCCTCTACTGCTTGGGCTGAAATGTCTTTGACTAAAAGGAGGTCTTTATGGACAGAGCAACCACAGGGCCCTGGGGTCAATTCTTGCACCACAGAGGGCTGTGAGAGGGGTGACAAATTCTGCCAACGAGCAGAGAGAACAGACAGAAGGGAAAAAGCAGGAACTTAAAATTTTTTGCTAAAAAATTTCTGTTGTGTTTCTGTTGTTAAATCTAAATAAATAACTTCGGACCAAGTTTTGAACTGTGTTCAGTTTTCCATAAGGATTAAAGAGAAATCTGAGTCAGGAGCTAGTCTTAATTAAAATTAAAAGCTAACTGGTCCATAGATAAATAATGAATCTGCTCTCTCACTGCCTGCCTAGCTACAGGTGCTGCTCAGAGCCAGAGCATTACATTCCTCAAAGGACTAATTACCAGATCCCCCAACTCCTGCTCAAATAACTAAAAATCTTGCCTAGGCACTCTCCGTATACTCAAGTCCTCTCACTTTTGCTGTCAGTAAGCAATTTCAGGGCATGGGTTATTTTTATGTTCTGTGATTCAATTTGAGGTAGAACCCTGAAATGTTAATAATAACACAAGAAATAATTTCCCACACCTTCCCCCAGTAAACGATACCCAGCCCAGGTTTCAGAAAAATAAATATATATTTTTTTTTTCATTATCTTTCATATTATTCTACTTGAGAGAGATGCTTTTGTGTTACTTCGCACTCTGATTTTGTAAATGTTCATCCTTTTAGTGATATTTTCCTGACAACAGAATGACAGAACAAAAAAAGAATATGCAATGAAGTTAATAGAATACGAGCTCCAGGAGATACAGGCAGGTGCAAAAATGATGGTGTAACCAATATCTACAGTCAGCGATGAAGAACGATATCCCTAACGCATTTCAGTCGGTAAACACCTTAACGCGCTCCTCCACCTTCTGAAATGTAACTTGTTTATCATTTGAACAGCGTAAGATTTTTCTCCTTCATACACCTGGGACACTCCATGCAAATCATGATTTATATCGTGCAAAGAGGAGCTGCTCTCACACTGAAATGCAGGTTTTAGGGCAGCTACTAGGGAAATAAAAGAGAGTTTTGTGTCCCTTCATCAAAGGAGGCAAATACAGCAAAAACCACCCAACAGGTACCGGCTCCGGCTTCGGAATGAGAAGCGCTCTCTGAAGCAAGGACAGGCAGGTAATCGATTCCCTTCCACATAAATTCCTTTCACGGAATTCCCTACTGGACTATTATTGTTCCTCTGCACACTTCAAATGGAATATTGGTTCCGTTAAAGCCAACAATAAAACTTCTTGGACATGCGATTTCATTTTCATCTTCTCCATCCCCAGGAACCATGGGTGGAGACCACTTTCAAAGGAAAAGAAGCTTCTCTTCAGTATCCCAACATAAAAGCAGGAGGAAAGTATGATGGAGGTGGTAAAGAACCATCATGGAAAAAGCTGTATCAAGGGGAGGGGAAGGGGAAGGGATTGAGGTCCTCACCAGCAGAACCTCCTCCTCACCTTCACCTGAACTTTTTTCTCTGCCAGGCGAGGACTAGCACAGTCATCAGCCTGGTGAAATCACCGGCCTCATGTCAGCAAACAGAAAGGCAAAAATACACGAATGAATCAGTAGCCAAACACAAATGTGTGTGCACACACATCCGAAGGTGCCAAGATAACAGAATGAGCAACACTTATTCCTACAGACTCCCGAAATTACATACCAGATCTAGGAGAGGTGACACCACAGAACCACAAAACCGTTTGGGTTCGAAGAGCTGTCTCGAGATCCCTCAGACCAACCCCCCCCTGCTCAAGCAGCCTCAGCCAGAAGAGCTAGAAGGAAAATACCTGCTCCATCATATCCAGGAAATAATTATTCAGAATTAAGACCATCAAAACCAATTTGAGCAACACAAGCATTTAGCCTCGCTCCTGCCCCTCTTTCTGCGCAAGCGAAATAAATAGATCTCGCAGCGTATTCCAATTCTTAATAAACTCTGCTTGCCTTAGATGAAAACAGAATGGATTCTAGCAATAATTGTGTCTCTGAGAAAATGTGTTCTTGCCAGCAGCTCCCTCCCGTTTACATCAGGAGGGTTCAAGCTTGAGTTCCTCTCTTGATTACAGCTCTGGGAGAGAGGTGAGCTCACGTGCAAATCTCAAGCCATTCCGGACTTGAGAGGTCAAAGCCACCACCTTAAGCCTAACTGGAAATAAGGCGCTCGTTCCTGACCTCGGAGCATCAGTGCTCTGTGACACCATCGTGACATGACACGCAACAGACAGGGCTACCCGCTGCCTTCGACGGGGAAAAATGCTGTGGCTGGAGGCAAAGAGAAGCCCAGAGCCAACACGAGAAGGAGCCCAGCACCAGCCAGAGCCCCATCAGGCCTCCAGGTCAAGTTCACACCTAATGTGAACGGCTGTGGCTCTAGTCACGTAAATCCAGCTTTACGAAACCATCCCATCTATGTGAATTATCCTTGGGTTTTAGTAATGCAAAGGAGTACTTATTTTTAACATATCTCCATGTCCTTAAACGATATTTACAGAAGGAAAAGACTTAATAAAACATGTCGTTTTCAGGTTCTGAAATTCAAGAGAAATCAATCTTACCAGATAAATACTAATCTTACCAGAAATCAATCTAACTGGTGTTAATTCTCTATGGTTTTAAATAAAATGAAACTCCTGCTTTGCTTCCTGTCTCCCCCCATCGCAGTATTCAACTTATATCAGTAAAACTTCAAACTCTACCCCCTGAAGTACCAGCTAAAATGAAAATCTATTGTAATTACGGCCGATTGAAAAATAGAATTTTCGCTGTGTAGAAAATTCAAATTATTTTTGCATTTGTTAGTTGAGCCAAACCAAAGAATACAATCATAGAATGGTTAACGTTTGCTAAAATGAGAAGTTCAGCAAAAATCTATTGCAAAATGCCCAAAGTATTGCAGTTCAAATCAGCCCCTTCCGGAGTCTGCAGCTCAGGAAACCCTGCACCTCCATTTCTTCTGAGGGTCCTGTTCTGCAGCTGGACTTTATCCCAACCGTGACTAGGGTCACCCTCCTGACCCCCAGAAATCCCTATAGTCTCTGACAAGTAACACACTTGCCAGGCAGCAGCTCTCAAGAACTTTGTGGCTCATTTTGAAATATTTTATTCATACTTCAGAACCCCAAAAACTTGCATTTCCCTTAGAGGAAAAAAAAAAGATGATGTGTTTCATCTGAACTTTTTTCACCAGCTCTTGTTCTTATATTTTGTAAAATGGATTCTCTATTTTATAATAACCAAGTGGGTCATAATAATTAATTTATATTCCACCTTTAGCTGTTCCATCTTCTCCTGCAGTATGTTTGCATTGCTAGCCAAAGGTGTCAGGATGAGACCACAGCACAGATACCGGCAGAAACCTGAGGACCACTGAACATTGTGCTTATTCTGGTTCTAAATGCATCCCAATTATACAAAGACCTGGGCTAAATAACTTTGTGTTCACGCACTGTGAGGCTTCAAACCCTCAGGATTTCCCACTGGGGTGTGGTGAGGCGGATTAGGGCTCCCACCCCGGGCTGCGATGCATCGTGCTCTCCCAAGGCAGATTTTTCTCATGCCGTCTTCACGGACTTGCTTTTTCTCTCCTCCTTGTCACTGTATGTTTTTATGCACTTGCATTTCATTATCTGAGCCTCCTTGAGAGAGGAATGGAACAAAAGAGCTTTAAAAATGCTGTTTATGGGATGGAAGGAGGCTCTGCAGGAACTGACCTTCCATCTGGAGCCAGGATCCCAATACAGCCACGCACCCCAACACAGGGCAGGAAGGGTACCGAGTGTTACAGTTAATGGCTACACGGGAGTCTTGCTTAATTATTAACTCCTGATTGCCTTATCTGCTATTAAACTGCAGATAAACAAAATTAAAAAGTGCTAAAAATTCTTGATGATTATAATAAAAGGCCTTGTACTCCAAAGTCACATAAACTCTTCTGAAGATCCTGCTGTAGTACCCTGAAAATGTGCACGCTCCTCCAATTAAGACTTCCTTATAAATGCTCCTTAAGCCCAGAGGTGTCATCTAATTTACATACTTATGAGCCTAATAAGAAAACTGAAAAGACACAACTCTGATGCCTGTGTTTGCCTTTTGTTGAAGTGAATGAGCGTTCTCGGAGGACACAAGCTGGTGAGTTTTGCTACACCTGGTCATCAAGGAGACCAGGCCATGCAGGTTCATGGCTACCTTGGCCTCCTTTGGTTCTCTTTGGTAGCTCCCAACTCCCACCAGCTCCTCTTAGTGATCGGGTGATAATAGCTGCTGTACAAACTGGTTCCAGGGAACTGAAGCATCCCTCTCTCTAACTCCTGCATCGATTCCATGGTGTAAAAGAGCCTGAGGGAAGTAAAAAACCCTGCAAGGCTATTTAGGGGCAGCAAGTAATAGACTAATTGGAAGAAAGGAGACAAGGCCCAGTATAGATTTGTCCCTAGCTAGACGTATTTTTCAATGTAAAAATAAAATATTAAATTAAAACAGTGACTGAATGATTTTACAATATTAGACAATTAGGTTATGAAAGTCAATTAAATCTGCAGTCTTGAAGCTTGAATTCCAAGTGCTTGGCACCCAGCATACAGACACCGTTGGGTTTTTTTTTTGTTAAATGCTCAACACCAAACTTGTAAACCTGTCCTTAAGAAATCCCCCAGTCGTAATCTGCAATAAGATAACGAAGCAAATAAAGGAATCTTATTTTCACAACTCCCTGTTAAAACTGAAATGCTAGCTTGGTACTGAAAATCAGAGATATGCCTTAATTTGTTACGACAACGACTCTATTAGCTTGAAACGACTTAAGATAGCTTTGCTGAGTTCCATCCCTTAATTAATATGACCTTTCAGTGCTGCTGCTCAGTTCCATTTCCACTTGGCCAAGACGGACCACTTTTATGAACTTTTGATCAACTACGGTCTTTCGGATAGTTAAAGGAACCAAAACACATCAAATAAAAGTTTAAACGCCAAAAGAAGCGAGACTTGATTAAATGAACCCTTCAAAGCAGAGAAAGGGGAGAATTATCCAGTTTCCTTCGCCTTATACAGCTGGATTTTTTCCTACATTTCTCCAGTCTATTTAATGAAATCTAGTTGTTGACTCATGCAAGAAAATAAGGTGATTGTATTCTCTCAACTATGCTGAATTTTGAGCCAGGTGTTACAGCAGCTTGACCCAATATATGAAGTGCAACCATAACATCGATAGCACCGTGCGCTTCGGGAGATACAGTCTTTCCTTGTGCCAAAGCGTTCCATTAGAAAAAGCAATGCGCCTGTTAAAAGGAATATAAAATTACAGAGCTTCCTGCTTTCAGTTGCCTATCCCTTCACCTTCTACTCTATTAAGTTTTTTAGAATTCTTTATTGCATATGTGCCTCGAAAAGAAGGACGATCCGCTCGTTTGGGAACAAGCCTTGACTTCAAAGATTCTGGGCTGAGCCCCAGAACTGCTCTGGGCAAATAACCCTCACTTATTTGGCTCTCATCAGCCCATCGAAACCAATCAGAACTTGGATACCGAGACGCCGCTGCAGACTCACCCTTTATTTTTCCCGTACTTCAGTTGATCAGAGCCACAAAAACAAACCAACAGATAAAAAATAAAAAATAAAAATAAAACAAAAACAAAAGAAAAAGAAAAAAGCACAACGGGCAAAGATTATTCAAACACCAATTTAACTAAGGCAGATTTAAATCACTGAACAAGATTAGGACTCCCCTTTGTGCCACTCACACAGCAAGAATTTTTCTGTTTCCAAGTAACTTATAAGCTAAATAATCAAAACAAGGCAGGGAAAGGGCTTATGGAAAAAGAATTTAGTTTGGATTTTGTTATTGCTGGCATTATTTTTTTAACATTAAAGGCTAAATAATTAGAAGAAAACTAGACTCAAAGGACTCCCGAAATCCAGGAACTGCAGGTATCACAAATTTTAGTCTATTTTAGAGATATTAACTTAATATTTGAGTAGGACAGGATAGAAAAAAATGCCCAAATTATTACCTTTGCCCCCTTTTCCCATGAAATTCAGAATGTTCTCACACATTTGCATGAAAAGCGTAAGTTTTTAAGTAGCCGTCATTAGTACCCATGACGGATGCAGGTAGTAGCGAATTTCCATATGGACAGAAAGAAATAACCATGATTGCTCTCATCTCATAGCCAGGAAAATTAAAAAGCATCCATTTCTTTAATTTAACTTTGTCAGAGTAAGCCCTTTGTAATATTCCCATGATCATTTTGGGACTACTCCTGTAAGTGGAAGACACAAAGCGTGCCTGTGCATACAGGCGGACGTAAGAATACGTGGAGGCTTTTTCTTGTTACTAATTAGAAGGCTCTTGGATTTGATAGCTTCGAGAACCAGGAAGGAGTAGGAAACTAAAATAAAACAAATTTAGATTTCGACAAGTCTAGATAGTCCATGCAAAAGCTGGGAACAGCTCTCAGATCTTCTCCAATTTCCCGTTCCCTGGGAAATTTGGCAACAGGCCATAAATTGTGCTTAATCCTAAAAATATTTATCAGTTGACCAATCATCTGATAGTCTTTGGTTGTCAAGGAAACAGGCATTTATGAACATCTTTTTCAGACACACCATGCCAAAACAACTGTAACCGGAATGCAGGAGAGCATTTCTTCACCTGCCTCGCTCGCGCCGTGGGGCAGAGCAGTGACACCCCGGGTGGCACCCACCCAGGGACCCCTCGGGGATTCTGGGGACTCTCCCTCAACAGAGCCCGCTCCCCTGATGAGAAGATACATCATTTCCAGCTGGGGCTTCTCGTTTATCAGCTCTTGCTCCCCGAAGGCCCCGGAGTCGATGCCTGTATCCGAGTGCTCATTCATTGTAGTCAAATCCTACTCTTTGGCCACCAAACAGCACATTTTCCACCCACAACCCTCAGAGAAATTCGTGACGGCCAAAAGATGCTCCAGCTGCTAATAATGTGATTCCAGATGCCATTCCTATAACTCGGGAAAGGAAACTACCCAGGCACAGAGACTTCTGACCCATCACCACTTCACAGAGTAGTTTACTTCTCAACAAGATCCATGCATGAGGGCTACTTTGAGAATTAATTAATGCCTTTTTCTTTGGAACTCTTTGAAGATGAGACAGCTAACTACACCTGCGTGGAGGGAACATGAATTCTGCAATCCGATCAGACACGTTTATTTCTGAGGCATGTATGCCCTTCCTTTTATTTTCTCAATAAAAATCTTTTTATACTTTTTTTTTTTTTTAATGGAACGCCATTAAAATCAGTCAGTGTCAAACTACACGGAACAATTCTGGAAAGTACGTTCCAGGCAGATATTTATAAATTATATTCACCGCGTTTGACAAGAAAGTGGCATTTTCTGATACTCGCTGCAGAGAACGCACAAACCACCCAGTTGCTGTGGTTACGCTAACGCTGCTGTGCCCACCGTAACCATCCCTGGAGCTTTCACAGACTAACATACTGCTTTTTGGACCATATTTGTATTTTCACCTCCTCTTCTTTAAAATAGAGTAGAAAAAAAGACAAGGGGAAGAAAGGAGAGACTTCCTTGCGGATCCATTACCCTCTGTTCCATCTGCATCCAATACGGAAAATTCAAGTGGTAATTTTTAGTGTCGGGCTTTGAACAGCAGACGAGAATCAGAGCAACTGTTAACATAAAGTGTGAATATGGCAGACAGAAGAGGAGGTGCTATAAGAAATATATATATATATATATAGTGGCATTTTCCATAAAGAGACAACCTTACTTGACATAAAAGAACCACCAGGGTATTTAAGAGCCAGGGCCTTTCAGCTCCATCATAGAAATGTAGAGACATCAGCTGAGGCTACAAGAAACTCTTCAACAAGATGATGAAAAATACTTTACTAAACAGGAAAATCGTCTTTTTCCTTTTGATCTGAAACTGGCTTAAACGTGAAGAATGCAATTTTATATCTGTGCATATTTTTAAAACGTTACCTACAAAACTTTTTAGCTTTTCTTGTTCAGTCCTCTTTAAAGCAAGGAAATCTCAATCTATGGACGTCTCCTGACAATGACTTCCACGGATCTCTTTCTTTCAGTGAAAAAAAAGTATTTTTTCTGTTTTTTTTCTTTACTTTCAAATCTTTCAGTTTCACTATCTTCTAATTTTTGAGTAATGAGACAGCAGAGAAGCCCCAAATAACTCTTCTCCAAATCAGTCATTATTAAGAATACGTTAATCATGCTTCATCTTAGTCATCTCTTTTCTAAGATGAAACACGTCCACTCTCACTCATGCTCCGAAAAAGGGCTGGGAAAGGCACAACAATTAAATAGCAAATATGAATACAGGGACATTTGCAATAGAAGTACTGACAGGTAATACTTTGCTGGCAGTATATATATATATTTTTATATATATATATACATACACACACACACGTGTGTGTGTATCACTGTGGGCTGCTGAATGGCAAGGCTTGTGGGGGAAGCAGTTCAGGAATGGGCACGCAGAACTGCTTTGGGACGTCCAGGCACGTTGCCACCTCGGCTATTTGCAAACAGCTTGTCAAGCCAGAGGCGAGCCATCTCCAGCACAACAGCCACTCCGGGCCGGGAAACACAGGGGCCCTATCTGAATATTCCCTCTGTTCCAAAAACGACGTGCCTTCACGCCTCGCAACACCCCCACGTCAAGGCAGTAAACATTGACCTATTTTAGAGATAAGAAAAGTGAGATTTGGGGGATTTAAGCAGCTACAGTGACATTGGGATAGATTGTTATGACCTAATTAAGAGAAAAGGCATTGTCTAAGGGAATGGATTTCGAGAAACCTGCATTTAAATCCAATACAATCACACAGAATGGATTTACTCGACACGCTCCATGATCGTGGGCCAAACATTTACTCCTTCCCTCTGTATCCATTTCCCTTCTCACCGTTTTCTTCCTCCTCTTCGTCCCAATCCCCCTTTGGGTCAGTGAGTACAAACGTACAGCACCTTGCGCTCAGCTGGGCATAAATCACAGCCACAAACCAGCAGCCAATGACTAAAGGAATCAATTACGTGGAATATAAAGGATATCTTTGACCATCCTTACGGCAAAGGTGATACCAACTGCAACCACAACACCTGGGAATATTTTGCAAGGGAATTCCCAACAGTAAGGGGGAAAAAAGGAAAAATTGTGGGATAATTTATTCACAACGGATAACTCTTCCAGTTCTAACAGTAATACATAATTACATACCATGATGGAGTATTATGTATTAGTTGGGGGTACTAATTAGTTAATGTTTGTACAGCTTCTTGAAGATGTAAAGTGCTTAAGCATTATTATTAACTAAGCGGAGCATTCAGTTTTAAATTATTTTTACCATAACTCTGAGCAATATCACCTACACTCTTTCAAAAGAGCTGTGATCAGTGGAGCTGTGATCCTTTGTCACGAAGTAAAACTCACAGCACAAATTAGGAACCAGGAAGGAGAATTAACAGCTCCCTTGTTGCCGAGCAGATTAAAAGCCAGATGATTTATTGCCATTTTAAAGGCTCCTCCTTTGAAATAGAGGCGTGATTTTATCCGACACATGCAAATCGCACCAGCTAAAGCCGATCAGGTGAGAGGAGATGGATTCTTGACAGAATTCCAGAAGCTTCCATTCCATGGGCCATGCCGGTACCTCTGGGAACAGGCTCCTGAAGCACTGAACCCAAACAGGCCTTATATTGATCTTACTTAAATTAGAAAAGTCAAAAGCCACTAAATATCTCCGTATTTGCCCAAGCCCGATCAACATACTGCTCAATTACTGCAGAAAGGAAAAAAAAAACCTCACAAAACAATAAAAAAACCCTATTTGATATTAGAAGCTTTAATATCTGCTTCTGCAACTCGGAAAGAAAACCGTGAGGAAGCGCAGCATTACCATTAAGAAAGGCTTTTAATTTAAGAAAATCTCCACTATCCACAAGACAAATGTAACTTATCCATAAGCACTGCAGGTTAATATGCTCCGACCAAGCGTGCCAGAGAGTGCATTGCTTTTCTTTTTTTCCCCCCCCAGTTACGGAGACAAGGAGTAAGCTCGTGGAAATTTTCAATGTCAGAGCAGCCCGCTGTCATTCGGGAGACAGTCTGTTGGTATTTAGAGCTGTCAACCTCAGTCCAAAGGACACTAACGCAAGCAAACACGCCTGCGGTTTTATGCTAAAAGAAAAGAGGATTACTTTTCATGAAGAGTTTCATCAAAAATCATCTAGCTTTCTTGCACAACTTTCCGCATTTCCATTTTTTAATAGTTCTGGGCCCCAGGTAAATGATCCATGAAAGAGAATGGAGCGCACGGCCCTTTTATGCACGATCCACAGAAAACGGGTGTCAGTTTTGATCTGCAAAGGCCAAGAGTTGACTTTGGCCTCTGGAACGTCTCCAGGAACATCCCACGCTAAAACTTCGGGATTGAGGAGTCCGGAGCTCCCAGGGGCCTTTCCCACACATGAGTAACTATCCCCGGCTCAAGGAAATATTCAATAAAGACAGTTGTTGCACTCTCTTTGTTTGTTAAAACCACCTAGCGAGGTTTCACAAAGGGTTCTGGCCTCCATTTAATGAAGTCAGAGAGGAGATTCATTACCCAACTTGCAATCACATTCAGTTCCTGACAGTCTATTTGTGTACATACATTACTCTTGACAGATGCTAAAATGAATGCCTCCTAAATCAAGTGCAGCGTGAAAATGAAAATCAAATATTTTATGTTTAGATGAGTCATTGCTATTAATCTCCTCTATCTGGATTCTTCTGGGATTTTAACTCCACGATCTTATCCCAGTATATATATATTTTTTTAATTGTATGTGAAACTACGGTAATTAATGGGCTGTGGTATTTCCCATCTCCCTTGGTGAGTCCAAGACATGCAAGTCTGGTCCCACCGACAGCTACCGGGCGCGATCGCACCCTCGGCGCGGAGCTGCTCGGTTTAAACTGTGCAAACAATGAGCAAGGGCTGAGGAGCTCTTGCTTGAGCAAAGAGATGAGTTGGCACATTTTTAAGGCCAAATTAAGAATTTAGAAAATTGCGCTTGCATCTGTTTGCAGCAACTGCATTCATTTTCCCCCTAGATTTTTCATCCGTAGGTTACAGCCATTGATGAGGCTTCTATCAATCCAACAGCATCACGGCCACTATATGCTTCATTCAGTGGCGTAGCACCTTAGCTGAGCTCAAATGTATCGCCGAGCATAAAATGTCATTTTAATGATTCAAGTGGCATCCCCTTCTCACCAGGACATAACTATGAGCAAACTTTCCCATCGTCAACTCAATGGGCTCCTCCACATCTAACTTTGTTCCTTCCCCACCCCGGGCTCAGCCAGAAGACCACACATTGCCGACACGGAAACAAGTTGGATTTTATTTCTAGGGTTATTCTTGAGGACTGGTTTGTACTGCAGGTAGAGGGTGTCCCTTGTCACCTTTACTTTCACCAGGTTACCTGCTACACTAACATACCCTGGAAATATTCTGGGTTTTTCGCAAGCTCGCTGTTCGGACAATTAAGAGCACTGCAGTGTGGAAACTTAATCAAGACTCCGAAACAAACTTAACCAACCAGCACAAACCCCAGATCAGCTCCAGAAAGGAACATAACCATGTTAACAGGCTTCTCCAAGAAGGGTTACCCACTACACGGCACCAGAGGGATGGAAAACGCCAGTGAAGCGTTGGATCTGAGCCTGGATCAACAGCTCTGCGCTCAGACACCCCTGATATCAGGGCATAGGCCACCGGTACTAACTTCAGAGTCAAAATTACTCCTTTACCTCAAACAATTCCGTTACCTCACTTGGGCCCGGTTGTGAGCAGACTCCACTTTGTGAAAATCAGGCAGAAAGCCCAGCCCAGCGCCTGTGTAGAAATTCATTTATAAATTCATACATACTTGGCCATGTGGGCATTACAATCTATTGCAAGCTCTTTATCAAGTTGCATCTTTTAAGAGCGTAACACACAACCTTGCGTTCCCCACCACCCCTCAGAAAAGCCCTGCCTTTTGGATAAAGCCAGTGCCACCCCCACTGGGGAGCAGATAATGGTGAGTGTGTAGAGATGACACAGAAACTGGGTGGGAGAGCAGAGACCTCAACTGAGCAGACCCCAAAAGTCCTGAACTATTTCACTGAAAAGTTCATCCTCCTTCTCTAACATGCATGTAACAAGGCTAAGATCGGTGATCTCTATCAAAAAATAGAACACAAAATTAATTAGCTGTTTAATCACTTATTATTTTAGGAGGAAAAATCACTACAGAATCCTACAAACATCCAGATTTCATTCTGCAAGGAGTCGATCAGACGATACCCACTGTGAGCCACAGCTGCCTGCTTCTTAAATTAAATACAAAAAATCCAGAGCATCTGTAAGCAGGTTTCTTACCTCGGCCTTGTGGAAAGATCTCTGGACACTTAAGCCAGAAGCACTCAAACACAACCAAGAAAATGTCCCCCAGACATCAACAGTGATAAGACTGCAGGTAATTCTAAAGTAAAAAGCAGACAATGCAAAACAAGATGAAGAATAAGAAAAAAAAGATAGAGAATCTCTGCTCTTCTAAAAAACATGACAAAGGCTGCACGATAATACTGTTATTGTTGTGCTAAGCAATTCCTCCTGCCTGAAGTGAAAGACTGTACCTCGTGGCATCCAATCTAATGATGTTTCTGATCTTTGTTTGGCTTTTTTCTTCGCAAACTTTGTTAAAATATAGAAAAATATATGGATAAATAGGCAGTTCTACTAATAACAATTCACACCCAATCAAGAGTTAATAGACGCCATTTGAAAACCTCGCCAAAACGCCATTATCGTTTGTGAGTACTACGTCCCTCTCAGTTACAGAGGCAACCAACAGCCAGGATCATTACTTCAAGACGAGATGACAGTTTCTAAAACACAGAATCACAGAATGTTATGGGGTTGGAAGGGACCTCTGGAGATCATCTCCTCCAACCCCCTGCCAGAGCAGGTCCACCCAGAGCAGGTCCCACAGGAACACGTCCAGGCGGGTTTTGAATGTCTCCAGAGAAGGAGACCCCACCACCTCTCTGGGCAGCCTATTCCCAACACGAAGGTTGGGAGAATACAGTGCCCACAAACATCTGTGAGATGAGCACAGTCACAGCGCTAACGCGGAAACAAGTGCCCAGCACAGAAGTCCGAAGAAAAGATTCCTTCAGGGAGTCACGGTCACCGCTGGGAATGTCTCAGGGACTCCACAGCAAAACCAGAGGGGTTCTGTTATCTGGCCATTTTTACAGAGACTGTACCTTTTTTCATTATCTGATTGAAATGGTCTCACACCAAATCAGTCTCCTCTAATTTAGTCTCTATTCCAATTTTCCTCCCCAAAAGTATTTCAATTCTTTAACTTCTAGTCCTACAAGAGCAGTTCATCTGAACGCTGAGGTGCTGCCATCACCGCTGGAATACACCGATTTTGAGGTTGCCCCGTCCCACTTGCGTGCAGTGGTTTCATCTGTCAAATTGGTTAAAAATAACATCCAGGTCATGCAAATAATTGGTTAAATATATGTACGCAGATGCTCTCACAACAGGGTGCAGTCAACACTGACACCCACTGATACCCTAGCTGATGTAAATAACTTAAAGACTTTGCAGGAGCCGGACCTAATTCTAGCACATGAAGTCCAGTGAGGTCAACAGAACACACACACACAATCGTCTTTAAGTGTATTGCCTTTCCGGCTCCAAGAAATTTTTCATTAAAGCTTTAATAGTGCAGTCATCCATACAGACGGACCTGATTTTTTTTCCTATCCTTGGTTAAAAGTTGATGCCCCCTAGGCAGGACTCAAGCGCAGCGTGTCACTTCTGATGGTATCTATTAGTATTACGAATACTTTTGTGGTTTCCTCGTAGCACTTGTTCACACTTGGCTAAATCAATAAGCAATTTCCCCATATGTACGTAATATACAGTAGCTGTGACAGGAACCAGATGGCTTATTCTATCTGCAATTGAGTTTGGTATTTTACAAAAATCATAATAAGAAGAATAAACAGGATTAATTTTACAGAGAGACAAAAAATACCCTTCGCTTAATTCCTCTTGTGCTACCTACCGCAGGAATGGTAACAGCAATAACAAGGCAGGGGGCACGCTGGCCATCTTACCCGCAGCGTGGTTGTAAGGTTTTAATTCCTAATGTTCTCAAAGGATAAAATTCCTCTCAAAGGCCAACACACGACCACACTCAGCTGGAATCACAAATGTCCCTACTTAGCTTTCCCTTGCACAAAAGGCAGCTCACTCCAGCTCAACCCTCTGCCAACCGCAGCTGACTCACTAGGGAACAGGGAGAAATATATTTATTTAGCGTGTATACAAAGTGAAACAAAACCCACACGGAACTCAGAAAACAACTGGCAGAAAGGCAGACTGAGGTTGGTTTTTCTTCTTCTCTCTCTGGCTCATAGAGCACGTCCAAGGACCAGGAACAATCTTTTACCCAAACTTCGGGCCCGAGCCCTGGAAGATCCAACGTCTCAAACAAGTCTCAAAGATTCGGAAAACCAGATTCACCTTCCTACGAGGTAACTGTTGTACTTCCTAAAACACTCGAGGGAACAGTCACGTTAATTATTTAAAATCCACATAAATACCACTTTTATTTTTAGACTGTCTTTAAATCTTTTATTAAGCATTAAGGAAAATGAGATTGTTCAATTAAACTGTATTGGCCATTACTTAGAAGAAGAAAGGCCGAAGACTGTCACACAATTAAAAAAGAAAAAAAAAAAACCAGCTCAGGCCCATAGAAGTCATGGGAAAAACAAAGAAAAAAAAGAGGGGAATGTTGATAAGGAAGTCTTTTTAAGTGTGTCTTCTTTTTTCCTTAATTTTCCATTAAACAACTTTGATAGCCCCCTTGTTCAAGAGCTTGTTAGTTTGGTTTCCCTTGTGCCTTTTTCCAAGCCCGTTCAGGCAGCCCCAGCGTAGGAAGCGCTAAATGATGCCTATTTCTCAGCTAATGCCATTCTAGCACCGATCCCGGGAAACCACAGCGAGCACCGGAGAGGTAAATGTTTGCAAATGACATTTTCCTATGGTTATGTGCCGCCTGTTTTTCTAAATGGCAGCAAAGCTAAAGACTAATGTGAAAAGGGGAAATTTATTATTATTTTTATTGCCGCAGCCTTCAGAGGCCTCAGCGGAGCCCTGGGCTCACAGCCTTGGGAAGAGAAGGTCCTGCAGAGCCCCATCCCAAAGGACTTCACTGTCTGAACTCACAAAAGGCGAAAGGGAAGGGGGAGTTACAGGGAAGGGAGCAATCTGTTCAGACACGAACAGCGGTGTGAGAATCGGACCCAGACCCGTGGCTCCCGAGGCAGCACACACTAGAGGAACTTCCCAATTCTATGTTTCTCCTCTTTAAGTCCCAAAACCACACCCCCCAAACTCATATTTTTTTTTTTAGGTTTGGAAGAGGAGTCCCAAAAACCACCCCCCAATCTCATATTTTCTTTTAGGTTTGGAAGAGGAGTGCAAGGAGCACAGACAGACTTTGGAGCATAAATTTTTCTCAACTTTCTCGATGACACAAGGGGTATTTAAGAGAAAACAGCAATCATCTGTTTGTATACGTTGAAAAAAAAACATCAACAGCTTGGGACAGGCTGTATTATTTTGTTTATTCGTTTGCATGTAATTTAGTCGAGACTGAAATAAGCCGCATACACGGTTGGGAGGTGCGTTACTGCAGCAGATGGATGCTTTGAGTGGGGGAATTGAACGTTCCAGACTGTCGGCCCCAGAGCCGGGAGCCCTCCCCGCAGGCACCAGGCAGGTAGAGCAGCTGGGCCACCCCCTCTGCAGAAGGAATAAACGACTCTCTAATTCCTGGTATGTCTGTCAAAGCCGCTTAAGGGCCACTTCTGCACTGGGCTGTTCCTGCAGGTGTTATTTCTTCTCGTTGCCACGATCCCAATGTTCTGGGTGCTACACAAACACAGAAAAATATTCCCATTCATCCCTTAAGAAACTACCTGAGAATGAGCGAGTGTTTTTCACGTAGGCCACAACACTACACAGAGCACTGAAATCTTTCCAGCTGTAGTTAATGTAGCTGGATTTAAACTGACAGATTGGAGGTAAGATCTGATAGAGACTGCCTGGTGGCAGAGCCTCCTGCCCTTCAGATCACGCTCAGGGATGTTCTCAGCATCCATCCTTCCATCACCACAGCCCAGGGCACTGCCCGAAGGATCTGGGGTGCTGGCCGGGGAGAGATGCTCCAGCTGGGCTAAACAGTCCTTTGATAGATGGTTTTATTAACCCAAACCACATCCTGTGTACGACACCCACAGCTGTGCCTGTAAGTCCATCCCAACCTGACACACGTTCCTCAGTCCATCCTAACCGGGGAGCGGATAACCCTGACACACACTCCAGTTGCTACAGGGTGCTTTCCACCAGGTTCCCTCAAATCCTACTGTTTTTCCTAGAAAGCAGAGGTGACTCAACACGCTGCAAGAGGTCAGTGACAATTAAAACTGATACACTCCTCTCTGCCTGATCCTTCGCTCCTGTTCAGCTGTTTTTCTGTTCTGCCACAACTGTTTCATGAGTTGACCATAAAACACTCAGCACCACACAAACATTGTGGCCGAAACAGGTCACCAGTGCTCCCTACCAGCATTATAAAGAGGTTTTCAAGGTCTTTCTGTAATTTTGGAATGGAAGAACAGCACACCCCGATTCTCATTTCTAGGTTTCGTTTCCATAAATACTTCTTGTGTCCCATTTCTGCTATTGCACATATACGTAACAACTACAATTTTGTGATAAGCCTGTTCTAGAGCAGTTCAAATGAAGGGGAAGAGTACGTCTCCCCCAAACAGCTCATTACTCAGATCTTGAGATCTGTGTAATTGGCACATTTCACTCGCCACCAGGGTGTGCTCATTAAGAGGACTCTCCCGCACACCCCACTGCCCGGGTACCCGAAGGAACGGCTGGGCAGGACACACCTGGCTTTGCAGCAAAGGCGACGGGCAGCGAAGCCCAGGCACATCCTGAGTGTTAATTAAAGGGAGCCAGGGGGGGTCTGAAGCCTTCAGTCATCCCCACGGTTAACGGAATCTCTAAAGACGACTGCACAGACACAACGGTGTTTCACACCTACCCCAGATGCCGACTGGACTGTAGGCTCCGAACACTCCCAGACACAATCTCAACTGGCTGCTAAACAGATCCCTCGTGACAAAGGCAGAAACCATACTGGTAGGATAATGAATACCAATGGTGCGCTAAACCGAGCGGTGGTAAATCTAAATTTCTCAAACGCTTCTAAAGGAAGACAGTGATACTTCTCAGTGTGGCTCTGTAAGTGTCCTGGAAGAGATTATACTCCAGTGAACAAAGTTATTCTCCAGTAAATTTTGTATAATCATAGAATCATAGAACAGTTTAAGTTGGAAGGGACCTCAAAGATTACATCTTTCTGAATCCCCCTGCCCTGGGCAGGGACACCTCCCACCAGACCAGGTTGCTCCAAGCCCCCTCCAACCTGCCCTTGAACCCCTCCAGGGATGGGGCAGCCACAGCTTCTCTGGGCAACCTGGGCCAGGCTCTCACCACCCTCACAGCAGAGAACTTCTTCCCCACATCTCAGCTCAACCTCCCCTCCTTCAGTTTGAAGCCATTACCCCTCATCCTATCACTACGTGCCCTTGTAAAAAGTCCCTCTTCAGCTTTCCTGAAGGCCCCATGAATGCAAGTTCTAACATGGGAATCAGACTGGAGCCACTGGGCATCTGGATGGCTTAAAGAGAAAACATAGTTTAAACCTTTAAGTCCCAATCCTGTTGCCTATCTCCATGGTTAAAGCCATTACACAGTATTTCGGCTCCAATAGGATTCTGCACATGAGAAAGGAAATTATGGAAATTGAATTTATAGGCCGAAGGTCTGGGCAATAGCACAAGAGGAAAGAGTTGTAGGAAAACGCAGAAATGTTATCGCCCAGTCACCAGACTAAGACACCAAAGCAGAGAGATGTTCTGTAGAGAGGGGACCTGCCTGGCTGCGAGACAAATATCACATCTCCTTGCTGGGAACAGGGGGATAAACCCACCTCTGGCCAAAAGAATGCTCTGTATGGGGGGATGAGCCGAGCAGGGACTTTAACAGTGAAAGGAGGGAGGGAGAGAACAGCGCTGAGAAGGATCCAGGATCCATCCTTCTGGCCGTATCCTGGGGACTTTGGAAGGCGAGCGAGCCCAGAGCGCTCTGCTCCCGAGCTCACACACAAGGTGACGCTGACATGGCACTAATTTTAATTGCTCTAGACCTGCCCCACGCCAGGAGAGCTCAGAGCACACGGAGCGAGCTCAGCGCCGTCTCCACTTGCCTGTACAGACCTGCACTCAACAGCATTGAGGGACAATGTGATTACAATTTGTAAGTATTTTTACTGTTTAAACAACCAGTTCACCGTAGCAGAGGACGCTAAAAGCGTACACAGCATGTGCAATAGGGGGGGGGTCAATCTCAGCAGAGCTACACTACAATAAATATAAATTATTGCTATGAAAAGCAAAAACGGGAGGAAAATCATGATCAAACTTTCCAAGGGTAAAGTCGGGTTTTTTGCTAGAAAATTTAAGATAGCCTTGTAAAACATGAGGAGGGAAATATCACTTCAACCTGCCTTTTAAAAAGATAAAAATGGACAGCAATAGAGCAGCAACAGCCTTTTCTAAGGATCCTTACTGTAAAGAAACCTGGCAAGTTCAAGGACTTTCCTTGAAGAAACTAGCTGAGGCTCAGAGGTAGGTAAAAAGACACGCCAAATAATAAAAAAAAAAAGGGGGTGAAGGGAGGAAAGAAACGCTTCAGATGATAAAACATCAAATGGATGAAGGAGTTGAAATAAAATAAAAAAAATAACGAATATGAGAACTGACTCATTGGAAGGGAGACAGGTGGCAAGCAAAGCTCCTCACAGCGCTCTGTTTGATATTCATGCTGTTGTCTGATCCAAAGATGATGATGAAATAGTCCCAAGCAAACGCTTTTAAAAGGAAACAAAGCAAACCTTGCATCCGCTTAATTAGCAATCAACACGAGGAGAGAGGAAAAAATATTTCAGCGCCTACCTGAAAGAAAAGGAATATTGCAGCGCTCTGAAACAAAGCCCCAGCCTGACGGGCAGGGAAAAGGAGCCATAAACATCGGCTTTCAATGAGGTCACGATAAATAAATATCAATTCAGTAACCATAAGCAGAGAGAAAAGCTGATTTTTTTCATTTCCCAGTTTTGAAAGGTCTGTATAAAGACTCTGGAATTCAAAGAACAAATCGCGCGTGTTATCTGTAAGTGCCACATATCCACACGTAACCGACACACACACACCCCCCACGCACTTTGCTTTTGTATAAACACAGAGACTCACGAGCGGGGCATTTTTGGCACTCGCTGCTTCACTTGGATCGTTTCTGTGGCTGCAGAAAACACCACGCGGCGTCGCTTCTGTTTGGAGAGGAACGGCGGTCCTGCAGGTGCGCTGGGTTTGCGGGTTCAAGTTCTAACACTCCCAGAGCTTTCCTGACCGTAGGGAAATCGAGTTCTCGTTGCAAGACTTGAGTTTTCCACACAATTCCGTCTTGTTCCGATAGACGCAGTGAAGTGGACTCAAAGGAATGGAATCATGGGTGGATTCAAAGCATAAATCACAGAAATCACGGAATCGTCATGGTTGGAAAGGACCTCTGAGATCACCGAGTCCAACCATAAACACACACACAAAAAAACCCCTATAATCTCAGTGACTAGAGCATGCCCTGAAGTGCCACATCCACATGTTTCTTAAATACCTCCAGGGATGGCGACTCCACCACCTCCCTGGGCAGGCTGTTCCAGTGCCTGACCACCCTCTCAGTAAAGTCATTCTTCCTGATATCTAATCTAAACCTCCCCTGCCCCAACTCCAGACCATTTCCTCTGCTCCTGTCGTTATTCCCTTGGGAGAAGAGGCCAACACCCACCTTTCTACACCCTCCTTTCAGGGAGTTGCAGAGGGCAATGAGGTCTTCCCTCAGCCTCCTCTTCTCCAAACTAAACATGCCCAGTTCCCTCAGCCTCTCCTCGTGTGACTTGTTCTCCAGACCCCTCACCAGCTTGGTGGCTCTCCTCTGGACACGCTCCAGCAGCTCCATGTCCTTCCTGGAGTGAGGGGCCCAGAACTGAACACAGCCCTCGAGGTGAGGCCTCACCAGCGCCCAGTACAGAGGCACCGTCACTGCCCTGCTCCTGCTGGCCACGCTGTTCCTGATCCAGGCCAGGATGCTGTTGGCCTTCTTGGCCACCTGGGCACACTGCTGGCTCACGTTCAGCCGGCTGTCCACCAACACCCCCAGGTCCTTTTCTGCTGGGCAGCTCCAGCCACTCTTTCCCAAACGCTTTCAGAAGTCACCTGTATCTATGTGCTCTCCCAGCCTGGCCAACAGACAGGTCCCCGATGTCTCTGCTTTTAATCTTGGCATCAAATATGAACAATTAGAAATTACGCTTTTTTCACTGAACATTTCAACCCAGTTTCCCTGACTCAGCCAACGGCTGGTTCTGTGAAGCAGACATTAGTTTTCTGAGGGTTTCTATTTGCTTTATGATTACGGCTCATTTGAGGATGTTTCAGATCTGGCATGCATTTGTAAATAGCTTATCAAGAATTAATAAATAATTAATACACGCTGTAAGAAGCTATCAGAAATCACATGTGACCTCTTATTTATGTGCTTATCCCGTTTTAAAATTCATCAATGATTAACTAGTACTTTTTAAACCTCTTACAAAACGTACACATAGCGACTAATTAATTGCCATGTTAAATTTGAAATCTGGCTAACCCATACCCCCTCTTACCTGCCCACCCAGTGGAGATGCAAAATAACATAATATTTAAAAAAAAAAAGGGGGGGGAAAAGGTTCGGATTTCTTTTCAGTTGAGGCCTTGATGTCACTGAACGGGAATTTAGCAGCGTAATTTTAAGTTCATCAGTGAAAGAACATATTCATGTGCTAATTTAACTTCACGCCCTCGATAATAAGCACACAACAGTTATTACCGCTATGACGCTACTAAGAAACATGGTTTACAGGCTGGAGAACCAGGCAGGAAACCCACTGATTTCAGTTCTTAAATGGAACACACTTTAAAACCGGACTTCAGGTCCCCTGTTCTCTCTGTTCCTCAGCTCTTCTCAAAAAACCATTTGTGCACATGACATTAAAAGCCTTTAAAAATATCACCAGAATTATTTCCTATCATAGCATTCCACAGCACAAGAGCATTAATTTTTGGAAATAAAAGCTGATACAGGATGAAAATAATTTTGAAAAGCAGCGTTGTATGTCCTGAGCATGTAAAGCTGGCGCAGATATTTGCTGCATCTGCATTTCCATTCCCGCAAACCCCTGGATGCAACCAGCAGGATCTGCACATCTCCAGGACAACATCCACCACCTTCCTACAGAACAGGTTTGGGTAACATTTGCCTAAAAGCTCAAAGGGAAAAACCCAAACATATACACATAGACCATTATACATCAGGCATTTTCACAGGTGACAGCCCTGGACTATCAACAAAGTCCTTTGAAACGCATACGAAATAGTTTAAGAAATGTATATCCCTTTACTACTATAGTCAAGAAGAACCATTAAGAAGCTTCTACAGAGTCTTGCTATTAAAAATTTTGTAGGTAGAATTAAACAAAGGAAAAAAATCTCTGCTTGAACAGAGACAAGAGTCTAACTTTACTATATATTTACTAACAGGCCCACAACACTCCTCACATCTCTGAATGGAAATGCTGGAACCTGCTGCAAGTCTCTCCAGCCCTCTCCAGTGACCTCCTCCTTACAACCCAGCAACAACCACCTTCCTGCTAACAGTGAAAGTAATGCCATTACATGGATAGGAAACACGGCAACTCCAAATTATAAATGAAGACATTGCTATTTTATACATCCATATATATGGGAACGAATGAGAGAAAAGCCTCTATTTCTTTTGAGCTGAACCGTTCTATGCTGCTAGTTTTGATTAATCATTACTTAAGACAGTGAATATGAAATAGTTAAATCACTCACAGGCATATATTATTTTTTTGAAATAGCAGGCGAGATTAAAAATGTTCCGTGAATCCCGCGGCTGAAGGACGGGAGTTAACACTTGCAAGGAATGAAGAGAAATCATTTCCATTTTTTCACCTGACACATTTTCAAAGGGAATAATATTTTTTCCTTTCAGGTCCTGATATTTCTGCTTAGCAATGATCTAACATGCTGCTATATCTAAAACTAAAAGATAGATTGTACACCTTCTCAGGTAAGGATTTATTTTATAGTAGTGTTCCGTGTCTATGAAATACCTCACAAAGTAGGACCTTGACCATGACCAGGAATTCTAACCAAAGCTGTCATGAAAAGAGGTTGGAAGAAGTCAGCATATTTAACTCCTACCTTTAGCAGCCCTGAATAAAGCTGTCATTGATGCTTTTTAAAAGTGAAAAAAGCATTTTCTATTCAGAAATGAAAGCATCGCTAGGAAACATCCATTCATGATAAAACTTTAGAGATAAAAAATGAGGAAAGTAAGTAAATAAATAAAATTCTTGACTTAGGGAAATGCTGGCTGGTTGAGGTTTTTTTCTGGAAAAACAAATACCTTGAATGTTGCAGGTTCAAGTTATAATGAGGATATCAAAACCCCAAGATATTTCTGGAAAAAAATGTTCACAAAAACTGTCTTTATGTTGTGCTGCAATAATTTCCTCCAAGCTCTACTGCGCAGGTTATGACCTGCAATTAAATTAATGGTAAAAATTTAAAAAGATAAAACTTGAAATGCAATTCTCAACTTTTACACAGATCTGCAAGCACCTACGAAGAGAAGATCAGTATTATTCATCTAATTTTAGAGATGGAGCAAGAGAAGCACAGGAGACCTGAGTCTGTATGCACCAAATTTACCAGCAGTCCAGTGGCAAAGGCTGAACAAAACCCAGTACGTGCAAATTCAGGGTCTTACCTGTTGTATGAAGAAAAAGACTAATGGGACAAGGTGACGCCTAGTGGATGAGGGAAAGGCTGTGGATGTTGTTTACCTGGACTTTGGTAAAGACTTTAACACCGTTTCCCACAGCGTTCTCCTGGAGAAAACGGCTGCCCATGGCTTGGAGGAGAGTGCTCTTCACTGGGTGACAAACTGGCTGGAGGCCAGGACCAGAGAGTGGTGGTAAATGGAGTTAAATCCAGTTGGTGGCCAGTCACGAGTGCTGTCCCTCAGGGCTCGGTATTGTGGCCAGTCCTCTTTAATATCTTTATCAATGATCTGGTTGAGGGGATTGAGTGCACCCTCAGTAAGTTCACAGCAGACACCAGGTTTGGCAGGAGTGTTGATCTGCTTGAGGGTAGGAAGGCTCTACAGAGGGACATGGACAGGCTGGATGGATAGGCCAAGTCCAATGGTGCAAGGTTCAATCAGGCCAAGGGCCAGGTTCTGCACTTGGGTCACAACAACCCCACGAATGCTCCAGGCTGGGGAAGAGTGCCTGGAAAAGGACCTGGGATGTCGGTCGAGAGCTGGCTGAATATGGGCCAACAGAGTGCCCAGGTGGCCAAGGAGGCCAACAGCATCCTGGCCTGTATCAGGAACAGCGTGGCCAGCAGGACTGGGGCAGTGACGGTGCCCCTGTACTGGGCACTGGGGAGGCCCCACCTCGAGGGCTGGGTCCAGTTTTGGGCCCCTCACCACAAAAAAGACCTTGAGGGGCTGGAGCGGGTCCAGAGAAGGGCACCGGAGCTGGTGAGGGGTCTGGAGCACACATCTTGTGAGGAGAGGCTGAGGGAGCTGGGGGTGTTCAGCCTGGAGAAAAGGAGGCTGAGGGGAGACCTTCTCGCTCTCTCCAACTCCCTGAAAGGAGGGTGTAGCCAGGGGGGGTCGGTCTCTTCTCCCAAGGAACAGGCCATGGGACAAGAGGAAACAGGCCTCAAGTTGCGCCAGGGGAGGTTTAGGATGGATATTGGGGGAAATTCCTTCATGGAAAGGGTTGTTAAACCCTGGAAGAGGCTGCCCAGGGCAGTGGTGGAATCGCCATCCCTGGAGGTATGTGCTCAAAAACTGTGCACGCTCCAAATGACTGACCAAACGAGTGGGTGATCTACAGGGCAGATGCCCAGCGCTGTGTGGCTACAATATGCCCACGGGCTGGATGCTGACAGACGAAGGAAGGGCATGAACTGTATCAATGGCATCTGCTTCCAGAAGATGGTAACTGCCACTTACCCCTCAAACTGCCAATTTGATATGGGGTTGGAAGGCACCTCTGGAGATCATCTAGTCCAATTTTTTAAATGATAAGACGTGATCAGTTGTGTCAGAAACACTGTGGGAGATGCACACACAAAAAAAAAGAAAAAAGAAAAATGTCTAAAAATTAAGCTGCTAAGTGTAATACATGCACTTAGTATTGTATTGGTCCCAAGTATAGAAATGTAAATAAATCATGCATGATAATAAATCATGCAAATTCTTTGTCTGTAGCTCTTCAAAAGTAGAAGAATGGTTAATGAAGAAGTAACAGGAAATCCTACGAAGGTTATAGCACCTGTAAAGAGGAAACCAGGTTAAAAGTCACCCAAGTAAGCTGGGCGCTAAGTCCGACTTTCTAAATCATGACAGAAAGACGCAGCTGTGAAGCATCACACACAGCTTAAGGTGTAACTCCGGCAATGCCGAGGGCTAGGTAGAAGATGTGTGCTTTAAGGAGAGCACAACATGATGAATGGAGACAGGGAGAAAGATCTGGGCACAGCAGCAGCTCAGAAGTACTGCGAGATGCTTTTAACTGGAGCTTGATCCTGCATGGCATTTCAGCTCTTCCTGACTGCTGGAATGAGTGCGAGCCAAGCCGGCTCCTCGAAGTGTTGTGTAAATTAACACACTCTTCCGACATCAACTTTGAATCCATCTTCAGCAGTTTATCATGTCAAATTAATGGGAGAAATAAAACCTGTACAATTCCTGGACTCATCAATGATTTTTAATTAATTACCTATAACCGGAACATATGTTAATTGTGCAGAACAAGACAGACTTGGGATCCCTGACAAATGCCTTCGTTTTTTCCTCAGGATACCAAAATCCTCCATTTACAGAAGCTCTTGAATATACTTTTTCTAGAATAATATCTATCCTTCAAGAGCCTGTGTTCTTATGAGTATATAGCTGAGGTAATCATTAGCAATTATACCCCCATTATAGCAGTTTATTAAAAGCAAAACAGTAAAATTCCGTGTAGTTGAGGCCAACAACCCACCACACTTGGGAAGCGGAGGGTGAAAGAGCCTTTTCTTCAGGCTCTTTTAAAGCAAGCAAGCTAAAAAGGCCCTTCAGGTATCATAGACACACGGAATGGTTTGGGTTAGAAGGGACCTTAAAAACCACCCAGTGCCACCCCCTGCCCTGGGCAGGGACACCTCCCACCACACCAGGTTGCTCCAAGCCCCCTCCAACCTGGCCTTGAACCCCTCCAGGGATGGGGCAGCCACAGCTTCTCGGGGCAACCTGGGCCAGGCTCTCACCACCCTCACAGCAAAGAACTTCTTCCCCACATCTCAGCTCCATCTCCCCTCTTTCAGTGTCAAACCCTTCCCCCTCCTCCTAGGGCTCCCCTCCCTCATCCAGAGTCCCTCCCCAGCTTTCCTGGAGCCCCTTTAGGGACTGGAAGGCTGCTATAACATATATATAACAACTTGTGAAATGGCACTGAAAAATAAAGGAAACAACTTACAGACTTCACACCAATCTTAAAATACAGTACCAGAATATTGAGCTTTGTTTACAAACACTGACTTTTGCACACACAAGTCTTTTGGTGACTCCCATGTTAATGCACTTATATTACACTACTCTTGCCACGTGTCTTAAATGGTATTTTGTAGTATGATAAACCACTAGCATTTTTAATGCCAGTACCTTGAGATTGTTATCATTGTCCCATTGAAACAGATGTGGAGCTTGTCACAGATGTGACTATCTCAGAAGAGGTCTCTGGTTTTCTCCTCTACATCTTGGCACGGAGGAGCAGGGAGTCCCTGCGTGACGGACCCGTGGAGAGCTCTGACACCGAGCGAGACCAGCAGCTGGAGAACTAGTCAAAAACAGGGTGAAAGGAACTGGAGGAGAGATGTGTGGCAAATTGCTTACTTCAGCAGTTTGGGTAAATATATTTTCCTATAACGATTCAATTATAACGTCATTTTCTTGAAAGCTTGAAAGGAGGGGGGCTATTTCTGTGCGCGATCCTCCACGTGATCTGTGGTTTTGTCTGTAGCGGCTCTCCCCTGAGCTGGGTAACACACAGATACCCTCAGCCACACACCGAATACCTCCTCCTCCCACGTTAGCTTAATGCCATTGCTGAGAAAGGAATGATTTTAACAGCTGGACAAGTTATTTTTCACTGTGAAGGTTATTAACCTTTGGAACAAATTATCAGAGAAGTGGAGTTTTCTCTCTAAGTCCTCCAGTGACTCTCCGGAGGCACTTTTAGTCAAAAGAAGTTGTTGGTTTTATAAACAGTGGACTGTTTATAACTTTGGGAAGTTTTGTGGCCCTTGACATAAAAGAAGACAAAGCAGATGGCGAACTGCCTCTTCCCCACTTCCAATTTTTCACGTGTATCGGGGTAAAATATCCCCCCTCCAATCTTCATTAGACACGAGAGGCAGTGAAATACAAGACGTAATGCCTACCTTTTACTTACAACCTACCTGGAGAACTCACTGAGCGGCGTTAATGCCAGTCCCTTGTCTATTACAGAAAAACAAAGGAGTCTGGACCTTGTTCTCAAAAGCTAATGCAATAAATGTTTGGGAGCTAATCATAAATGGAACAAGGTTAATCGATTCCTCAGGTTGTCAAAGCTTTGCGCACGCTGGGACTCAGTGTATTCAACAAAGAAAAGGCAGCAAAGAAAATACCCATAGATTTTGTTTTCATATAAAAATGTCTAATAATTCAAAATCGCCGGTGGGTTGCTTCCTTTTTTGATTTGTACAATTTGTGTTCCAACTGCAAAAACACACGGACTGCCTTCATTTCCCCATTTCACTTTGCATGTGACATTGATGTGGCTTTTAAAGCCAGAAGCCTAACGTATGATTTAGAGGCTCCGGGAAAGAAAATGATAAGGCTGGGGAAAGAAATGGCTGAGAAATTTACATTAAAATCATGCAATTTCCCTGCGCTGCAGAAAACTACTGGGCCAAGGGAGCACCTGAGTAGCTGCAAGTCAGTCTCTGTTGCATCTGAATATAGTATAGAGGGTTTAAAAGAACTAAATAGGCTAAATGTGCTAATGCCACCCCAAGACAAAGCAGGCCACTTCAGACTGCCTTTTATGCCAGGAACAAAACAGACCCGGTAGGAGTCCCTTAAGGCTCCAGACAATCCTTTTTGCTTTCAGGTTGAAGCAGTAGCTGAAGCCCCAGCCCTGTTCGGTGCCGCCCCGCGGGAGCCTCCCCGGCCGAAGCAGGGGGGAGGGACACAAGATGACAGGACACATTTTCAAAGGTTTAAGGCTTGATTTCAATGCTCAAATTCTAATGAAAGTCAACGTGACCTTGCTTTCCTTTCTCCTTTTGACAGTCAGTTTGCACTGAGATGTTCTCTCCCAGCTCACACAGTAAATTAAGAGCAGAGTTCGTAAATCCTCGGCCCTCCAGCCCTAGCTGGTGGATCACCCTGCGGGCCAAATACACAAGGAGGAAGGACACCCCCCAGTTTTGGAACGAAAGGTTGAGCTTCCTGCATAGAAGCTCTCTCCTACATATTCTTGAATCTTATTTAACTCTCAATTATGGCAGTCGCACGACACATCCCTCTACTCGAGAGTTCAAGTAAGAAAGTGCTGTGGTTTCTTTGTAAAATTGGAAGAGTAAGAGGATCCAGAGTAGCAGACTAAGATCCAGCCTTAGGTTCTTTCACAAATCAGAGCTGTAAACAGCATGCAGACCCACATTAAAGAGGAGCAATGCCTAATTGCCTAATGGCATTACGCATAATGCAAGCCTGAGGATGTTCCCACCACCCTCCGTCTCACACACACAGGACAGAGCTGCTCTGAAGCTCGGGAAGATCAGAAGTTGAGCAGAAGCTTTGTACAAATTCTTGGTCAAATTCATTAATTGCATCATTTTTTCCTTCTCGGTATTAAAAATGTGAAGAACTGTAATCAGTTTGTTTCCAAACAATGTGTGATGTTATTAAGTTGTCCTGCCTTTTGCCTGTTACAGCCCAGCAAGGACACACGGTCCCAGGTGAAGGCCCTACCACACGGGAACAACAGAGAAAAGCAATCTGAAGAACACTGAGGCATCTATTTCCACAAAATCTAGGATGAGACATGACGTTATAGATAGAAATAAAATTACTACTAAAATGTATTACTCTTAGGACTTGTTCTGTGTGTTCTGACCTCTGTGTGCGTATATACACATCCAGACACTGAACATCTGCCCCGACCTCCAGTACTCCTTAATACACACATTCTGTTAAATTAAATGGATAATGATGACCCAGAAAAATCATTTCTCTCATCTCCACATAATGTGAGAAGTGCACGGTAATTAACTAGCCTTTAAGAATGACACTGTCGATTATTTCAGGACAATCAAATAATAGCAGAGAAATAGAGTCTGAATGGGAAGGACAGTGTCAGATGTACAGTTTAAACAATAGCTGTTTTGCCTGTCATTCATACCAAATTACTGCAGGAGGGGGGAAAGAAAAACTATTTATAACCTGTCAGTCTCAAGAAACCACAATTATGATGATTTAATTAACACATGGAGAGGCTTCAGGCAATCACATCGTTCTAAATTTAAGAAGTAGCACATTTCAGGCCCAAGATGATTTAGAACATTAACAAATGCTAGTTGAACCAGGGCAAGAATTTGATGGCCTTGTTGGTTCCTTTTAAAGCATCCATCACGGCACAAAGATAATCCAAATGGATGTGTTAGTGAAAGATGAGAGCAGTGAAGAATCATCTGGGGTTTCAGAGGCCATCACACAGAAGAAGATGATTTTTAATGAGAAGTGAGTTTGAAAATGAGCAAAAACACACAACTGAAGTCTATTCATCAAAGACACTCTAGACATTGGAGAAGTCTGGAAAAAAAATTATGTTAAGGTGTATTAGAGTGCAAGGCACTAAGGGTGAGACTGACCTTCCCACGGAGAGCTTGAAGGTTGTACTCGGTGCCAAAGAGGTCTGTCCTTGGCCTGATGCCCAGGAGAGTTTTACCCTGTGCACAGAGCAATCCCAGAACACGCCTTCGCACTGCGCAGGACTGGGAGTTGGAGATGCCCAAAAAACAGAATATTGTCAAAGGTTTCTTAAAACCTGGACTGCAATACTCACCGCTCCACTCCTCTCCTGCAAGGAAATCACTCTTCATGTCTCCGTTTTCTCCTTCTATGCCCTACTCATTTAGATTCCCTTCTGGGTCCTGTTCTCCAGACACAAAACGAGTCCTTCAATATTTTCATACGGCGATTAAACTTGGGAGTTGTCAGCTGGTACCCAAACACAAATAGTCATACATTGAACTTACCTTCTTTCACTTTCTAGTGCCTACTTCTTAATTGGATTAAAATGCAAGTAATGTCCAGGAAAAGCCAACTTCTTCCACACAAGGAAAAAAATCTTGACGGAGTTTACACAGAAAAGAAAATACAATGAACCTTCTGCTTTAAAATTGGTTCTTTCATTGTCTGTCAAAAATTGGAGATGGAGATTGCTTCTTCTGCAATGTATATTTATATCAGCATGCAGTTGGAAGCACAGCGCGCCCCCCCAATGCTGAGTGTATCAAAAGATCTTTGCACACTCCATAATTACTAAGCTCTGCCAGTTGCAATGAAGGACATGCCACATTCCACAATACATTTAATACAAAGTGACTTAACAACCATCTAATTTTTCTCCTGATGTAAGGCTTCTGCAGTGCAGCTGAAATGTTCGGACAGAAAATACTAAGTATTTTTATATGACAAAAAAACTTACAAAATTTATTATCAAAATCAAGATTAAGGTCAGTCTTCCCAGAAATAAAACACATACCTTCACAAACTCACAACATCAATGGCCACCTGGGATCATAAACTAACTGTTCATGCTCTTTTTCCCCGTAGGCTAAACCCAGAAATGTTATTTTTTGGTTTATTTTTGCGTATGTCAGAGGAAACTGAATAAATAAATACTTATTTTCTGATGGTGAAAAAAGAGACGAAAAATGGAACCTTCATAGCAAAGAGCTGTTGCATACGATCGTGATCGACGGGAGAGAGGAAGTAAAAATTAGGATAATGGTACTTAACTGATGAGTTTTGAGATCTTCAGATAAAAAGCACTATGCAAAAAAGTCCTTGGTTTTGTGTCACACAAAGGACAGAAACCAAAGGAGAGAAGTTGAAGCATCATTGCCAAGTCCTGTCATTTTCTGAAGGAAGTTGCCTGCTGTAAGAGACACAGCTTCGGAAGCTTTCAGGAAAGACTCTCTGGCCTCCTAGCATCCAGGAACTTCTCATATTCCAGCCAGATATATTTAAATATATCTAAAGACCCACAAAAATAGATCTATACTTGAGCTAAGAACCAAGGGTGGAGGCTTTGCTGTAGCTGGAACATACCCCAGATGGTGAGAGATTACAAATGAACAGCATTTCTGGCCTTTCTTGCCTTCCCCATTCTTGTGGGTGGAAAATTCCCACTGGAGAGCCCACAGGAGCAGCATGGCCCCAGCAACAGCTCTCCATTTCCTTCTGGTTTAAAACACCAAAAGACAAAACAAATTCATTAGGCTAAAAAGCCAATATTCACAGAATCATAGAATGGTTAGAGTTGGAAGGGACCTTAAAGATCATCGAGTTCCAACCCCCCTGCGCTGGGCAGGGACACCTCCACTAGAGCAGGTTGCTCCAAGCCCCATCCAGCCTGGCCTTAAACACTTCCAGGGATGGGGCAGCCACAGCTTCTCTGGGCAACCTGTTCCAGTGCCTCACCACCCTCACAGGAAAGAATTTCCTCCCAATATCTAACCTAAATCTCCCCTCTTCCAATTTAAAACCATTACCCCTTGTCCTGTCACTACACTTCCTGACAAAGAGTCCCTCTCCGGCTCTCCTGTAGCTCCCTTCAGATATTGGAAGGCTGCTCTGAGGTCTCCCCGGAGCCTTCTCTTCTCCAGGCTGAATATTCCCAAGTGACACCCTCTTACGCCGTCCCTTTGCTGCATACTCTGGCTTCTAACAAAATCGGAATTTTGCAGCCAGGAACAGAGAGGACAACTCCCTGGAAATCCCTCAGAACTGATCCAGTCATCTTTTTGTGGAGATGGAGAGATCTACACGCAATCTCGGCTTATTTGGCTGCACAACGGACAGATGTGATAAAAGCTGATTAGTGTCAAAAATGTTTACCGCTCCAGCCCATCTGTGTTCAGTCCCAAAATACCTGGCTTGAAATGACCAAATACCAGGATGTCAGTGGTGCTGCAAACACAAATCACACAGGATTTGTCGGTGGCAGAGTGTTTACGGCGCGGGGAGCAGGACGGGGGCTGCGCGCTCCCGTGTGCCGAGCAGCTCCCGCTACAAACACTGCAACCTCCAGAGCCGAGCAGGGAGAGCATCTCCATGGACGTGACACGGTGGAGACCTGGAATGTCATCACAAAGGCTTTGGAACGTGCAGGTCCTTCCTCCCAGGGAAAAGCAATATGTGAGCATCACCGAGAATTGTTATTTCCAGCCCCCAGCCCAGCTCGGATACATGTGCGCTCTAACAGTCGCTGGAGTTTAGGTAACAGTCTTAACATCAAGAATCAGGTCAACTCTATTATCCTGAAGGAGAGTTTGAGAAACATTTCCAGCAGCAGGATACTTACTAATAAGATTGTTTGCCCCTTCTACATTGTGGGTTCTTTATTTTTTGGTGTGTGTTTGAAAGAATAAAAAAAACCCACACAAATGAATAGGTTCAACAGATTTCTCCGCTATTTCTGTTAGCGTCCTCCCTCCTGGCATGAGCTACATAATGGACTAAAATCGATTTTTTTCTCCTCCTTAAAATACTGGCAGAACATCACAGAGTTTGAGGAAAAGCAGAAGAAGGGGTGAGAGAAAGGAAAAGAGCGACAGAGAGGGCAAACTGCATCTGTCACAATTCCAGCAACGCAGGAATCCTTGGAAGGGCCTGAACAACGGTTCTAAGAGGAATACAAGTATTTTCTTCTCTTGTACAATGCAGCACTCTCCCCATTTGAGCAGTCCTCACTTCATAATTCAAACCATGAAATTTCTAAAAAGTGGCAAAATTAGGGGAAGTAGGAAAATAGATGGAGAGAAGGCAGAGGGGACAACGGTCCATCAGTCACCCTCCCAGTGGGATGTTACGCTTTAAGACTATGAATCCTTGGTGCAATTTCAGAGTTCTGTCAATTAACTGTCAGGCTCTGGACGAGACCTGGTGGAGCAAACGTAATGTCTGAAATGCCGTTAGGGAAGTTCCCAAGCCCAAGTCAAAATCTGGGAGATGGGGGTTCGGCTCCTTCCCTTGCCACTGGTTATCTGCATTATCTCAGAGGAAACCACCTGCAAGGTCTCGGCAGCACCTGCGTCGCAAGACCAAATTTCAGAGAAGGCAATCTCTCACCCGGGCACCCCAGTAAGGACTGAGTAAGACTTTCAGAAGTGTTCAGCTTCCTCTGCAGCTCCCTTTGCAAATTTACAGCGTCTCAATTGCTGCTGATGCACAGCTGGCTGAGCTCTTCCGGAAATACGGCCAGTCATTTTGGTGATAGCTTTGGGAAATCTCACACTTTACAAGTGCTGAGCCCAGGAAAATTTGCCCCTGTGCATTTATTTCTCCATCACTAGTACTTCTATAGAACAACTTTCTGTGCGCTGACATTATACTCGTTATTGCAAGCGTGCGATGTTAATGAAGCCTCTGAACGGTAACAAACACAAATTTCTACCTTCGGTCCTAATCCTCGAGGCATTTCTAAAATTTACCTTCTCCTCAAACCTCTCCCTGGCCCTGTGCCCAAAAGATTTTACCTCTGAGCTGCTTCTGACATATTTATTCCAGATATACTGCACTGAGGAAAAGTGCTATCAGCTTAGCCTTTGCTTACTCTCCCAATACAAACACAGAGCTTATGACAGAGTTTCATTAGACTGATTCACCCTTCAGTTTGCAACTCAAACAAGAATTTAAGGTCCATCTACAACCACAGAGAGGTGGAGGAAAAGAGGCAGAGCAGGAGCCACAGCACAGAAGGACATGAGAAAGGTGAATGAACAATGTCCATCCTACAGTGCTCCAAAATAGGGGCACTGGAAAGACGGCCCTAAAATGACAACAGTAGGCTATCTAATTAACAGTTACTGCTTCCCATACTCATCACCTCCCATATTCTTCTCTTTGTAATGTAATTCCTATGGAATCACCTTCCCGTTTGCATTCCCCCAAGCCAGGATGAACTAACAGCTCTGCCATGAAGTCCTCGCTGAGTGGTCCTTATAAAAACATAAGGCTGATGACCAAAGGAAATACGATCACTGCTCTTAAAAAAAAAAAAAGACAAAGAAAAGTCCTGCTAAATGATGGAGTGATTTCTCTCAGGAGGTCGCAATACCCCATAAACTCAGTCTTAGCCCTTGGGCAGCCCTTCCAAAGTCGGGTCGCAGAACCACGGACACCCTCGCAGAACTGGAACCTCGGACTAAACAGTATGTGGGCCACGGAGACTATTTTGTTTTTTCCTTTTTGCCTCCTGTTCAAAACAACACAGTAATGGTGTTTAATAAATAAATAATAAACAACAGTGGTGCGTCAACATTTCCTTTTAAATTAGGCTCAAAAGGAGGAGGTCAAGAGCAGCCCAGCGCGTCTGCATATGCTGCATCCCTTTATCAATCCATTTCTTCCCACTGGCAAGAGGGGAGGAAGCAGAATTCAAAGTGAACATGATTTTGTGTGACTGATTTAGCATGTATGAATACAAGTGACAACTGCCCTGGTTTTCACTCCGATGGCAAACACGGGAGCGTCGCGACAGAGATGTTCTTGCATGTGAACAGGTGGACTTGTTTGTCGAGCGCTGGGATACGGTTAGACATTGAGAAACCGAAGTGTGAAAAGTAACCTCCCAGGGTCTGTGTCAACCGTCTCTCAAAGGGCTTCACATCAACTCTGCTCAGTTAACACAGAAAAGATGTTCACTTGTGTGGTTGGTTGTTGTTTGTTTTGTAACTGCCAGCCTGAGAAACGGGAGATGATTAACCTTCCAGGAGAAAGGAGGAAACATTTCTGTTCCCTCTCCCCATACACCTTCACAGCGTGCTATATGCAGATATTTGGTGTGTGATACGTAGGAAATAGATAATATTATAGCTTGGTTTATGAAATTGCTTTTTATGGCTCCCAGATCTTCAGCAAATGTACAAATAAATATGAAGGAGAGAGGGAATAAGATGCACAGGCAGAACGCAAAGCAAATACCAAAATGAGATAGCAGCAGTCTGCTAACTGGATGGCGACAGCCAGTATCATAAGCATCCAGTTTTTTTAGAAACCCCTGCCAATAGACTAAATAGCATACCATAGGCCAGGTGTCAGTGATTATAATCCCACCAATGCCAAGAAAGTTGCTCCCATTTACAGCAAGCCTGACTTTGGCGCTCTCCCTGTAATACAAGAAATAATTCATAAAGCATGGACTGGGAAAAGCAGCCCTAAAACCTGTACCTGCAGCTCCCCTGCCGTCACCGCACGGACCTGACACGGGGCAGCTCCCGTTCGCCCCCGTTGCTTCGTTGTGGGCTAGAAATCTTGAAAAAAAAGAACAACCCCCACCTCCCGTGCTCCCGTGCAGAGCTGCGGTGAAAAAAAAGAACCTGCATAAATACGGCAGCGTGTTGTTTCCAGGCCAGTCCTGCCATGGGAAACACGTGGTTTGTGGACGAGCTGAGCTGGACATTTCTCAAAACAAAATCATCCCTGTGAACACAATAAGGTTGCTCAGACCACCTCAGGCCACGCTCAGAATCCGTTCCTTGTCACCAACTACCAGCAAAAGAGCATCCTTCCCAGGTTAAAACGGAACTAAGGCATTATTTCTTTCCTGAAAGACACACTGTTTTTAGACATCTCAGCTGCTTGCAGACGTGGCGGGGGGTAAACATGTGAAAGCAGACAATCATTTGAAAAATAGTACTTAAAAAAAAAATAAATAATCAATAAACTGGTAAGCAATGAATTCTGAAAGCCTGCCTGCCCTCATTTTGAGAGCCAGACACTCTTCTCCCCTCCCAGTGGTCCTTTGCTGGGAGAAACCTCAGCCTGAGCACAAGGAACGAGCAAGTCAGAGCGACGGGAGGACGGGCCTGAGCTGCCTCGCTTGAACCAAATAACAGTTTTCCCACCAGTATGTACATCTAAGTAAATTAGCAAATAACGAGATGCTCCATTTTATCTTTTTTCCCCAAACATGAAACCTTTCCGCTGCTGAAGACACTACAAGGCTATTTCTTACCATTTTTAAGTACTGTACAGTGCATATCTATCCTTTTACAAGTGGAACCTTGTAGCTATGGAGACGAAGAATGTTAAATCCAAGCCGAAGATAGTATTTCAGTGGGGGCTTATGGCTGCTACATGTGCCTTCAGTGATCTGCTGGTTCCCGTCTCCTGAAATCTTCTGTACCAGTAGCCAACACACCCTAAATCACGCACCAGTACGGGGCATACTTCCCACCAGTCACAGCCCAGGACAGCCCTGTCGTGTTCGGTACAGTCTTACTGATTTACACCGTAACCACGAATCCCACACACACCACGATAAACAGCTTGAGTTCTGCTGAAGTTTTTCACCAGTGTCACTTAACCTGAACAGAATTGGGGGATACAATCGTTCTGGTGCTGTGATAGTACCTGGAAACCAGGTGAACTGGGGTCCCCTGGTGTTTAATGCTGTGTGTAACAATCGACACTAACTTGAAGAAATTGTGCCACATTGACCTTCCGGTACTAGAGCTGATAGGACCCTTCGATTTTTTATCTGCCATAATCCAATTTATCTGAATTTCAGTCTCCCAAACAACATCCCATATTCCCTGTCTTCTGCGCACCACAATCACGATCCAAATTCTGTTACAGATTATGGTTCCATTACATGGACTTCCAGTTATGACGTGCAGATTCAGCTGTCTTCCACATCATCTTGGTGTAAATTAATCAGCATTTTATTCGAGCTAATGAAACTTCAGAGGTGTTAAGTTTCAGCATGGAGAGGAGACAGCCTTTCAGGTCAAATTAATGCTCCTTGTGACAGCCAGTGAAAATTCAAATAACTTTGTTAGCATCACTTGCGTTCTATTTGCGCTGCTCACAGGAAAAAATCCCCACACCTTGATTCACATGATACCGGTGGAAGTGACAAGGGTACAACACGTGGTTTTCTTTTTTTGAAGACAACACCGCTCCAGAGAAAGCAACCCCAAAACATACACCTTTTTTTTTTTTTTCCCTCTTCCCCTTATCTTCATGGTCTAAAACCAGCTGGGTGCCAAATATGAAACATCTTCAAGATGCCCTGTTGTCAGAAAGCGAAAACACCCACTTTTAAAAAAATCAGGATCCCAGAACTGCCGCCTGCTCAACACTGCCCGTCTGTCAAAGACACTGGGCAAAGTCTACCGTTGTCAAACCCAATTCACATACATGGATACAAACAAATTTCAACGGGCACAGGAAGCGCTCTCAGGTAGGATTTCCACAACCAAGGAAGCAAAATCAACCGTGGTCCCCCAATACCACATCACGTGCGGGATTAAGTAACAAGTACTGAAATGTAATCGCACAAACCCTCCTTACCAGCTATAAATAAGCAATGGCATTCACAAGTGAAATCAGTTCTTACGTACACATTTAATAGAGTCATTGACAATATAGCGGTGAAAAAATACGGTATTTTCTTGCCAAAGCTGAACAACAGAAGCACTGAGAGCTTGTGCTATTTGTATTTCCCACGTTGCCGAGTCAAAACCACGACACGGCCTTAAGCGCGTGAAACCGTTAACTCTAGTAGAGTTGTCTCTCAAGCTAAGTCTTCACTGACCACTAAAATGAAAAGAAAAAAAAACTAACAAAAAACCCAAGAATCACCCTCTCCCAACCCAGAATTTGCAAACGTCCTGTTTGATTTATGGTTTTCCAAGACTCGAGTTCAGAAGAGCCGGTAAAGCAGCTTGTCTGTTCCTGCTTCTGCAGGAAAACATAAATAAGTGCCTGACTCTAGGCTGTGCTGCAGTCCTGCTGTCCCCGGCTTTACTCCTGAACCAGACAGAAAATGCAGAAAATCTTTGGCATTATCTTTAAATAGGCCATAAACCCCTCAAGATTTGATGTCTGGCCTGGAGTAAAGAGGTTTCCATATTTCTTTTTTTAAACAGAAATGTTCTTCAGCTCCTCTGTTTCTACCAATACATTAAAAATGGGACTCTTGTAGCCACTGCTAATAAAATGGAGAATAACACTCCAGATGCCTTTATCATAGCTGTTTACCTCAACTTAATCTATTCGTTTCATAAGTCTGAATTATTCAAAGTAATCACCATCGCTTCCCTGACTGTTATTTAATGAGACAACCTTTCATACCGAGCAAACCCAAAAGCAAAAAAACACGATCTCATTAATCTTTCTAGAGTTTAGAGACACCTCAAGAGCTTCAAACATTTACCTCTCCTTCCCAGCAGCTGAAATGGTTTTAGGAGGATCATGGTTCATACCTCGCATTCCCTGGAGCCAGAGATGGTATACGTGCAGGGCCCAGATCCATTAACGGATACATCCATGGTCTCAGAGTTTGTTGGCTTGTAGTCCACGTAATACTCCTGTAAAGGGGAGTTCATTTGCCTTTCAGACTCTCGGGCCTTTTTCCTGCGCCTCTTCATGAGCGAGTGCTGCTGGAGCTGCTTCATGCTGGCTGGGTACCGCTTCCACGACACGTAGATAACCAACAAAATCATGGCCACGGAAAGAAAGAGGGCCACGCTCCCCGCGATTATTTTGTGAAAGGAAACGTGCTCGTACTCTGGTTCCACCCCAGGCGTCGGGAGCTCTGCAGAAGGGCTCGGCACAACAGACGTCGGCTGGTTGCTCTCCAGTTTGGAAACGGTAGGCTTAGGAATGAAGACAGGTCTCTGAGGGGTTTTGGGTGTCTGGTACGACCTTTCGGTAACCACCACCTGGATTTCAGCACAGATATTATACGTTTCCACAGCATCGCTCACCTTTTCACCCTGGATATGTTTAGGGCCTGCGCATATCATAGTGCTTTCTTTATTTCCCTTGAAATTCTTAAGCCAAGTAAACAGAGGGCAAATGCTTCGAGTACATTCCCACATATTTCCGGAGAGAGTGATGGAGATGAGCGAGATCCATGTATTGATGGTCTCCTGCGAGATGTTGGTGAGTTTGTTGGAATCCAGGTTCAGCTTTTGCAGGTTGGGGAGGCACTGGAAGGTCCCAGGCTCTACCCCTGTAATGTCATTGCCTGATAAATCCAAGTTGTGCAAGGAACTCCAAGTCCACGTTAACCCTTGGCTGATAGAGCGGATCCTATTCCACTGCAAGTAAATCGAGCGCAGGTTGAAGAGGCGTGGAAAGTGGGCAAAGTTGATCTTAGAAAACTGGTTGTGCTCCAAGTGGAGCTCCGTCAACTTCAAAAGGCCAGCGAAAGCATTACGGGATAAGCTCCGCAGGCGGTTGTAGCCCAAATCCAGAAAGTCGAGGTTTCGGCAGTCTTGGAAAACTCGGATGGGCACGGTTTTCAGCGAGTTAGACCGCAAATGCAAGATCAGGAGTTTACGAAGGCCCTTGAATTGCTCAGACTGAAGCACCTGCAACTTGTTGTAAGAGAGGTCCAGATTGCGGAGGTTGGGGACCGGGTGAAACGTTTTGTTGTGCAGATGGGTAATTTTGTTGGAGCTTAGAATTAATTCCTTCAGCCTGCGGATCCCCTGAAATGCATCCTCATCCACGGAGCTGATGTAATTATGGTCAAGATAAAGCCATATGAGCTGATTCAGGCCCGCAAACTGATTTGATTTAAGCTTCTGAATGCTGTTGTACCGTAACGATAAGCCTTGAGACCCTCCAGAAATATTTTGAGGGATGTCTCTGAACGCGTGAGATTCGCAGTACACAATCTTGCCATCGCATCTGCAGTTCTTGGGGCAAGCTCGCTGAGCCCCCGCAAGCACAACAACCAGCACCATGGGAAGTAGCACTAACACCACACTCATGCCTCTCAGCTGCTTAATTAAATGGAAACCTACAATATTAAAAAGAAAACAAATGGGCATTGTAAAGCTATTAAAACAAACCTCCAACAGATTACTAACATCAATGGGGCTTCTAATAAAGCGTTAGTGAAGCAGTGGATTTTGGAGACAACCTGTTTGCCTCCTGTCTTGCACTTTTTGTTGTGCAAATTCCTGCCCTTTGAGTTTCTGGCTTGCCATCTCTCCTACCGGCACCATCACCAGTCCCACTCTTGTTATTCAATTACTTTTGTGTGATTTATGATCCCTTGGAAGGACCAAGAGCCTGTTCTCTATTCGCCTTTCTCCTGTACATCATCTCTCAACGTAGCTGGTATATCCTTATCGCTAGATGCTGAGGTTTTAACAATAAACATATTTGTCAAGTCACTGTGCTGAATGCTCCATAGTGCTGGAAAGGAAATGAGCCAAAGCTTCTGCTATTTACGTGCTGCTGAACGTGTTCCTTAATAAAAGCAACTGCAAGTCCAATTCCTCCAAGAATTACTGCAAAAAGTGAGAAATCTACTTATCATAAAGTTTGATCCATCTTTAAAACATACACTGATTGTAAAATTAGATATTATATAAAGGCTTTACTTTTTGCATCGAGTGATTTGGTTTTAAGAGTAGGCTTAAGCAGGTTTACTCATTATTTTTATGAACCTAAAATCCATAAATAGATGCACAGAACCAAAGTTGAGCCATATAGAGCATAGAACCATATAGCCATAGAACGCTAGTGTGGAACCCCAATACCAAGATAATGGGAGAGGACATATTTCTTTCAAATGAATCATAGTCTTAGCACATACTCATTTAAAGTTATCCAGATGTAACTGTGAATACCTAAGCATTTATTATCTTGGATATACATTATATACTCTAGGAAAATATACACACAAGTACGTACATATAAGCATTGTCTCAGGAGCAGCAAAACACAGAAAGTTTAAAGGGGTATATTTAGATTTCAACTCCCCTCTCTCTTCCCCAGATCTACTGATTTTCAGATTTTGCATTTGAGATGTCAATTTTCTCACACGGCAGCAACGCCGCTATGGCAGGACAGGCACATCTTCCACATTCTTGGAATAATTCTGAGAGGGGGCGGAGGGGTTGTCAGAAAACCCAACATACATACGCACGCTCTCCTTAGCCTGTCATCATTTTAGGACTGGTGCCTCTGTCCAGAGTTGCAATCTTGCTGAGAATTAAAATGCGTTCTTCCAACAGGGAATATTTTAAGGGCTGGTATCTCCATAAATAATTACTTTATTATTTATCACATACACAAAACCAGCCCTGTGCTGCAGTTACCTAAGCCAATTTAAAAAAAAAGGGTCAATCTGCAAAATAATTCCTAATCTAAAATGCCCCTGAGTACATGTCTCTGCCTTTCACTTTAATGGTTAGATTTTTAATTGAAATCCTCATTTTTTGCTACTGCCTATGTGCCAGCAGCAGCCAGCTAGAAATATGTTCTGGCTGTTACAGACTTGGGGGCTGGGGGGAAGGAGGGAAGGAAATAAACCTGTCACACTTGAAAAAATAAGACTGGCAAATGACTGCTGGAAATCTCGCAGCAATATCAGGGGTATCTTTTCAAAAAAAACCAAACAAGCCTTTTCAAAACCACCTATACAAGCAAATCTCCCCCCCCACCCACCCCCGCCTTTGCTTCCCACATACTGCAAAGTGTTAACAGTCCTTTCTGACAGCCGAAATGACACCACGACAGGCTCAGAGAATAGGAATATAAACCCAGAAGAAATCCTGAGCGTGCCTCATGCATCCATGTACTTATCTCTCCGTGTGCAGGTGTGTGGGTGGGTTCTACAGACAGCGGACGTACTCTCCACAGCCCTTAACTCGGTGCATGCATTTACAGATTAATTACATATAAAACCACTGCAGGAGGAAAGGTGTGTGTGTGTGTTGGGGGGGGGATGCATGATCTAAAAATACAATAGCAAGTACAGTGAGTCACCTGGCAAAGGAATGCACTGCTGCTGTTTAGACTGTTTCCCCCTCCTGAACAGCTAAAAATCCAACTGAAAAATATACCATACAGCTGTGGTAACAAACAAACAAGAAAAGTTCACTTACCCATCCTTTTGTCATCCACAAATGTCCTCCTTTTCCTTTCTCCGGCTGTGTTCTTCTCTCTCTTCCCCCTTTTTTTTTTTTTCTTCCTTTCCCTTCGCCTCTCTCTCTTTTTAAAACTGGTCTCTTTTCTTTAAACCATCAGAATCTTCATGTCACAGCACGGTTGCCACTCACATCACCGCCATCCAGCGTGCATGCCAGTAACCCCCACAAAGTTCCCTAGAGAGGACAAGCGAGAATTTTGGGGATGAGGAAGGGAAAGGATAGGGAAGGGGTTGGGGGTGGGGAAGAGAGGACGAAGGATGGGGGGGAGCGTGGGGGGGGGGGGGGTAGGGAGGGACTCTAAGCTCCGAGAGCCGTTGTGTAAGTCATCAGAGAACCATCAGCATTAAGTGGCAATCAGCAAGGAAAAGCTATAGCAGAGCACGGAGGTAAACCAACTTCTCCGGGAGAAATAAAAAAAGCTCTGCCGGTACCTAGCGTTTCTCATTCTGCTGCCTTTTGCCATTCCCAGGCACAGCAATCCATCCTCCAGCTCCTGGAGCGGCCAGGCCTCCTCTGCTGGGCAAGACCCCAGTTTAAAAGCCACGCAGGCGAGGTTTATCCATTTAGCTGGTCAGGTTTAAAGTGTTTTGTAGCTGTGCTGAGAGGCAGCTCTTGTCTAATTCAGAAGGCTTTCCAGAGAGTGATGATGCTTTGGAGCTTGTTGGTGCTAATGTTCTAGTTTGTGATACACTGAGTGCCCTCCACTGGAGAAAACAGATCACACATTAAAGGCATTGAACAAGTGATCCTGTCATTGCTATGCAGACTTTCTTTCTTCAGAAAAGAAAAATTAAAGACACAGTATTGCCTTGCTCACCATCACCCTTCCCCGGACCCCTCTGTCTCCCCTAGATTATTCCAGGTTTATATTGTGGATTTTCTGGCAGCCGGTGTAAAACACCAAATAAAACCCCCGTGCCCTGGGAATTTGGCACCTGATCTTTTTCTAATCCCCCTGACCCGTCTATTTTTCTTGGGCAAATTCTAAACTGTTTTTATTTTCCCGTATTGACACGGCAAGAACAGGGAAAGGAATGTTTGCAGATTGGAAGAGAAAGTCGTGTGAGGGGGTCGGGGAGGGGGGTGTCGAGGGGGGAATGTACAAACTGATCATCCCGCACCAAAGGCATTTAATTGCATGCACCAAACCCAAACGTGACCACACTGAAACCAGCTTGTTTTTTCCTTTTAAATCTAAGTGTCTTTTCATCAGAAAAATACTGCGTGTGATGAACAAGGCAGAACTGAAGCTGCAGAATTTGTGACACTTTTTTTTTTTCCTTCTAATTTTCTTTTAAACCCCTCTCTCCCCCCCCACCTCTTCCCAATTCTGGAGCCAAGAGCGCTGGTCTGGATTTCAGCAGAATTCAGCCACAGACCTTGTGGTGGGATGTAGGGAATGACACTCCTACAGCGTTTCGCCTCCTGCCACGTCTCTGGCTGCCTTACTAAACCCTGAATTAATTCCCACCCAGTTCAATGGGAGATGTGAAAGGGATCCGGAGGGAGCTCAGCACCGCACGAGTCCCCCCCGGTTAGTTCTGGTCAGCCCTGGTAATCAGGAGCAGCAGAGAATTTAAGCTCAGTGAGTCCCACACAAACACAGACGCACTATTTTTGGTTTCAAAGCAAACTCAGGTTTCTCAGAGGGCAGCACTGGGCTGCACCGGAACATTTTTAACCTGGGTTCCCAGAGCTTATCGATTTGTCCATCTGCACCCTCCTCTCCCTCTGCCACACAGCCATCAGGGATTCTGAAAACAATTCCCAGCCCAAATCTTGAGTTTAGATGCCAAAATAGTGGAAGTACCTTATAAAAAGTCTGTCATGAGGTAACCATTATGTTATTTACTTTTTAAAATATTTTAAAAATATTTCCCTTTATGACTGAAGACCACCCTGCTCAGCATTCTCCAGCCCATACCTCTTGAGGTTTAGGTGTACTACTACTCCAAATTCTGTGCTGTAACCAAAATTAAAATTGCATGAAACTTAAGGCCAAATTCTGAGCTATTTTAGTTCCTTATTTCTGGCTGAGATAAAAAGACCGGTGCTTGTCCCTGCAACCCATTCCAAACGAAGTCACCCCTGCCCAGCCCCAGCACCTGCTCCCCTCCGGTATCTCCACCTGAGCAAAAAGGTTCAGACACAGAATGGGCAAAGTAGTTCAACTCCATTTTATAAAGAAATATATCAATAAAAATCCACAAAACAATCCACAGAAGCCACCTTTTCCTCCCCTATACCTGCACCCAGACTGCAACATCTCAAAGGTTCTGAATAAAACCCATGGGGTTGCTTATCCTGTTGGAGGAATGTATTGCTATCTATAGATCAGAGATTGATCTGCAGAAGAAAAATATCATAATTAATCACTATCTTTACTCTGAATTGGCCAGCAAACACACAAATCCCTCAAACAAGATTCAAAACTTAACTATCATAAATGAGGTTGAAAGTGCTTTTTTCTCTCTCTGTTAACTCCATCTGCATTACAGTCAGTACCATTTTAGCTAACATTCATATTTATTCATGATATAATTTCCTAATAGAGGTAAAAGCTAAAGTGTGCAGTTATTATACCTTGCATTGATAATTCCCCAGGAAGAGTCCATTTGAAACTCTGCCAGACCTGAGAGTGAACTGAGGAAAGCAAAGTCTAAGGAAATCATAGAATCATCTGGGTTAGACAGGACCTTCAAGATCATCTAGTCCAACCATCAACCCAACTCTGACAAAAAAAACAAACACAAAAACAAAACAAAACAAACAAACAAAGAAAAAAAATCACTAAACTGTGTCCCCCAGCACCACGTCAACCCATCTTCTGAATCCCTCCAGGGATGGTGCCTCAACCACTGCCCTGGGCAGCCCATTCCAAGGCTTAATAACCCTCTCAGTGTCAAAGTTTCTCCTAATATCCAATCTGAACCTCCCCTGGAGCAACTTGAGGCCATTTCCTCTTGTCCCATGGCCTGTTCCTTGGGAGAAGAGACCGACCCCCCCCGGCTACACCCTCCTTTCAGGGAGTTGGAGAGAGCGAGAAGGTCTCCCCTCAGCCTCCTTTTCTCCAGGCTGAACACCCCCAGCTCCCTCAGCCGCTCCTCACAAGACTTGTGCTCCAGACCCCTCACCAGCTCCGGTGCCCTTCTCTGGACACACTCCAGCCCCTCAAGGTCTTTCTTGGAGTGAGGGGCCCAAAACTGGACACAGCCCTCGAGGTGGGGCCTCCCCAGTGCCCAGTACAGGGGGGACCACCACCTCCTGAGTCCTACTCACCATGCTGTTCCTGATACAGGCCAGGATGCTGTTGGCCTTCTTGGCCACCTGGGCACACTGCTGGCTCATGTTCAGCCGACAGTTGACCAACACCCCCCACAGGTCCTTTTCTGCCAGGCAGCTCCAGCCACTCTGCCCCCAGCCTGTAGCGCTGCCTGGGGTTGGTGTGACCCAAGTGCAGAACCCGGCACTTGGCCTTGTTGAACCTCATCCTGTTGGTCTCAGCCCATCCATCCATCCTGTCCAAATCCCTCTGCAAAGCCTTTCTACCCTCCAGTAGGTTGACACTCCCACCCAACTTGGTGTCGTCTGTGAATTTACTGAGGATGCACTCGATCCCATCGTCCAGATGGTTGATAAAGATGTTAAACGGAACCGGCCCTAACACCAAGCCCTGTGGGACACCACTCGTGACTGGCCACCAACTGGATTTAACTCTGTTTACCACCACTCTCTGGGCCCAGACCTCCAGCCAGTTTTTAATCCAGTAGAGAGTACTCCCATCCAAGCCATGGGTACCCATTTTCAGGGGATGTCTTCTCCTGGATCCTTTGATCCTACGAGAGCCGAAGCAGCACTGTCACAAACTCTCCTACTGCCATTTACTTACTGAGACTCAAACCCTCACGTTCCTACAAAATGTTTTGAATAATTTTGTTTTCATAAAAATCCTGTGATGCTATAATAGAAAATTTCTCAACTTCCAAACCAGAAAACTTTGCTATCTGAACTAAAACCAAGTGAGTTTTCACTCAGGAGCATAAATGCCGCACGCACCCTCCGTTTTTTAATATTTTTTTTTATAAAATAGAAAACAAAACCATTTGAACATTAGCTGAAGAGGAAGAAATGGGAACGTTTTAATCAACCTAAATGCTAAAAGGTAAAAAAAACTCATAGAAGAAAGGAGGATGAAAAACCTGTTTGTGGTTTTGTTCTGTTTCTTTGGAGCGAGGTACTAGGTCTCTGAGAGGGCTGAGAGAGACCTGAAACGCTCTAAGTGCTGATCCTCCTCCAACTGGCAAAGCCTCCTGCCACCTCACCGAGAGAAATCAGCCAAACTAATACATTTGTGTCATGGGATCTCTAGTTTCTCTACCAGGATCTGTACATGTCTGATTAAGTTTTTGATCAATACTAACAGTTCTGATTATGTACGTAAGTACACACACACAGAGTCAGGTACGCTTGGAATTTTAACCTCGAGCCCTTCAGGCTACCAACTTGCTTCCATGCACAAATATTTCAAAATTAATGACCCCAATAATTAATATTTACGCGGGGCACTGACTTTGCAAAATGTACCACCACCACCAGCCCTGTAAGGAAGAGAAGGAGGGATCTACACTTCCCAGTAGTACCAGCTCCTCGGTTACTGGAGATTTACAGCCCTGAGTAACTTCTCCTGGTAGCATCAGGGGTAGAACCACTCCTGGAAAGAAACGAGCTAATGCTTTTTGGCCAATTTCTTATTTTCTGCCTACGGGGACCTCTGAGGTTTGCACTGCTCCTGCACAGGCTCTTCAAAATGCTCCTTAGTGAGAAAGACATGAGAAAAATAAGCAAATTTAAGTGGTGCTTGGGCCTGTCCACGGTATTGCCAGATCCAAGTTTACAAAGCTCATGACTCAGGCAGCAAATAGCACTTTCTATTTCCCCTTGATGTACTCAGCCATTACGTTGCATTCGAGTTGCATTTTCAAGGCTTTACAAAATCATTTAGACTTCTTGGATAGATTTAGAGATTTCAGGCACAAAAAGAACAGTCAGAGCCATCCAGCCAGAATATAAAACAGGAATCCTCTACACAGTGCTTCCACAACGGACCCGTGAGCTCTGCAATGACATCCGTGTCCTTAAGATGAGCGGCCTTTACTTGAAACCCACGAAGGATGGAAGAGCCACCCAATTCCTGTGTGAGTCACTGCTGTGTGTAACAACCCACACTAATCATAGAATGGTTTGAGTTGGAAGGGACCTTAAAGACCATCGAGTTCCAATGCCCCTGCCCTGGGCAGGGACACCTCCCACCAGACCAGGTTGCTCCAAGCCCCATCCAACTTGGCCTTGAACCCCTCCAGGGATGGGGCAGCCACAGCTTCTCGGGGCAACCTGGGCCAGGCTCTCACCACCCTCACACCAAAGAACTTCTTCCCCACATCTCAGCTCCATCTCCCCTCTTTCAGTGGCAAACCCTTCCCCCTCCTCCTAGGGCTCCCCTCCCTCATCAAGAGTCCCTCCCCATCTCTCCTGTAGGCTCCCTTCAGGTACTAGAAGGCCATTATAAGGTCTCCCCGGAGCCTTCTCTTCTCCAGGCTGAACAACCCCAGCTCTCTCAGCCTGTCTTCATAGGGGAGGTGCTCCAGCCCTCCTAGCATCTTCGTGGCCCTCCGCTGGACCCGTACCAACAGGTCCATGTCCTTCCTGTGTTGAAGACTCCAAAGCTGGACACAGTACTTCAGAGCAGAGTAGAGGGGTAGAATCATGTCCCACAACCTGCTGGCCATGCTTCTTTTGATGCAGCCCAGGATGGAGTTGGCTTTCTGGGCTGCCAGCACGCACAGCCAGCTTATGTTGAGCTTCTCATCCACAAGCACTCCCAAGTCCTTCTCCTCAGGGGTGCCCTCCAGCCATTCTCCGCCCAACCTGTATTCATGCCTGGGATTGCCATGTCCCAGGTGCAGGACCCTGAGTTTGAAGAGTTCTTTAAAAGAGGCCGTATTCAGCAGAAGCACTGCATCCGCATCTTCTCCTGCCCAACTCCAGTCTCACAGCAGCCTTTGCTCCCAACAGCTCTGTATTTAGGCGCTAACGTAACCTGCCGATGGGTCCACCAGCTCCTCCGACGTGCAACCAAAGACACAACCCCGATACAGCCTCTAACTACAGAATTTTTGCTCCTTAGTCTAACTACGAAGGTCAATATGACTCAAAGCGTAGAATCAGATCATCGCAGCTTCAGTCTCTGCATCTCATCCAAGGTGGCTGAGAACACTCCAGGACAAGCCGGACTCTGCACCAGCCCAAACACTGGTTTGAGATACTCTGCAGCTTTTTTTCAAACCATTATTCTCTCAAGCATATCATCTTCACCAAAATGCATTTCCTCTTCATTTAATTAAGGCTTTATTTAAATTTTTCTCAGACAGACATCTAATAACTATTTTTATCTATAAATTTATCTGCTTAGTGACAAACGTCTAATCTCAGCTCTAATTGCTTTTAAAGCATCTAACAGCCTTAGCGAACCCAATCCAAAAATAAACAGGCAGCCTAACAATACAGATATTGCGTACCCTAAGATTAACTAGAACATAACTCCTCCTCAAATGCAAGCCCTGCTTTTCCATCCAAATGCCAATTCCTTAGTTTATTCCTCTAACAAATACTTTGCAGGATCATATATCAGAACCTGCTGGCAGCATGATGTAGCCAAAAGATATTTAAGATGTTTAACTACTGTCAACATTTGGGCGACTGACATGAAAAGGTGGTTGCAACCACAGCAGTCCGGCCACCCTCCCCGTTGGCTGGCTGGGCAGGGAACTGGGCAAACTGGAAAACACAAAACGCTGACGATGGTTTTCTGGGGTAGGCAGGAGCCTGTCCTTGGCAGACAGCAGGAAACTAGAACACAAACCATTAGTTATTGGTCTGATTTCAGAAAAGCAAAGGAAATTAAATAGAGGTCCACGCTCACATCCTGCCTTTTCAGAGAATTATCACAACGACTTACATGCTGTAAAATTTTAGCTGGATGAAATTTCCTCACAGCGTCATCACAGCCCTGGAGTGTCACAGAATCACAGAACGATATGGGGTTGGAAGGGACCTCTGGAGATCACCCAGTCCAAAGCCCTGCCAGAGCAGGTCCCACAGGAACGTGTCCAGGGGGAGTCTGAACGTCTCTGGAGATGGAGACTCCACCACCTCTCTGGGCAGCCTCTTCCGGGGCTCTGCCACCCTCAAATTCAAGAAGTTCCTCCTCATGTTTAGAAGAACTTCTTATGTTCCAGTTTGTGCCCGTTCCCTCTTGTCCTGTCACTGGGCACCACTGGAAAAAGACTGGCCCCATCCTCCTGACACCCACCCCTGAAGTATTTATATGCATAAATCTCCACCTGAAACTATCTTTTGGCAACACAATAGCAGGTAAGTACAGTATTACAAAGCTCATCTCAAGAATAAGACGAAAAACCCCACCACCCCACAATACCCCACCAATTTTTCAGTCCCAGAGGACACAGCAGAGCTACCAGTGTCCTGTCGGTGCATCTTGGTGGGGAATAGTGGCAGGGTTTGCCCATCTAGTAGTTCTCTAGATATATTTCATCTGAAAGTACAAAAAGTTTTTTTCTGTTTTTCATTTTTTTTCTTTAAATTCTCACCACTGTTATTTGCCAAATACCAACACACCAAGGAATTGATTGAGCAGGGAGAAGGTAATCAATGAGTAGCATCATAGCTCCAATATCAGCTCTCGCTGCAACTGCCAACAAACCAAAGGAAAACTCGCCTCCCCAAAAGACAACACAGACACACACGTGCAAACACCCAGAGTAACTAAATGCAACACGAAACTGCGCCGATGAGCTCAAGATTAAACAACTTCTGCTTCTTTGTTGTATTTGGCTGCAATAAAAAGGGAAACTCCTGCCCTGTGCTGTACTTATAGCAGAATGTATATTCCCCGGTGGGTGCTGCAGCAAGCGGCGGCTCCGCCGACGGCACGACACACCAGCAATAACAACAGTCCCCGAGGTCCCAGGCAGCTGGAAGGAGGATTTTTAAGACTGTTCAAATGTTGGGAAACGCAACAGAAAATCCAGCAAGAAAAGGCAGGACTAAAAGGCTGAGCCAACAACTTTCTGTACGGGAAGAGGAGGCTGTTAAACAGGAATGTAGTGCTGGAGGGGACTGGTTCTACCCCAGCTCTCCCACCCCACCAGCCAGCCCCCTGGCTACAAAGTGGGCCAGTCGCCCACCCAGGCTGGAGCCGAACTCCAGACCCGCGCCTGGGGAAGGCCCAGAGCCAGGGCAGAGGCTCTGTGCTGCGAGGAAAGGGTCAGATTAAGGCAAAATCTGCAGCGGTGGGGACTAACCCATTTATCAAGACACAGCCTGAAGCTGTATTTATTACATCACATGGGACACAACAGCAAGTTTGCTAATGTAATTCTTTTTCTGGTGTCACGGTGGCTGTGGTCAAAAGGTCTCCTATGCCTTGGCATGTTAGGATCTACTACAGCAGCCGGCAAAATCATTTTAGAATGGGTATTTTGTCTTTTATCACAAATTTTGTCAGTGCTCGTTCTCCCCTCCTCTTCTCCTTTTGCTTTCAGAACATACGCATTTGAAATTGCCATATGGTGAAACGACCTCCCAAAAACCAGGCAATAGATTTCTCTTCTCTCAGTATTTCAATGGCTTTTTCCTCTTCCTCAACAGTCATTGAAAATATTGCCTCCATACAAGGAAAGATATACGGTCACAGTTTTGTAGGGATACTAAAAATAAATGAATAAATAATCTCTTTCACCTTCTGTGCTGGGGAGTAGTGTGGACAATCTAAAAGACCTACTTAAGCGAATCCTTACATTCATATTTTATAGAGGTCTTAAAAAATAAAATTAAATTCCTTCTGCCTCCAGCTGTGCATACTGCTGGAACTTCTGAAAATACATCCTTTAATGTCTTTCTCTGTCTTCTTTAGCGATAGACAAGTCTACCTCAGGTACTAAGAGATGCATTTCTTCTTCAGTAAACCCTAAGAAAAGTTAAATAAAATACCCCCACCCCTCAAATGTACCTACTTGATTATGTATTTGTCTGTACAGCCTTCTTTTTTTTTGGTTTTTTTTGGAGGTTTTCCCTCCACCTCGCTTGTTCCAGTGACACAAAAACACACAGGGAATTGAAAAGACGCTTCCAAAATTCATCGGAGGGTATCCGACTCCTTTTCTTCAGCTCAGAGAGATGGTTAAAGCAATTCCAAAGGAAAACACACACACAAAACCCAAGCAACTCACCAACAAAAATCCTAATTTTGAAAAAACAATTCCTGCAGCGGTTGGAAAATTCCCAAGACCCTGGATGCCAAGCACAAAATGTTTCAAATACTATGAAGTTCTCTTTCGTTTTAGCACTTTACTGAAAAGCAGCTATGTTTTCAAGCTGGCCAGGTTTTGATTTTACAGCCATAATATTTCTTGAAAACAATCAACAGGAGATAGCGAGCATGTTAAATAAATTTAAAAAAATATGTTAATTCTTCCGACTCTAACTTGCTGGGAGAGCTGGCAAAGCGGCTGCACCACTGCCATCGCTGCTGTATCACTGCGAGAACTTTGGGATAAGAAGCCAGGAATAAGCTCACTTGCAAAGAACCGACTTTGAATCATCTTTTCCTATTTCTTCATAACTCACTGCAACCCAGTTAAGCATATTTAAGGTTTTTCTTTCCTACAGCTTCTCATAATTGCAGCCAGGTGAGTGACACTGAACTGGTTTTAAATGGGTCTCTTACACTATCCAGTGGCTACAGAAAACAGAGCAGCACGAGAGCGAGGGAGTAGCTAAAGTCAAGTCTACTAAAGACAGCCCCAAAGTACTGATCAACCCCTGGGCAGAACCTGGAAGCACATTTGTTAGACCCCCCCCCTTGTCAAGCGGCTGGCTTTTGGCAACCATTTCAGGGGGCATTTAAGTCAGGTTTCAGTCCAGCTTTTTAAAAGTGTTTCATTAAAATAGATAGGATTTAAATAAATGAATTCATCCCAAAGGACATCTGGACATCTGTTATGTACCAAAGTAAATTTCTATTTAGCTAAATCCTGAGGCTTTATCTATTGGATGGATAATCTTTGGCATTTATATTCCCTCACCATTCCCACCTCCCCAACCCCATCATTTGGCACCTGCCAATCTTGGATGTCCCTCCTGAAATTAACTCGGCCTCTCTACAGGAGGGGACTGGGGGAGAGAGAGCCCAATGGCCCGGATCCTCCAAGGTATCTCACCTCTAACCCCTCCACAGAAGGATAATTTTTAAATACAAGCAGGTCCCTGGAAGGTGACCTGGGCCACAGCTGGACCAGCTACTGCAGAAGCCACCCCCCTACCCCCCCCCAGTCTCATACGTTTGTCAGAGAAGATGCACATATTACAGCTGAAAAAACAAGAAAAAACCCAACTTTTGTTAGTGACACATTTCTCTCCCTCACTTAAATTTCATGATGCTGAAGCATGTAATAATATGCCATTTACCCACATCTTGTTTCTCCTTTCCACACTGACCGTGTTTAAGGTCATTATTTACATTGAAAACCATCCTTGAGTTAGTTAATTGAATCAAAGTAATTCAAATCTGGCAATTGTTAATAAATTTGAAGTCCTACAATTTGGTTAGTCCTTAGAACCATCAAGAGGCTACGAAGTCACTTGTCTTTATCACTAATGTTATTAAAGATGGAAACATCTAAGCTTTGCGATATTAGGTTGCTGCATTCATGTACGGTCATTTATGTTTCAATGTGAAAAATGAGAGTGTTGGCATTCAGGAACGGCAGCCCTGATTTTTTTTTTTTAATGGAGACAAGATTTACTAAACATGTCCCTAACTCTGTAACAGAACCCATTTTATGTCACAAAGGGAATATTTTCATGCTCCTCCAGATGATTAATCTGAGAATGTTAACCAACAGCCATTCAACATGGTCACCTCTCAGAGGGTTGTTTCGAACCTTGTTTGTTTTGGTGGGGAGGGAGAAGGAGGTCCAGAGGATGACAAGAACGTAGAAAATGCAAGGTTCTGATGTTCCTACATTCCCAGCTTGGATGAACACAGTCCATTGTGGGATGACACTGGGGGCAGCGGGATGTAGTGGGAACGGAACATCTCCTTCAGACGGCATGTTCAAAGCCTTTGAGCCATCTGCACACTCCCAACAAGACTCCTTTGCAGTAAAATTACCAGTCTCAGAATTCACTTTACTTCCAGAAAGTCTTAATGAATCTAAGGATTTTCTTTCCGTTGATCTAGTATTTTTTCCTGTTTTTTTTTTTTTTTTTTTAAACTCACCAAATGAAATTATTTGTCATCTGTGGAAAAAATCTCACCAGAACTCCTTACTGCAAACCGAGCAAACTTTCCCTTCTTCATCTAGTTTTATTTTCCACTCTTATTTTTAAGCTCGGTCCAAAAGTGAGTACCATATATAGAAACAGGACTTTGGCAATAGTTTATGAAGGGTTAATACAATGTTACTACATGTGTTAATACTTTCTTAATTGGCAGTTGCAGCTCTAACATATGATTTATAATGACATCTTAACCATCTTTAACATCTACAAACCATGCATGCAATTGCTATTTAGCATTTGTTAGCCCTGCATAAATTACATATAACTATAGTCCTAATATGAAATATGATCAGCTTCACTCTTAAAGTGTAATTTTCATTCTACATTCTTCTTCTACACATAATCCACGGAAAGTGCTTAAGCACAGCAAAGTGCTTTTGCGTAGCAGGAAGAAAGCTTCCAACGCTATGAATCTGAGGAAGTGTAAATTCAGAGGAACTACTCATGGACAAGATGAGAGAGGGAGTGGGACAACTGGAAATAAGGAAACAAGCTTCTTGATAATCTCTTTGCAGTTTTCACAGAATCGTGAATCACGGAATTGTCAGAGTTGGAAGGGACCTCTCGAGATCATCTAGTCCAACTCCCCTGCTAAAGCAGGGTTACCCAGAGCACATCACTCAGGACTGCATCCAGGTGGGTCTTGAAGATCTCCAGAGAAGGGGACTCCACACCCTCCCTGGGCAGCCTCTTCCAGGGCTCTGCCACCCTCACCGGAAAGAAGTTCTTCCTCCTATTTGAATGGAACTTCCCATGTTCCAGCTTGTGCCCGTTGCCCCTCGTCCTGTCACTGGGAACCACTGAAAAGAGTCTGGCTCCATCCTCCTTCAACCCACCCTTTAGGTACTTGTAAACATAGACAAGGTCTCCCCTCAGCCTTCTCTTCTCCAGGCTAAAGAGCCCCAGCTCTCTCAGCCTTTCTTCATAAGGGAGATGCTCCAATCCCTCAATCATCTTAGTTGCCCTGCGCTGGACTCTTTCCAGTAGTTCCCTGTCTCTCTTGAACTGGGGAGCCCAGAACTGGATGCAGTATTCCAGTTGTGGCCTCACCAGTGCAGAGCAGAGGGGGAGAATGACCTCCCTCAACCTACTGGCCACACTCTTCCCTGTGCAGCCCAGGATTCCATTGGCCCTCTTGGTGACAAGGGCACATGGTTTTCTTAATGGCAAGAAGAGACTATAAGGAAACAGCATGTGTTTACTTTTTGTCTCCTCTTCTTAGACCCTGAAGGAGGATGACCAAGTAATTTCCATACCAATCACCAGTCTGCCACTACCCAATCCCAGCTGGAACCAGAACATCAGAACAGCCTGGACTCAAACCAGTGACCTCCTCCGAGAGGCTGCATCAAACACTACTGAGGCAGAGAGATATTTAATTAAAATAACAAGAAGCAAGAGACCACTCCATCTGGACAACTATTCAACACAGGACTGACCAAGCACTTGATTAAGAGACTGCAGAGGTACACGTCATGCCCGTGTTATCGGGAACTGCACCTTTAATCAAATTTCTTCCCAGCTCTGGGATTCAGGGTGAGGAGGTGCCCGTTATCAACCAGGGGCTGTCAGAATCGCCCACTCATTAAAGGGAATCCCACTCCGTGTTGTATAAGATTTGGGATCTTGTTCTTCTCCTACAATGCCCCATGTTTTGCCCTCTTTGGCCTCAGCTACACCACTCCCCCATTAGTCACTCTTTCCAACTGCTCAGCATTATTCCCCATGGAAGTTATCGACACCTCCAATTGCCCTGGGTTAGCTCTCAAGCAAAGATCTTCAAGTTGCTGCATTCAAAGTGAGCTTGCAAATTCTATAGGCTAAATAAGTATATAAATTCTCCAAGCTAATCTGGCACATTTTGAATGAAACAGATGTGTCCACATTTGATGTGCACCAGTAACGTACACACACAGAGAAACATCAGTCTTTACGTATGTAAATGGGTGTGTGTCTTCCATGAACCAGCTTTAGCTTGCACATCAGATTTTGCTTTGCACATGTGCTTTGCACAATGCTGCTGAAATGAGAGGGACTGCAGACATCTGGATAAGGGTAATTGGCCAGCCTTTCAAAACACGACTCCTTCAATGCGATTTACAGGCAAAACAATAATTAGGGGGGCACAATTTTGTGATTTCTAAGGTATCTCTATTGAGTTTTGAAACATATCTGCAAATGAGTGTCAGTTAAAAACAAAGTGGGAACGGGACCCTGCCCGCCTAAATTGTTTTAGGAGAGCTCCGTGGAAACCCGAGCGCTGGGGGAGAGCAGGGACAGACAGTGAGGGTGCACGCATGCGTTTCGGTTCTCCGAAGTAATCACCTCCTTCATACTTGAGTGACAGCATGAGCCAAATCCATCCAAAATCTGCTTCTGCAGTTTCTGACCCACAAAGACTCCGAAACCTTCTGGGTTTTTCTGCTATGAAGGGTTGTCACAACCCTGTAAATGTAACACCCGGACTCTTTGGTGCCAGAGCCTGGAAGAGGTGCACTAGCACAGCTAAACTGATTTTTAAAAACTGTGTCCTTCACCCATGTTTCATAACTAGTAAAACTTAAAACCAGAATAAACTGGTTAATAACAGCACACAAGAAGTGACCGTGTCTCTCTCCTCTGCTTATATAGCAGCTGGCAAAACGGGCCAGGATTTCGGCACATCTTTGTCTAATTAATACATTTTAACTCATGGTGAGTGTTTTGTAGGGTAACAGTCTTAGGGTAACCGTAGTGAACCAGCCAACAATAACTATTCAAATCACAGGATTAAACGCTATGAACTTGGGGTGGGTTTTTAGGGAAATGAGAACGTGTTTCACCGGATCATCTTGAACACATGATTGCCTGACTTTTGTTAACATTCAGCTCCAGTGGAATGATCTGGTGATAAGGCCTACTTCGAGTCAATTTATCCGGGCTGTATTCACTCGCTTCCTTTTAATCTCGTCTCATTCACCAAGGCTGCAATAGATACATGACTCAGAAATGCTGCAAATAAAGCCAGCATGCAGCTTTGTTTCAAGGGCTACTGAACTCAGACCTCGGGTTTTCCTTTCCCCCTCTCCCCCCACTGCTAGAAAACTATGAATAAATTAGCAATTGGAGTGTAATGGCTGCAGCAACTTCATTAATATACTGTCATCCCATGCAGACGTACAACTTCTGACATTGAGGCTCTAATGTCCTGTGAATTATCGATGGAAATGTATACATCCAAGTTCTCATCTTCAACTCTTCAGATGCTAAGTGTTTGATTGTCAATTCACAACCACTGCCATTTGGCTGGTACATTAAAACCAGCAAACAATAAAACCCTTTCTGGATTCCTGAATGTGTTTCTACACTATCGAAGTGTTGTCGATTTTAATGCAGCAAATACAAGCAGCAACACTGTTCCCCTCCCTGGATGTGTGGTGTCATATATACGGGTGACAGAGAACTCAGCAGCTAAACAAAGACGCAGAGAGGACATAACTGTCTCCCCAATTGATGGATGAACTGAAATGTCAAAGGATTGACATGCCCGAAGTCTCACAAAATATCTGTACCTTTCAGATTCCACCCATGGTTTTCCCATGACTGCCCTTCCCGTAGTCCAACCAAGTACTCACGTTGTGACCAAACCCAAAAAAAAAAAATCCCTGCAGGATACGGTCAAGTTCCCTAATTCTTGACTATATTAAGTACTGTAGGTTAAAAGCCACACTAACCATGAGCCATAAAAAAAGGAAGTGCAGAGCACCAGGACAAGAGGCAAAGAACACAAGGAATACAAGTCACAGCACAGGAAACGGCAATTGGCTGGAAGAAGGCTGTTTTCATCATGGGATGGTCACATACCAGAATAGGCTGCTCACAGAGGCTGTGAAATCTCTACCCTCAGAAATACTCAAAACCAGACTGGACAAGGGCTGAAGGAACCTGAGCTGGTTGAACATTCTATGATTCCACGATTCTAACTGCTCTGAACAGAAGGGGCTGACCTACAGATGTCCCAAAGTCCCTTCCAGCATCAATTATCCTATAAAAGAAAACTAAGCACCTGGAATTTTTAGGGTGGGTTAAATACATACCTTAGTGCTTTTGTCTAATTCTCTCAGGCACCAGTCAGCATGTTCAGCAAGTAAACAACTCCGTAAAGCAGGACGGAAGGTCCTCATACGATGCTCTCACATGAAGGGACAGGTTTCCAAGTGTGAAGTACCCACAACGGGAACCTGAAATGGAAAAATGAAACGCTCAGAACTCAGTAAGTTTCATTCTTCTGGAACTCTGAGTGACCAGATGTGTGAATAAACAACTCATGAACTCCAGATATTGGCAACAGTTAATTCTCATTTAAATAAAAGATTCCAACTGATTCTAATTTGATATTTAATTGGATCTCTATGCATGGTGCTATTCTTATTTTTTCCCCCAGACCGCAATGCAACCTAGAGGCTTCATCCCAAAGCAAAACCTCACTGAGGGTATGAAAGCCTGCCAGGCTCCAGAGTACTCTCTCTATACATTGCTATTTATATGATTTTTATTTAAGTAAATATTATTTATTGCTTGCATTGCAACGACACTTAGAAATCACCATCACGAACAAGGGTACCAGTTGCTGTGCAGATGGATTAAAAGACAGCATTCGAGGAGCTAATAACATAAATGAAATTTAAAAAAAGCAAGAGGTGGATACAAATAGACAAACTTGTTCCTACCACAGAGAAGTAGGAAACAGACCTCATCAGTGCAATAGGCAGTAGCAGCAAGTTAAGTTTAAATATTAACTCAACAGAGGTGTCCCTGCCCATGGCAAGGGGTTGGAACTCAAGGATCTTTAAGGTCCCTTCCAACTCAAACCATTCTACGAGTGTATTTAACTCTTTATACATTTTCCAGAAGGAGAAAAAAAAAGAAAGAAAAGAGTTTCAGAGACAAAAAAACAAACACCGGATCATTCTTGCAACAAATAACCCACAAAATCCTGTCTCAACTCAGGGATGCTGCCAGGAAAATACCATTCCACAGGTTTTGGAAATGCATCTCTCATTATCTTCCTTTTTAAACACTACTAATGAAATTGACTGCCAGAGGATCTCATTAACCTGCAAAGCGAGATTTTTTTTTTTATTTTTTTTTAAAGTTATGGAGCTTTACAGTGTTTACAAATGCCTTCAAATTAATAAGGAGCAAAACAATATCCAAGTATTTTGAAAGGGGGCTAAGTCTTCTTACGTGCCTCAGCCTCTTATTAACCACTGCTAGAAGGAATATCTCCTAGTGGAGAGAATTATCCTTTATCTAGTTCATCATGTCCTAAAGGAGTTACTGCTTCTGCCTGCTGGAAAAGAGGATACAGAAACCATTGGACCATTCGGGTTAGTCGTTGGGAAAACACTATTTGATGCCCTTCTGGAGCATTATGTTAATGAGGCTGTAATTTCTACCTCCAATATTCTTCCAAAGGACTGCCCTACCTTAAGCTAATTAAATATAAACAAGCTTAACCTAAGGACCTTGCACGACAAACAAGTCCTAAAAGACAAAGCTTCTCTCAAATGTTCTTATGAAAAACTTCTTTTGGTTGAAAGCTCAAAGTCATTATGAAGAGGAACATGAAAAACAGCTGAGAAAGTTCCCATAGAAGGCATGAAATGAGAGAGAAACACCACATACACCAAGAGGCAAATTTTGCCCTGTCACTTCTCGTTATCACAGCTATTATCGGCGAGGTTAAAGCCTTGTCCAGAGCCTGCTCTCCAGCTGCTGAGCATCCTTAAAACCGATTGACATCAAGGGCACTCGGCACCTCACAAAATGAAGCCTGCGTTCCTCAGCGTAGGTACCGAAGAAGCACTTGAAATAAACAACCAAACACATTCTATAGGAGAGAGACTTAATGCAGCGGGTTTTCAACTTAAATGTAATTTACAATGCTACAGAAATACATGGGGCCTTACCCCAAGCCCCTTGAATGTTTTCAGAACAAAAATGAAAATAAAAGCCAAGGCTGATTTACAGAACCACTGATGTGCATTTCTGAATGCTGCTCTCACGTATGAAACAAACTCAAAGACAACTCAGGCCAAATTCTAACTTGAATTACCTAGGAGTAAATCCAGAGGGGCTCACGACAAACCCTATCCCCCCGTCACGTCTTCAAAAAAGCAGTAGAAAATTCACTCTGTTAGGAAATAACTCCCCCCGTTTCATCCCAGGCTTTGCAGCATTTCTCTCTCCCATTGCTAAAGGCATTGGCATGAAGAAGCTCATCGACTCCCGTTGCTAATTCCCCCCCTGGAATTACGGTTCTGGGGGAACCCCATCCTAACTATCGCCCCACGGCAGCAAGTGCTTTCTGGTAAAGCCTTCTTAGAGATCTGTAACCGTACAAAACAAATACCTGGGGGGTGCTGCAAGCATCTACCCGGAGCTCACAGCAAGTCTGCCTGTTGATTTTTCCCTATCAGTTTTTCCTACGTTGGGCAAGTTTGGGCTGGGACGCTGCCTGGACACAGGACCCACCTAAAACACCAAGGGCTGCTGGCAGGCTTTCCCTACGTGTTAGATTTTCACAACACTTGCTATTAGAAGGTCCATCCACATCAACATCTTCATCCAACTCCTCTGGGACAGGACACCGAAGCGCTATTCCTGGGTGGCAGACCCCGCATCCCTCTCCCTCTCATTCACCCTGCGTTTATCATTACCCACGACGAGACACCGGGGGTTCATCCCCCTCCAGGAACAAGCCCTCTATTTCCTGCAAGATAACGAGCTACAGGTCAGACAACTTGATTTCAGCCTAATGTATTTTTCATATGACTCTTTCAAGGAGTTTATATAAAACGTGCATCATAGATACACACTGTAGGACAGAAGAGTAAAGGAGGTCAAATTACCAAAAATAACTTCTTAATCACTAAATAGCAGAAACCATATAAAAAGCTAAAGAGTACAGAAAAAAATGGGGATGAAGTTTACAGAAAAATGGGGATAAAGCTATTTAAAAACTAAACCACAAACCACATTAGCCAGAAAAGGGAGTCAAAGTACCAGCAATGCTGTGGAATAATTCTTAAAATACAGTTTTTATTAAAAATATATAGCATTGTTCACACATTAAGGAAAGGTAAAAAATCGAAACGTTTCCAGGGTGGAACACAGGGGCGGCTGGTATGCGAGGAATCCGCTACATCTCTGACTCCCTGAACAATACTGCTTGCAAAAGCAACACGGAGGATGGAGTGGAGTGAAGATGCCACGGCCAAGCTCTGTGATTACACAGCAGAATGGGAACAAGGTGATCCTATGGAAGTGATAACCGGCATGTTTGCTACCCTCAGCCAACAGTCTGACAAATTTTGATGAAATGCTGTCCTTTGTGCGAACTTTGCTCATTATAATGTCATTATAATACCAAAACACACCTCCAGCCCGAAGGTGCGACCACTCCTCCTTGAGTCTGCGCCCTGAATTTTTCATAAACTCTACCTTTAAATGCAAGGCGAGAGAATTTTACACCAATCATAATAAAGGTATTTATGACTAGAGTCACTCAAACTCCACCTTGAAGGTAAAGAAAAAAATATAAAAATAGCCCGAGAAAGGGGGGATGCTGGGGAAGACACCATCATGAACAAGTCAGGGAGGACCCCATCAGGGACTGCCTCCGACTCCTGGGACCAGTCGAGGGGCTAAGCCTTTCTTCCCCCCCATAGGGACGCCTGTGGGTAAGACTTAGACTATGACGAGTGCTTCCTCGGGGAACTTAGAAATCTCTCTAGAGGGTTACCTGTTACATTTATAGCCAGGCTGTATTGTTTGGAACTTTGTCGCACGCTTTGTACCATTAACAATATTTTTTTTTACTTGCGCTTGCTTTGCAGACAGTATATTTATCACCGGCAAACCATAAGAACCTTTAGATCTGCTGCTTAAATAAACTGCACTGCTTAAGTAGCGAGCTGTTTTGGTTTCTCATTAAACGTGACCAAACACTAAAGCGCGGCCGTGCTAGTTTGTGAGCACGACTCGACTGAAGGTGCAGTCCACTATTAGTGTATCCAGAATCGTGATAGTTTAATATATATTAAACGCGACTGGATGGACAGTGGTGAATTGGGCAACACTCAGAATTTAAACCCAGCCGCCCCTAGCCTCCCACCTCGGTGAGGAGTGTTAGAACGCAAGGGGGTTTATTTTCTGCCAAAACTATTTCGCCTCTTAACACAACAAATGCTCGCCCCTGTTACCTACCCGGTTGTCAGAGGAAATGCTCCGTTATTCAAAAATGGTGGGTAATTGCCTGTACGATTTTATCCTCCAGGGCTTGGGCTGCACTAAGCCACCAAGTCTTGCTTGTAAAGAAATGTAGTTGAAAAACACTGTCCCCTTTAGTATTCTGCTGCACATACTCCTTTTGAGGAAACGCAAGCAATCACACAGTTTAAGAGGCTGTCACTGATGAACCCTGAAATAGCCCTTTAGCAGAAACCACAAGCAAAAGCAAAAATAAATGTCATTTACTTAATTTTGAAATTTACCTCACTCCTTGTATCATATTTAATAAGCTATAAGGGTGACAATTAATTGAAGTGGATGCACATCCTGCCAACCAGGAAAACATCCCCACCCTTTGTTTTCCTCTAACCTTGCTTATTTTCATGACAATGTCTGCTTTTTCTCCACTTTAAAACACAAACAAGTCAATGGAAGCCTGGCTGGAAGGCTCAGATGATTATGGGGTAATTCATGTTTGCAAGAGCAAACAAAATCAATTGCAATTGTTTAGGAACCAAGCACATTAAATAGTGGTGAAAAGATATTTGCTGGACTTTTACAACATTTATTATATTTTTTTTTCATCCCAAGACTTCTAAGGGATAGGCTGAGGAAACCCCTTTGGAACTGTTTTAGCGAGGTGCCCACAGCCCCCCCGGAGCGGCGATGGAGGGGGGTGACTGCATCTGCTGCAGGTGAAAAAAAAGCAGGTTTGGACAATACTTAAAAAACAACCGCAAAGACCCAATCCCCTCCTGAAAAACAATATGAGAGAGAGAGAAATTGATTGGTTCAGGAAGTCAATTGAATTCTCTATTATAACAGATTAAATACAGAATTACTCAATTAACTTCAGATTAATTATGCCTTTCAGGTAAACATGAGGACTGTCATCTCGGCTAACACGAGGCACTGAATCATGAGGTATTGAATCAACTGCTTCTCACCCTGACAACGAGACCTCGTTAGCAATCTGAGAGCCCAAATCATTCCCCGACCCATTTATAACAAACATCCTCCATTGACTGGATACACACGATGGACAATTCCTGCTTGTCCTGAAGATCCTGCCCATGTTTTCCTAAGAGCTGCTCGTTCCTAGGGAGAGGTTGGGGGGTAAATCAAGCACACCTATGTTCAAGTTTCAGTTATATATCATGGCAAATTTTTGGTTTCTGCCTGAAACTAGAAATGTGAAAAGACAAGTAGATGAAATTGGAAGCACCTCTTAGCCAAGGAAAGGCCAAGATCCAGGACTATTCAGCCTCAGGAGGATCTTATCCCTGTGTCAAGGACCCGATGGGAAGGAGCAACGATGAGAGCCAGAGCCCTCGTGCTGCCCAGAAACTGGGTGGGAGGCAACGCGCACAACCTCAACCATGGGAACTACATTTAAACAGAAGAAAAAGCTTTTTACTCCTGGAAGAGGTTGCCCAAAGAGGTTGTGGAGACTCCATTTTTGGCAATATTCAGAACTCAAGAGGACACAACCTGGGCAACCCGCTCTCCAGGTGATCCTGCTCTGAGCGGGAACTGGGCTGGTTTATCTCCAGAGAGCGCTCCCACCCACAACTGGTCTGGGATTGTCCGAGAAGGACCGAAATTGCAGCTCTATGTGTTGGTAATCCACCCGTAATACAAATTATATAGATAATGAAGGAACTTCAAGGTGCCTGAGAAAAGGAAAAAGTTCTCAAGTAATGTGTCTTGCTTTAATTATTTATGGTGATGCTTGATGGTCTCATTACCAGGTCATCCATGACCTCTGGGTAGTGTCTTCCTCCTTCCACATTAATGCTATTGTGACACAAATAACTTTGGCAATTACTTCTTCAGTGCCACAGAAATGTGTAATTCTTGCTGAGAAAAAAGGTTGATTTTAACACAAGCAAACGTCCTTTAGAAACAGACGGTATCATTATACTCAAGAGGCCAATTATTCATTCTTTATTCATTTTTTTATCCTAGTTTCTGCTTTATGAGACCAGGGCAAGTTGTGAGGGGTTTTCTGAGATCCTTTAGATAGTCTGCACAAAATGTCTACGAGTATTTTAACATGTAAAAAATTTGTCAGACTGTTGTTAAATATGCGCATTGCCGGGAAGCACCCATTTTTAAGGCACTGAGTCTTATTGTAACTTAGTGAATCAATATATTTTCTTATTTATCTTCAGAACTCTTCTATAATATAGAAGCACTCAACTCTTTAAGGATAGACAGATTACAGCATATCCATTTCCTGGAAATTACAATCTTCCGGAGAAAAAAAAAATAACTCAAATTAAGAAAAGTCAAAGCAGCATATAGATCAAACGCTGCATTATTCCAGTACAGAAACACTAAGATTTATCACATACCTAGGCAAATACCATAGGAATTACATACTTGTCTAAATAATGCAATGTGGGTTTGTAGTTGAACCTGAGAGAGAATGTGGAGTGGAGGATTCCAAAATCATCGCCTGAATTGCAGAAAAATAGTCTATTTTTTTTTCCCTGATGATAAAATGGTATTTTATTTAGTTGGAATGCATCTTCAGCTAGCACAAATGCCTCTGAAAATCTCACTCACCGCTTTCAACGCTAGTTCCCATCCTTACAGCTGTTTGTCAGGCTACAGCAGCCCATCACTCGGGGTTAAATTCTCCCGTAGCATGGGAGTGATTCAAGATTACGCTCAGCAACAAATGCCTTGAGGGAAAAAAAAAAAGCAAGAATCCACTATAGGAAATTATGTGATCCAGAACTATTTGAGCCAACATTCAATTGTGATTATCAATGTCCTAAAAAACGCAGACCTATACTAATTTAAAAAAAAAAAAGAAAAGGAAATAAAGCACAGGAAAACTTACAGCAAAATACATCATTCAGCAGACAGCATGGGATGAACCTGGAAATTTGGTTACTATTTCTGGCTGCATTTTGACAAGTTACCTCCCCTCTCTGTTCTCACCTTTCCTCCTACCAGGACAAGGATATTCTCTTGCAACTGGTTAGCTATGATTTATGCTGTGCTGGCATCTGAGAGTGTAAAAACCATGGATGGCGTCCAGAGAAGCCCAAGAGATGCTCCCTACTCAGAAGAAAGTGGCACAAGACACCTATGATCTTGCCTGACCTCTGTTAGTGCCGGCTTATCAATAAACTCCTTCAACTGAAGCAAAACTAGCACCGTATCACGCTGAGAAGGGTTTAACACGACGCTTCTCAACGCTGCTCGCTCAGTAAGTGTGTGCTCATCAGGGAGCTTCACGCAACAATCCCGGAAAGCTCTTCCACAATGAACAAAATCTAAAAAGTAAATAATGTTTTCTCACACTTAAAAAAAATTCTGTTTACCAAGGGTGAAATACTTCTGAAAAGGCTGCTTTAGTCTGTTATTTAAATGTAGATTCCAGATGCCCAAACCCCCGCAATGCATAAGGAAATGCCTTCTCTTAACACGTTTATTTAGCTAAAAGGTCAGAAGTGCCCTTCACAACTGTGTTGGGTCTTACAGGTTTCTAATAAAATCAAATATAAAACCTTGTCTTTGTACTCATCATCCAGTCAACACACTTCAACAGCTCCTCAGGAGCTGCTTTGGTCAGTCCTATACATAGTACTATATATTTGGCAGAAATTGTTCCAGGGACGCGCATTTTTCTCCCCCCGTCAGGGTTGGAGGGGGTTTGTGCCGCACTGCTTACACAGCAGGGCAAAGCACATGCCAACACAGTAGCTAAAATAAACCAGTTGTCAAAATCAGTTATTGTCTTGAAAAGGAGTAAAAGGAAAGCAAAATTTTAAATGGAAAAAGAAACAGACCAAGAAACAGCAAATCTCTTTCTCTCCCAGAGAAAATATTCAACCCCAAGCCCAGCCCACCAGTGTTGGGGTCCCTCCTCGGCCCGACTTACACCCAGCAAATGTGATAATAAGGGTGGGCTTCAAAGCACCACTCACTTCCAGGGCCTCCTGGCTCCAAGCGTCCCACTGAACAAAGGAAATGACAGTGTGTATCTTGGATCACTGAGGATCCAGGGACAAAGGGCAGTTCAACTGAGGAATAACCGGTTGGATGAGGCAGGAAATCCCCCTGGTCTGGAGCTTTGGAACCTTGGAACATGCCCCGTGATGCGCTCCATTTGTCTCCAAATTGTATCACAACTGCTTGGGCTAAATTTGCTTCAGCTCTTTTATTTTCTATTCTACATATGTTCTATTTTCTCCATAGTCTCAGATCAATCCTCCCAAACTCCAAGGCTATGCCTCGCATCCTTTCACATCCCAGGTCATTAAAACGCACCATTTCCTAACGGATTAATAACAAGTGGAGCCCATCTAAGAGCTGTATCGTCCTAATAGCTACAACCCAGAGATCTGAAGAAAATGGATATCTGGATTCCAGCTTCATCGAAGATGAGGAGTACTTGCCAAATTGAGTCCCTGCTTCTCTCTGGCTTAACTATATTAAACAGGGACATACGCATTCTAAATGTGCTTTTTACATGAAAAGATACTGATAAAAACATACCTAAGTTCATCTCCTTGTTGTTGCCACTAGCACATAACGTAGCCAAAAGTGAGATCCTGTGTAGGCACCTCTGAGCCGTCTCACGGTGAAGTGAATACGTGACAATAATCGGATCACGCTGTGATTTACTCTACACACATCGTCTGCCTCCCTGCAGGTTTCAAACCTGTAATAATGGACCACTTGAGTTCAGAGAAATCAGGTGTTTGTCAAAAGGTTCTGCATATTGCTCTCTTTGAGGCCTCAATTCAGCAAAGCAGTTAAAATACGCTTACCTTTACCATCTGGTTAAACCCCACTGAAGCCACTGACACACGCACAAGGGCTGCACTGACACCGACGGGAAGTGAGAACGTTTGAAAAGGAGAAATACCAGGTACGTACCGAACGGGTCTTGCTTTCTACAACACCACGGAGCTACTCAGTCTCCTGTCATTCTAACCACAGACAATTCTTTATTGAACTATTACATAGAGAAAATCTGATTTTAAAAAAATATAATTATTTACTTTCTAGAGCTTCAGGAAGCCTGTGTTCATTAGTAAAAATATAAATGCATTACAAGAGACAATACACGGCCGAGGGTCAGCATTTTCCTCCCACCCCATGCAACTGCTGGTGCAGAACTTTTCTTAGGGCACGGCTGACCCACGCACAGAAAAACCTGAGCAGAGACACCGGAGCCACATCAGCCACAAACTAACTCCTGCCAGAACTCAAAGCAGCAGAGTCGCGTCAGCACAACACTGTGGCCAGATTAATCAGCTTTGCTGAGAGGCAGAACTAATTAGCCCGTGCACTGCTGCTCTGCTACCACAACACTGCTTTTAGCCAAACCAGCCTGCTTTGCAGGACGTGGACACAGCCCAGGAGACACGGCCCCCAGCAGAGACCGAAGTGAAAACCTTAAGGAAACTGTCCGAGGGGGCTGACGTGGTGTTCCTTTTTGGATTGCGACATCCCAATCAGTAGGGACAAACAGGGAAAAAAATGTCCCCACAATAATTAATGCAGTGGGTAATAACAGCATTGATTCGAGTAGGAAATACTAATTCAGACCATTTCAATTACAGCCATTTTTAGCGTAGCCTCCTCTCTCACCCTCACCTCTGCCGTCTCCCCGGCTGCTCCCTGCAGGGCTCGGAGCTGCTCTGCTGGACACATGAAAGGTTCATTTACATGCCTGTAGCAGCTGTAGTGGAATTAATATTGGTCTCATTATCTTAGCTTAGGATGTACAAGCCGCTGGGTTTGCATTGCATACTGATGCAATAAAGAGAGGGAAGAAGGAAAAGAAAGCTGGTTATTTTCATTATGAACAATATAACGAAGAGTTAAGGAAATCCTAGAAAGGAGAGAGTAAATCTGGAGTAATACCCTGAAAGCTAATAGCACCTAATGCAATTTATTAAAAGAAATCTGTTGAAGTACCCAGTCTATGCCACAGTAGTTTTAATTAAAAGGTGGAAGAAAAGTGAAATCATTTATCCAAATCGCCCTTCTTAAAGTTTGGGCCCAGTTTTGAAATCTCCATTTCCATACATCTGCAGCATGGGCATTACCAACTCCCAGATTTAAAAATTCAAGAGACTATTAAAAAAAAGATTTATCGGTTGCTACTGTTTAATGAGGTGGTAGGATTCATTTAGGTCAGCTTTTTCTAACTTTTGTCCTACACTTACATAGAAAAAAAAAAATCACTGTCTGGGTGAGGAGGGATGTTAATATACATCAAGTCATTAGGAAAACTACTGAGTATCATGGAACTTTTCTGCAACATTGGGTTGAGTCACCATTCAACTACCAGAAGAGAGGGAAGGGAATGGAGGGTTCGGTTGGACCTTCAGCAGGAAGACCATGATCCCGTCCTCCTTCACAAATCAGGTACTGGTATCGCTCGCAGGAACGGTGCCTCAAACACAGGCTCCTGCAACCAGAGGTAAAACAATCCTTCTGTTTAATTGGCGTCTGCTTTAGGCAGAGGGACACCTCGAGAAAAACACTACGGAACTTATAACAAATCTAGACTTTCCCTATTCACTAATTACGATGCCACCTTTTGAGATCATCTGGCATAAAAACACAAAGCCTGACTCACGGCCTACTGAAGCCAGTCATGGACTCCGACGGATCTACACCATCCCATCGGTACGTGCGGAACACCTCACAAAACAGGACCTAAAGCCGAGCGCACAATGAAGAAATGTACCAATTGTTTAATGATTGATGAGGGCAATGTCAGACGAATTATTTGCCAAATGATACTAGTCCATCTGTTACAGAATTTTGCATGTAATGACAGAAAGAAATTAATTATATCTAGTTCATATATAGAAAGATTCTAAATTGTGAATCTTAGCTCTTTTCATAAACAAGCCCAGCATCATTATCTCCATTATCCATGTACAAAAACTGAAGCGTTAGTGGAAGGGGAGTCACAAGCCCGAACTTTAGAGACATAAGGTGCCTAAAGGAGGAAGCGAGTCCAACAGCTCAGTCAGCGAAAGGAGCGATGGGCTCCTCCACGGCCAATGCAGAACCCAGTCCTTCCACAGAGGCGGGGAATTACAGAGGAAGTTTCCCATCTCCAGTCGAGGGTGCCTGAAATTAAGTGCTGCGAGTGCCCCCCAAAAGTACTTTCTCACATAATCTAGCAGGGCACTGGTAAAACCGGCAAAACTCCGGTCTGTTGAGCCCCAGTCCCCAGTCCCTCCAGAGCTGACTGGTGCGTTTGCCAGAGGCTGATTTTTCATGCAGCTTCAGTTGCTTCAATTCCACATTCCACTGGTGTGCGAGATCAAAGAGTGTCTGAATCCAATACCATTCAGATTTCAGTAACACTGAACTGCATCACTTATTACTTTTTTTCCTCAATATGCCTCTAAGTTAACTGTTTGTTCCCTCTCCAACCTGCTTTTAAAGAATAAAAAGCACATCTTTTCCACTACCTTCTCCAAATATTTGACTCATCGTACGTATCTTCCAATCCTTCATCTATTTGGATTTCTGACAGTGAGAAAATTACTTCCAATGAAGCAACGCAGTCCTTGAGACACTAAATTTCATGAGATTTAGAAGGACAGACCCCTCCCAAGGAAACTCAGAATTTGTAACTGTTCTAATATTAGGGAAAAAACCCAAATATCTTACAAGAGGAGGAACATCACTGCGTCACAGCGTTTAAATGTACAGTCAGTAGGGAACGTACTGAAAGGCACCGAAAGGCAAAATACAAACATCCAACCTTCTTTATAGTCTGGGAGTGACAATTTTATCCCAGGCAACATTCTGCCCTAATTTGCTCTTGACTTGAGATAAAACAACATTTTACCTCGGAAATTTTCTCAGAGACATTTTCCTGAGATTTTCTCTCAGAGACGGCATCACCTCTGTGTAACACCAGGGTTTAGAGATCTTCAGATTCAGGGGGGCGTCCCCAGTCTGTCTCCAGCCAAATATTCTTTATGTATTTCACACCCATCCACATTTCTATACAAATAAAAAACCCAAAGCAGTAACTTGACCTATTATAACCGAACCACACTTGCTCCTCATTTTTAATTCATCTTTTCCTTTGACTCCAGAAGACAATCCTTCTTTACAGCCAATGAAAAATTCACGAGATGTAGCAAGGAGAGATTGAAAACAACCCTGTAAAGACTGATTAGGCAAAACCGGGATTTAGTCTAGGATTGAGCATGTCACTGGGTAGGTCTCCTTCTGCTAAATCAGGGGAGTATAAATCGCTCTAAAGCAAAGATTTCAGATAGCAGGTTTCCAGCTTGCGGGAGAGGGTTAGGGCAGCTTAAGTTCCATCTGTAGGGGAAACCCTGCTGATAGGAATTGCTGAGATGGAGGAACAGAAAAACAATTCAAGCCCATCGCCTCTCCTTCAATGCCGCTATCGCCTCTTCTATGGACATTCTCTGAGTCTCCACCAAAGTGTGCACCAGATCCTCAGCTACGTCTGTTCAGGGTGAAGACACATTCCTAGGAGGTGTAAGGAGATTGAAGATCTGGTTTCTGTGAAGTATCAGTCCTCCATTAATTAACCCTAAATTACACATACAGGGAAAGAGTTCAAATAGACAAGCAAAAGATCACGATGTCAAGTCAACTGGAATGGATTTAGGACAGCATTTCTGTATTTCAGAAGGCAGCTTCCGTAGCAGTTTGTAACATATACATTTTTTACAGCAAATACTGTGTCTGTACGTTGAGTTTCTGTCAGCGGTTTCAGATCCAGCAGTGCACTTAATGCGCTGCTTCTCTAAGCTGGATTCTCTAAGCCTGCTCAGATGCTTAACGCTAAGAAAGCTTTGGGTTTTGGTTAAGTCCATCCCAAGCATCTTTTCAAAAAAGTGATGCAACTAATGAACATTAAAAGTTTTAAAATTATTTCCAATTATACAACTATGGCCAGAAGGCTCTGAGTTTATTTTGAATGCATAAATGAAATGATTATCTGAAGAAATAAATCCCCTACATCGAAGATGAACTGACTCCAGAAAAATAGTTACACAAGAATTTACAGATTTGATCAAATGGCATGAAGGAGACTGAATGATGTCGCATTGGATTAAACCATGAACAAAGATAAACTCTTAAGTACTCAAACTAAATAGTAGAGGTCCCCGAGTTTCTTCTGCTGCTGCTGATAATGCAGTCCCTTATCTGCCATTATCTTTATTATGCACACACACAAATATTAATGCACTGTCAGAGCTGCTAAAAGGGGAAAACCACACCCGTTAAGACCGAGGACATGTCAGTAAATGTCTGTAGGCACCATCTGCCACCGAGCTCTTTTCATAAATCCATCTGCTGTGAATTTTTTTCTTCCCCAGACCTGTCTGGCCAAGTCAGATACACTGAGAATCCAAAGGCTGAAAAGGTCAAGCGACGGCATTTGCTCTCTTTCGGTAAGGTATTGCTCTCTTTTGGAAAGCAAAGATCAACAGTTTCAAAAAATCTGGATCACACGTGGAGGCAGCATGGATCAGACAAGCTGCATAAAATGATAAAATATTCCTGTGCCCTTTATACACACTTGAAATTAAGTATCTCTACTGAGTTGGATCATGCTGCCAGTGTTGTTGCATTGGGAAGGATTTGGGTTTGGTTTGTCTGTCGTTTCTTCTATTGAGCAGAGAAAATGATGGGGAAAGACATCAGGTAAAGAGAGGACGAGCAGCAAGGAAGGAAGTGAAGGAGAAAAAAAAAAAAATACGCTGTCTGGTCCTGAAATATTGAATCCGAGAGATGTAGCACCGCCGACAAAATACTGCTTTTGTCAACTTAGTTCACATCATCTGAGGAACTCGTGTAGCAATGCCAACAGGAAAAGTTTTGTTGGCATATGCTGTAGTTCTACAGGGACAATCTGCCAACATAGTTTTGCAGAAATAATTATAAAAGCAAAGATGTGTCTTTGCTACCCTTCAGCTCCTGAATCCAAGAGCTCACATACATTATCCCTACTCCTTTCTTTATTACTCCAAACACAATCCTGGAACAAGGAAAGAGAACTATGACAAACTGAAGGAAGTTTAGTGTTCTCATCTGATTACTGGCTGCAAACTAGATTTAGCAACAATGCCCAGGAATTACATAGCAATAAAATAATCTCAAGCATCTCCCAATCTCCAGTAACAATTCAGCATTGTCATAGCCATTTTCAGATGAGGAACTTGAAGCACAAAGTTCCACCACACTTGTCCGCACACTGAGGCAGTGGCATACGGAAGCACAGAACCCTCATCTCAGAGTGACAGCCAATGCATAATTAATAATGTTCCACCCCCCCACCCCCCCCAAGAATATTTAAATACTGCCAGTACTTAAATAAATATTCTCAAGACAAAGCCTGGAAGAGAGGAATGGCAGTTGTGAAATGCTCCTGCGCCGCAGCAGCCGCCACCTCCTGTCCCCTGCCCACCAGCCAGTGGTACCCGGGAGGGGGGAACCGTGCCGGAGGGATGCTGTGGCACCCCAGGGGGGGCAGCAGAACAGAGCCCCTGCTCTGCAGCACCTCTTACGCTGCTCCAGCCTCACTGTCAGGGCAAAGAATCCCTGAGGAAGCAGACGAGTTCTGTGCTGTTTGTCTGACACCGTCAGCTACAACCAACCTCAGCAGAGCTGACTCTGGAAGCCAGTTGTCTGCACAGGTAAAAGAGGGTTCTAAAAAACCTAGGCTACATACGAGAGGGCAACTTCAAATTAGGGTAACATGGCTTGATTTTAATTATGTGATTAAATTAGTCAGAAACAACAACATATATTTTGAAATAAATTCTAGCACTAAATTTAATCATGTATATCCCTCAAAACCAAACAGGATATGACGATTCCTACATTTTTATATAGTTTTTTTTCCAGAAATCATACAAATTCACATCTCACTACGATGAATTTCAGCCGTCACAAGCTTTGGCTGTGGTGTTAAGTGTAAGAGTAGAGAAGCGGTGCACTGCATGTTCAGTGCTCATAGCAGGGCAGGTAGAGCAGACAAGCCCAGCTATTTTGTTTATGAACTAATCCTGTTGCTGGTAATAGGATTAGCATCCAGAACAGATGCAGAGTAATTCACGGTGCGTTTCTTCCAGATATAAAACTCTGCAGAACGGTTATTCTAACAGCAAGAGAAAAGGTAAATTAATGCCTGTAGTTACCTCAAGCACAATGAAAACACGCAATATCCCGGGGTGCGCTCCAGTCCGAGCACACTCACAGGAGACAGTGCCAGCTCCATGGGGACACAGGAGGTGCAGTCGTTGTCACACTGTGGTAGCAGAAGCAGAAGACTAAAGTGTTCCATAAGAAATGCTGCTTATTTTAAAAAAGAAAGTACTTTGTTAAGGTATTTTTGGATTGTCATACTGGAGATAATAATACCTTTGGTAGTGACTATCTTCAGGCTGCTTAAAAAACACCACATCCTGAAATGACATTTCCATTAAAGTATATATAACTATAATACCTATGTCACTCTTGGTGCAGGCTGCTCTCTAAAATGCTCCCCTCCTGTTCTATGAGAAATTGTTCACCAGTAGACTTGACTAATATATGTCCAAAAAACTAAAGTCACAAAGGAAAGAAATCACAATGTTCAGAGATTTCAACTTTTGCCAAATGCAGTCACACAAATCAAGAAAACTCTCAGATTCACCTTAAAAAGCCCCTCAGTTTCTTATAGAATCACAGAATGATATGGGGTTGGAAGGGACCTCTGGAGATCAGCCAGTCCAACCCCCCCCCAGAGCAGGTCCCACAGGAACGTGTCCAGGGGGGTTTTTAATGTCTCCAGAGAAGGAGACTCCACCACCTCTCTGGGCAGCCTCTTCCAGGGCTCTGCCACCCTCACAGGGAAGAAGTTCCTCCTCATGTTTACCTGGAACTTCTTATATTCAAGTTTGTGCCCATTTCCTCTTGTGCTATCCTTGGGCACCACCAAAAAAGACTGGCCCCATCCTCCTGACACCCACCCATGAAGTATTTGTAGACATTGATCAGATCCCCCCTCATGTGAGCATGCTATTGATTTAATTATCATGCAATTATTTTCACATGATAAACATGACTGCGCTGTTTGACTGCAGAAAATCGAAACCATGTCTTTAATTCTGCAATATGGCAGGAGCGAAGCATGAACTGGTCTCAGAGTGACTGACACAGAGCTGTGTATCCAAGAGGTACCCACCAACCTTCACGTTACATCCATGGTACTCAGCCAACAGCACCAACAGCAAGATGATCTCTTCTATGCCATAACTCTGTGCTCGGCACTGGTGACCTCTGTACCGGGCGCTGGTGAGGCCTCACCTCGAGGGCTGTGTTCAGTTCTGGGCCCCTCACTCCAGGAAGGACATTGAGCTGCTGGAGCGTGTCCAGAGGAGAGCCACCAAGCTGGTGAGGGGTCTGGAGAACAAGTCACACGAGGAGAGGCTGAGGGAACTGGGCATGTTTAGTTTGGAGAAGAGGAGGCTGAGGGGGGACCTCATTGCCCTCTACAACTCCCTGAAAGGAGGGTGTAGAGAGGTGGGTGTTGGCCTCTTCTCCTGACGGAATAATGACAGGAGCAGAGGAAATGGTCTGGAGTTGGGGCAGGGGAGGTTTAGATTAGAAATTAGGAAGAATGACTTTACTGAGAGGGTGGTCAGGCACGGGAACAGCCTGCCCAGGGAGGTGGTGGAGTCGCCATCCCTGGAGGTATTTAAGAAACGTGTAGACGTGGCATTTCAGGGCATGCTCTACTGCCCGAGATTGTGGAGGTCTTTTGTGTGTGTATGGTTGGACCTGGTGATCTCAGAGGTCCTTTCCAACCATGATGATTCTGTGATAACAAGAATCCATGGGCCCAATTCCCTATTCAGTGAGTGTGGAATGGTTTCACTTACTAAACCAGATTTACAGACTTCCCCTAGTAGAGAAAATCTACGTTTCCAATATATTAAGTGTAGAGGTGATGCTGTAATTACCTTTAGGTGTAGTAAATAAGGAAGTAAAGCCCAGCAGTGCCAGGCTTATGTTTGCTGTGTCAGGTCCTAACGCGCCCTGCCTGGTTCAGCTTCTGGAGTTCTAGATGAAAAACTACAATTATAGACTTAAGAGAAATAAAAGTTGATCTTAATGTGCCACATGTGTACTAAAAAACCAATAAAAGGAAGCAGCGTGGAGCTGGAAGAGGTGCTTCTTTTGGATAATCCATATTCCAATATAAAATAACCTTTCAGTTTTGTTACAAACCAGGTAGAGGGTACAGAAAGAAGCAATCATTTTGATTCTTTGTTTAATTTAATCTCCCATTTCACACCACAATGCCTTAGGAGCATGAGCCAGCCAGACACACCGTCAATAAATGGAAATTGAGGTCAAGATACCTCTCAGGGAATTCGAGTTCATATACAAATTCTGTAAGTTGGAACCACAATCTCAGGTTATTATCCACATTTTCACTAAAGTAGTAATAAATAATACTTGGTATTGCCAGCATGCTCCTCACTCAACGAGCTCTGTGATACATTAAATGAATTTTAATTAATTAAGGCTTCCATGGACAGAGTATTACACATATTTTATGACTTAAATCAGATTGACCATTGCTAATTACATTAAAGAACCTCATAGAGGACCTATTTGAAATCCAAGTCCATCAGGCTAAGGACTGTACGTATGGTAAAAAATGACAGACCTCTGAAGAACCTCCAATTTAAACACACACAGAGACAGGAGAGAATCAAAGAATGGTTTGGGTTGGAAGGGACCTTAAAGATCATCCAGTTCCTCCCCCTGCCATGGGCAGGGACACCTCCCACCAGACCAGGTTGCTCAAAGCTCCATCCAGCCTGGTCTTGAACCCCTCCAGGGATGGGGCAGCCACAATGTCTGCAACTATAGAGAAAACAGCACATTGCCTTTATTTACAGATGGAGAACTGACATGCAGAGATAGAGGGCAAGATTCTGGAAAGAAAAAAAATAAAAAAGATAGTATTTTAACACAATGAGTATAAATTTGAGTTTCTAACTTAGCATTTAGGATTGTAGTAAGTAACTTAGATTTTCAAAAGCGCTGAGCAAACACCAAATTCAATAAATGCTAAGCACTTGCCAATTCTGAAAAATCAGGCCATGTATTTCAGGCTCCCTGTGTAAGCTTCTATTCTTCCATTTTCTTCCCCCAAGAGCGACGTCAGAAGCAAGGCAGCCTGCCCATCAGGAAGTTTTCTGAGTGACAGATAATGACTTCCCCCCAGTCACCTGCCATTACAGACCACTTTCAAATGTGAATGCCTCAGTTTTGGGACTTTCAATAGCGTGAAACCATTCACAGGTTACATCTGCAAGTAAGTGATGACCCACTTCAAATTTACCTACCGACACAAATGAGGAATGGCACAATATACAATAGAGAGTTTTCATTTACAAAAATATTGGCAAAGCCTGGTCATTCATCTCCTACATATTCCTTTTTAAAATTCTAATCATTTTGTTTAAAAGCACAAGCTTTGTGGGAAGTTGGCTTCTTATGCATCGAGATTCCTTGATTCAAAGATGTATTTTATTCTCTGGAGGGGTGCCACATGTGTTCATTTTTCAGTTATTAATTTTTGCTAACAGTTCAATCTCTGCAAGATCAAAGATAGTTTTTCTATTTAGGTCAACCACAGTTTTCCCAAAATGAACCAAATGAAAGTTTATGCACAGTGCTATTTAAAAATAATAATTAAAAAAAGTCTTTCAAGACATTTGCTGGGTCTATAAGAAAAAAATGAGTAGGAAAAAAGATGTATTACAAAGTTTGTTGCAGTAAGAGCCATGTCAATAAGGCATAACCCCAAAGCAAAACAGACAGCCTGTGTCTGCCTGTGCTTGCCATCTTCTTGAGAAGCAAATTCCGCTTGATGAACCTTGCCTGATTCTCTGTCCTCTGCCCCAGCAGGTATCACGACTCCAACTCCATCTAATTGTGTAAAAGCATCCCAAAGCGTCAGAGGTTTCAAGGGAGGTTTTGTTCTCCAACTGGGTTTCCCACGGAGCCATCCTGACTTCCCACTACACCCAGCACAGCCAGTCCTTTAGCAGTGAGTTATCTGCCAACACAGGGATTCCGTTTTGCCCTGAGTTTGAACCATTTCAAACCCGTATGGTGGAACATTCCGGCCCTTCCCACTATTAAGGCCCAGATCCCCAGTGGTGCTGGGAGCCCAGTGTCTGTGCAGCAACTAAGTCCCAGTAAAACCAGTATTATTTCGGCAACTAAATAGCTCATGGGATCTACGAACCAGACAACTGCATAGTGAAGCCCTTGGACAATGAAGATTCTGAAGTCCACCAGCATCCTTCTATTTCACTTTTGCCCACCCAGATCACCTGCTCAACTTACTTTTTTTGCTGACTATAGCGCAGAGTCCTGAGAAAACAGGATACAGCAGGTATCTTCCATGAGTATGTTCTTCAGTTTTGAATCACAGAATTATCTGGGTTGGAAGGGACCTTCAAGGTCATCTAGCCCAACCATCAACCTAACTCTGATAAAACCATCACTAAACCACGTCTCTAAGCTCTATGTCAACCCGTCTTTTAAATCCCGCCAGGGATGGTGCCTCAACCACTGCCCTGGGCAGCCCATTCCAAGGCTCAATAACCCTCTCAGTGTCAAAATTGTCCCTAATATCCAATCTGAACCTCCCTGGGGGCAACTTGAGGCCATTCCCTCTTGTCCCATGGCCTGTTCCTTGGGAGAAGAGACCAACCCCCCCGGCTACCCCCTCCTTTCAGGGAGTTGGAGAGAGCGAGAAGGTCTCCCCTCAGCCTCCTGTTCTCCAGGCTGAACACCCCCAGCTCCCTCAGAAGTTCTCCAGACCCTTCTCCTTGTGCTCCAGACCCCTCACCAGCGCCAGTGCCCTTCTCTGGACCCGCTCCAGCCCCTCATGGTCTTTTTTGTGGTGAGGACGCCCAAAACTGGACCCAGCCCTCAAGGTGGGGCCTCCCCAGTGCCCAGTACAGGGGGACAATCGCCTCCCGAGTCCTACTCACCACGCTGTTCCTGATACAGACCAGGATGCTGGTGGCCTCCTTGGCCACCTGGGCACGCTGCTGGCTCATGTTCAGCCAGCAGTTGACCGACACCCCCAGGTCCTTTTCCCCCAGGCAGCTCCAGCCACTCTGCCCCCAGCCTAGAGCTAGTGCTGCACGGGGTTGTTGTGACCCAACTGCAGGACCGGCACTTGGCCTTGTTTGTTTGAACGCAGTCCCTGTCAATATGCAGTTAACTCAACTTCTAACCACAGTTTTTCTTTAATATTTTATGAGCACTGGATTTACTAATTATTCACATAAAAGTTATGCTAGGTAGTCTTTCTGATGCTGTAATGCTGTCAATTTATTATGTTGTAAAATTAATTAAAGGGAGCTCAATGTTACAGACTTTTTAAGGCAAAAAATGCACACGCATTTTTCCAGTAATTTTATTTTCTGCACATAAAAGGAAAACAGAAACATTATTTAATCCTGTATTTCATAAACAGTTTAGTAGAGAATACATGGCCTCATTTTTGGGGTGCAGCGTCCCCTAAAATTTGCTCAGCACACTTTCTCCTCTGGCAACGTAAACCTTCAAAAGAGCAGCAGAAGTGCGAGTTGGCATAGCACAGAAAGCAATTTGGTAGATTATCATAGCGCTAAATTGTACCTCCAGAAAAAGCATATGTGGACGTTCCAAAAATAATCTGACAGTTTATCAAAAGTGGCAGGCGCTGCCCTGGGTCATCAGCATAATGGCGAGGAAGAGCTAAACCATCTATCACTGATAGAAGTGGACGGTCGAACTGGGAAGCAAAGGGGAAGGGAAGAGATGAGGGGGGGAGGAAGAGAAAAAGAGGGACGGTACTAATTAGCATGCCACGCTGACAACGACCGGGTTGATGTGGGTCTAGAATACTAATGCAGCATGTCCAAGAAGGATCAATTTGAAGTATCCTTCCCCTTAAAGCTTTACCAAACAGTAAAACTGCTGTCAATGTGCCCGTTACCAAATATTTCACTATAGCATATAAAAGCAAAAAGATTAGGCTCTTTCTTCCCCTACGATTTATTCTCCCACTCCCCGACCATCTACTCTATTCTAAATCTTTCACTTTACTGAGCAAAACCACAAAAAAATTTTCCCTGCTTTGCATTATTTTAATTAAATGCAATTCTCCCCATTGTCGTTGCAGGAGGAAAATGGTAATGGGAGTTAACAGCAGCAGCAAAGGAAGATCTTCAATATTTTTTTTGATAAACATCAACAGCCAAGTGATTGTGCTTAGTAAACAGTCATGCAGAAATGCTCTTAGGAGTGGAAAAGAATCCAGACATAATGAAAATATTTAATCTCCAACCCCAGATGATAACATCGCAGTCATTACTTACACTAAGCTTAAGACAAGGCAAAGTGCTCTAAATATCCCAGGTTCGGGTTCCAGCACAGAGTTCAGAAGGGTTTTCCTCTCCCCTCTGGTGAGGTTCTACTGCATTTGCTGGGTTTTGGGAGGGATCGTGAAAATCTGTGCCCGACCTGCTGTTCACCAACCACTTATATGAGAATCCAGAGCCATTAAGAAGGCTGTTTGTGTTTGTTACATATATATATATTTTTTTAAAAGTACAAGCACCAATTGACTTGCCCAAGGCTACACATTCTGTAGGGAAGCCAGAAATTGGTGCCAGCCCTCCTGTATCTTTTTCCATTGCCACAAGGCCCCTCTCCTTACAAAGCCAAATTCAGTAATTAAAGGAAAGAGAGGAGCAACTCTTTAAGGAGAATTGTGAGATGGATTACAATGTTCCTTATGTAGAAAGATCTTTTTGTGGATGCTGGCAATCAAGTTGGTTTCCTATGTGGAGAAAACAGTTCATTTTTGGCATCTTGGAAAATTTTAGTGTGAGCCTATTTCTATTTCTGAACAGCAAAGGGTAATTGCTTTCAGTAACATGAGATGTTAACATTGATTTCAGCCCTCCTTCACATGGCTGCTGAGTCAGGGTGTGTTCCCAAGGTGAGACATGGAACAATTTGATCGTTTGCTGAAGTGCTAGGTGATGGGTCACCCAGCAGGACCAGAACGGGGATGGCGTCACCTGAGCCTGGGCTCTGGGGGGGCTGCAGCCTCCAGTGGGGACCCGGGAGGCGATGGAAACACAGCCATGGTACTACGGGGGATTTTCTAAATAACCTGATTGACTTTGAAGCCGGAGTCTCAGGAGATGCTGAAGTGAGTTTAAGTTAAACTCAGGCACTAAACTCCAGAGTAGATAATTTTTGAAAAACTGACCCTTACTATCATGTTCTAACAACACATGCTGTGCAAAGCAGAATCTCCCTGTTGTAGATGTTTCCAGTGTATACAAGAAAAAACCACAGGGACAGAGATCAGTAGAAGCACAGAAAAAACACCCCCACGTAGGTTTAATCAGCCCAGAGTCTTTATGTTGTAGCTGAATCCCAATAAACAGCTACTTTTCCACCACCATCTAACCCGCCTGCTCATTGCCATACCCCAGTCCAACCAGTGCAGTATTGTCTAATCCATTACCAGGTGTTCAGAGTGACTCTGATTAGACCCTCTCCATCTCAGGCTCTGTTACAGAATCCCTAACTAAGAGTTAAAAGTGTTGTGGGAGACAAAAAGCAGCGGGGAAGCCCCCAAAGGCAGAGCAGCCGGAGCCGGGGCTCACCAGCGGGTCCCTGCAGCTTTAAGCTCTTTGGCAGCGGGAGCCAGCAGCGTCCGCGGAGCCAAATCTCACACAAGCTCCTTTTATTTCCTTTGCTACTCGCTGAGGGGGGAAGGAGAGCAACTGTGGCAGAAACAACGTGTGACATGAACACAAAACAAATGCCTGAATTTCAACTAAATTCACAGAACTTTATTGCGGAATATAGAAAGAGTGAAAACGGAGGAGGAGAAAGGTTTGTGTCCTCTGCAGACAGAATAAAAGAAGCGAACAGATCAGCCTCCAGTGTTTTCAGCAATTTGTGCAGTGAATCCAGCCCAGAGTTCACTTCCATAAACGTGTATCCAGAGTAAATCTATTGATGGCACAATTGTGAGTGTCAAACCAGACGCAAAGCCGAAGAATCAAACAGGCAAGTCTGCATTAGTGAAAGCACAAACACTGAAAACCAGGAATAAATAATGCAAAGCACTATTTTACCCCCGAAAAAGTTCTAAAGATTATCTGATTCTGGAAGCAGTACTAGTATTTACATGCCTAATACATTTGGAAATTCCCCCCAGCTTGCTACAGAACCCTTTGGCACACACTATGGTGTAAAACACCACTTACACAATTATTTATTACTGAAAAATGTATAAATCATTTACACTATTAAAGGGCTTCAGGCTGTGAACAACTCAGAAAGCAAATCTGAGTCCATCAAAGTGACATTTCACAACATTTTGCAACAACTGATGAAAAACTTCATTTTGAAGTTTGGATGTAGTAACACATCCCCCACCTGCTCTCGTTAAGGAAAGGGAGCTCTGATTTACACCGAGCCACTACCGGAACCCAACGTGAAAAGGGCATCTGAGGAGCTCAGGATTTTCAAAGCCAGATGACCTGAGTTTGGGAACCTGCCTTAATTGAGACACTTCAGTAGATCATTTCCTCAGAAGAGTATGATGAAGCTAAAGGTCGCTTAACTTGAGCAGAAGATGAATTCTCTGCAGCGTCCTGGCAGAGCCGGGTATCACTGCACCAGAGAAGCTATCAGAAAGGCACTTGGTATCATGTCCAACAACCACAACAAGATTCCTCTCTAGTCCAACACGCTGGCCGTTATCTCATATTTTCTATGCCAACTAGAAAGGGCAGAGTTCTTTCTGAGCAGCTAACAATTTTAATCATGGCAGTTCTTGTCCATAGTCCGGGCTGTTAACCGGGGTCAGGCAACATCTGGGACTTTCTAAATGGACACGCGGCTCAAGAACAACCATCCCTTGCAGAAGGCATCGAAACAGAATCACAGAATCTTCATGGTTGGAAAGCACCTCTGAGATCACCAAGTTCAACCATACACACACAAAAGACCTCCACAATCTCGGGCAGTAGAGCATGCGCTGAAGTGCCACGTCTACATGTTTCTTAAATCCCTCCAGGGACGGTGACTCCACCACCTCCCTGGGCAGGCTGTTCCAGGGCCTGACCACTCTCTCAGTAAAGTCATTCTTCCTAATATCTAATCTAAACCTCCCCTGCCCCAGCTTCAGACCATTTCCTCTGCTCCTGTCATTATTCCCTCGGGAGAAGAGGCCAACACCCACCTCTCTACACCCTCCTTTCAGGGAGTTGCAGAGGGCAATGAGGTCCCCCCTCAGCCTCCTCTTCTCCAAACTGAACATGCCCCGTTCCCTCAGCCTCTCCTCGTACGACTTGTTCAGAAGATAAGGGATGCAACTCAAGGTCATTCAGCGAATGACAGTAGTTTTCCACTTTAAGCATTACATCACACTGCTACAAATTTCTTACTAATCTGAATATCTTCAACATAAGGAGGTTTTTCTCCTGTCGGGGTTCTCTTGCATCAGTCCCTCACTGTCTTCACCTCGGTATCCCTAAAGCAAACAAAATCCCATACAACAGCTGATGTACAAAACGTTGCTTTATCTTTGTGCTGTTCTTAACCTGTGCAAATACCTAATTTTAAACGGCTACTTTTTCACACTCCTGTCCGTTAAGCCTGAGGGAGAAACAAGTGCCCGGTGCTTCCATTCTGTGAAAAATAAAATATTCTTCAACAGCTCCAGCTTTCGTGCTGTTGCAGTTCTCCAGAAGACATATGACCATATTCGTGTATGCGCTAATGAGAGAAGGTTCCGTCCCAGCTTCAGCAGAGCGTTGTGTTCAACTCCTTTTTGCAGGGCTCTTGTCTCTCCTGTTCTTGCTTGAAACCTTGCCTCCTGTGCACTTGCTTGAAACCACTTTTGGTATGGTTGGTTCCCAACATGAAAATTGAATCCTGTGTTTTTCCTATCACTCAAAAACAGTGTATGATGACCTTAAGCATGAAAATATCTCAGAAGATAATAAATACTGGCTTCTGTTTGCCTTATTTAGTGAGTTTTAAGAGACTGTATTTCTCAAGGAGAAATCTATTTTTTTAAGGCTAAATCTCGTATGGTAACAGGACACCTGCAGACGGTGTTTAGGAACCCACACAGGCTTCATTAGCCTATTCCAGGTATTGCTAAGAGATTGTTCAAAACTGATCAGCATTGCTTAACTTTATTTTGCTTAAACCAATGACAATATTATGTTTCAGCAGCTTTGCTGGAACTCGTAAGCCAGGAACTTTGATATTTCAGTATCATATCAGCTTCAAGATTCACGCTGAGCCAATTACAGGTAGGTATCCCTTCAAAATCATTTTATAAATACTGCTGTTTCAGAAATGAGTGGGTGAAAAGCTGTGCTTCTGGGAGGACGACTCTGGCAGTTCACGGAGATTCCAACCGCTCCATCTTTAAGCTTTCCCTACAGCTTTGAAATTGTAGATTGAAGGATTAAATTTGGTCTCTTCTCCCAAGTCACAGGCGATGGGACAAGAAGAAATGGCCTCAAGTTGAGCCAGAGGAGGTTCAGATTGGATATTAGGAAAAATTTTTACACTAAAAGGATTGTCAAACATGGGAAAAGGCTGCCCAGGGCAGTGGTTGAGGCACCATCCCTGGAGGTACTTAAAAGACAGGTTGACATAGAGCTTAGTGACATGGTTTAAGAGATGCTTTTCATCAGAGTTAGGTTGATGGTTGGACTCAATCTTAAAGGTCCCTTCCAACCTAGACAATTCTGTGATTCCATGGTTCTATGGGAAAGGATCAATGTTTGGGAACAGACTTGGGGAGAGGACACCGCTGGTACAAGAAGCTGCAGCCCCTACATACACTTCCCCCCATTCAAGGTTTCGATTCTTCTATTAAATTATATTAAGCATAAGAAATTAGAACTGGCTTTACTGAACGAGAAGACAGTCCACCTCTGGCACTGGCTCACGGAGAGGGGCAAGGCAAGCATTTCCCACCGCTTGTGTGTCACACACTCACAGCCTGCAGTAGGCAGTGGGCAGCACCGAGCCGAGCAACGGATTTCAGCCTAAACAATCACGGACAGATTCCTCCCCTTCCCGCAGTGATTAATTGCTTTTTCAACTTCTGGAGAAGTCTGGTATTCACAATATCTCTGTGGCAGAAAAACCCAGTGTTAAATTACGTGAAGAAGAAAAATATGCCCTTTCAATTGTTCTGAACTTTCCCCACGCTACTCTCCTTTGAGGACCCTTCTCTCCTATATTGTAAGACAGACTGAACTTTTGCTCTCTATTCAGTTTCTCCATGTTATTCATGATTTTACAGATCTTTGTCATACCCTGCAAGTCATCTCTTTCTCAGATGAACAGTCCTTGTCTGTTTAGCACTACCTGAATAGAAATCATTCCGTGTCTTTCATGACCCCGTTGCCTTTTCTCAGACTGTTTGTAGTTTACTTACACTGTATGAATTTGGCTGTGACCAAGTCACATCAGCCTTGCTGCGCCTCAGTTCTCATTGTAAGAAATGTGATTTTTTTTTTTTTTTTTACTTACCTTTCAAGAATATCACAAAAAGTCTGGCAAGGCAATGATACTAGAATAATCCATCTAACAACCTAACACGTAAATGACACTGCATACTGCCTGCACGCTGAAAATCAAACTCGCAAACAATGCAGGCTCAGGCAAGTGATGCGAAGTGGAGCACAAGGTCCTTCCCTGGATTTTATACGACTATTTTAAACTGCTATTTTATCAAACAAAATAATTTAGAATGGAGAGAGAAGTGCTAGTGTTTCAATGGCAGATCTAGCTTGTCCCTTAGTTATCTTTCTCAAAAACAGATTTTAAGAGAGAAATCATTAAGGTGTTCAAAACAGTTGCAGAAAGATATTGACAGAATGTCAGAAAAGTGAAAAGTACATTTCTTTAATCTCCGAAAACGGTGATCATTAGAAACTTGTCATCTTATTACAAACCCGAATCAATGATGCTAGTTTTTTTTTGCTTCTACAGCATCATCTGTGCTGAAGAAGAATTATACTGATTACTTTGCCAGTGCCAGTGCTCAAAAATCCTGACACAGAGCCCTCCCTCCCCTCCAAAGTCTTTAAGACACACAGATCTGATAGTTAAATTCTTTGATATGGGACTCCCTGGCTGGCAAGGACAAGATCAAACAGCAAAGCTGGAACAAAAGCATTCTTTTCGGGCTCCATATAAAGCAAATAGGAATCTTTTCACTGACTTCCATGAAAATCCGTGTATTTTCAGCTTCCAGAAATTAGATCCATTATGCTTGTTTCTATGATCCACATGAGTTGAGCAGAAAAATGTCTTAAGTACTAAGTCTGAAAAATCATTTTGCCACTGCAGAAATGTCCTTCATTATAGACCTGTTTCATTTAGTGTTAACAAAAGACCTTTCTGAAACTTCAGGCCTTTGAAACGGACCCCCAAAATGTAGCCCAATTAGTAAACAATTCTACCAATTACCAGCAGCAAACCCCACAGAACTCACTATCACAACCAAAGCTCTGATATCAAGGCTTCCGAAACACCCTGTATGAATACAAACAACCTGAATCAAAAGCTAGAGCTCCAATCCTGCTTATCAGGAATCTCACTTGCTACAAAAAACGCAGAGAAAATGCACATAAAGATATCCAGTGGCCAAATAATAGAGAATAAATAACATAATGTCATTGCAAGGACGCATGAGCATTGATTTAAAAGATTAGGTCTTCCCTCAGGCAATATTCTCACCCATCATCTTCCTTTTCAACCTGTGAAGATCCAGGAGGGACAAACACGCTCTTCGGTTTGTCTCAAGTGACAGAGGATCAATTCTCATGAGAAGCTGTGCAGCTTTGAATATAAGCTGACGTAATTTTCAATTTCTAAGTGAAAAATGAAGAGTATTTAAGAAAAGTATCACCTTTTTGGGTTTTGCAGGTCAGATCCTATACTTAAATAACCAACAGATGTACAGCAAAGATGACAGAAGTCTAGTTTCCCGTTCTGATGTTAGGAAGAAGCACCACTAACCTTCTGCAATAGTTCACACCAAGGCAGAACCCTTCTTTAGGTACATCGAGATCCCTGGGGTCAATATAAATACACCAGTCAGAAAGTACCATAATTATTGCTGTATTTTAATGATTTTAATAAGCTGTGAAAATGAAAGGTAGGTTAACTATTCCTATCGGTCTGACAGATTTCATTAAAACCACACGACATCTCGATGCCGAAAGGTCTAATTTGACACATTTTATCTCCAGGTCAAAACGCAGCACTTCGATCTTTTCCAAATGCAATCATATTGCACTTACAGTCTCTGTTCTCTCCATAACAAAGGAAGATTTCAAGAGGATAACGCAGGGGAAACTACTGCCTGACAAATTAGGTTTAAAACCAGTCATTATCCCTACCATCACTCAGGTTATTTGTTTCTCCCTCTGCTGATACCACTTTGTCACCAATTACTTGCAACGCACTTTGCAGCCACTGTGCTGGGTGCTGTGCGGTTTCACAGGAAGCAACACAATAAAGAAGAAAAAACTAAAAATCTTTCAACAATGGAACTGTTCCCCTCTATTTTAGCTATAAAGAAGGACACTATAGAGAGATTGAAACACGATTAAATAAATTATCGAAGAACGCTGAAGAAGAATGCTGAGGTTCAACGAGGCCAAGTGCCGGGTCCTGCACTCGGGTCACAACAACCCCGTGCAGCGCTACAGGCTGGGGCAGAGTGGCTGGCAAAGGACCTGGGGGTGTCGGTCAACTGCCGGCTGAACATGAGCCAGCAGTGTGCTCAGGTGGCCAAGGAGGCCAACAGCATCCTGGCCTGTATCAGGAACAGCGTGGTGAGTAGGACTCGGGAGGCGATTGTCCCCCTGTACTGGGCACTGGGGAGGCCCCACCTCGAGGGCTGAGTCCAGTTTTGGGCCCCTCACTCCAAGAAAGACCTTGAGGGGCTGGAGCGGGTCCAGAAAAGGGCAACGGAGCTGGTGAGGGGTCTGGAGCACAAGGAGAAGGGTCTGGAGAACTTCTGAGGGAGCTGGGGGTGTTCAGCCTGGAGAAAAGGAGGCTGAGGGGAGACCTTCTCGCTCTCTCCAACTCCCTGAAAGGAGGGGGTAGCCGGGGGGGGGTGTCGGTCTCTTCTCCCAAGTCACAAGCCATGGGACAAGAGGGAATGGCCTCAAGTTGCCCCCAGGGAGGTTCAGATTGGATATTAGGAAAAATGTTTACTCTGAGAGGGTTATTAAGCCTTGGAATGGGCTGCCCAGGGAAGGGGTTGAGGCACCATCCCTGGCGGGATTTAAAAGCCGGGTTGACATAGAGCTTAGAGACATGGTTTAGTGATGGTTTTATCAGAGTTAGGTTGATGGTTGGTCTAGATGATCTTAAAGGTCCCTTCCAACCCAGGCAATTCTATGATCCTATGAAGAACAAAATACTTTAAAATAATTATGGCAACCCTCTCCTTCCCCCGAATTTTTGGCTTTAATAAGAGACTACAGTATTTTACAAGGAAAGTTTTGCAGCTCTGTTGTGCTGTGTACACTGAGGAGCCAGAGGCACAGCCTGGGATGAGAGGTGCACGACACCTTTTCACCACAATAAGGAAAGAGAAAGGGCCCTCCCTCTATCTGAAATCCAGAAGGAGATGGAGAAAATCCATCTCTCACTGTCTGTGGTAAAGCCAACAACTGCCTCCGCTGGGTAAAGCGATAGTGTTCTCTTCTCATTGCTGGTAGCAAGAAAAACAAAGAGACTCATCCCAAAGGAAAACTTTCTGCTACCCTGTTGTCCCTGTCTGAAATTTAGAAGGAAAGGTAAATTTCAAATAGTCTTTTTATCCTGAAAAAACTATCCGCTTAAAGACAATGTTTGCCTCTCTCCTTGCTGCGATGTTCCTGATTTTGTCCAGCCAAAAGTTCCTGGCTAGAAAACAGTAACTCTTACAAGAAAAAGGAATGCAAGCAGCCAATCTGTAATCTGCAGCCAAAGAAAGGGACAAATATTTTATGTATTTTTCAGATCTTTCAAATAACAGCTCTTTCTAGACAGATGTAGCAGCAAAATTGTAAATATTTAGGTAAAACATTTAAGTATGTCTTTATTTTAAGAACAAAAGATTTGGTTTTAAGAATTATATATATAAGAAATAATTTTTCTTTTTGCTATGAAGAATAGAACGTATTGTTCATAAATAATATAATAATTTCCCAGTGCCCTTAAAGTTTAGAAATCCTTTCAAGCATTCTATTTCACTTCCAGGAGCACTTAGACCTGTCCACCTTCCCTAAGTCCTTTGGATCTATCGGATCCATTTAATGCCTCACCCTTTGGGAAAGGGAAATCATTCCCAAGGAGAGAGTGTTTAAGAAAGTCGTAGCTCTTAGGATTTTTGTTTGCTTGATTTGAAAATCAACAAATAAAGATTAAAAGAACTGGAGTAGTGGATGGGAAAGCAGCTCCAGCCACTTGAGTGTGTGCTGGCCAGGAGTTTCCACGGGTCCAACCTGAAGGGCAAGTCCAAGATGAACTGCAGAAGGCCCACATTGAGCTGCAGACACACTGCCTCATTTCAAAGCTGTCCCATGGGTTTCTCCATTTTTAAACGAGAAAAGTACAGAATCCTTTCGCTTATTGGATACTTTTAAGTCACACCTCTTTGACGACTTGAGCTCAGCCAGGCTCTCTCTTAGATACAGACCTACTGAATACAAGAACATAATAACTAGTGGTGAGGCCAGTTAATTTAATAAAAAGCTTCATGTAAACGCTTAATGTTATAAAGTAACTCCTAGATTCATACCACAGAATTTAATCTCACTCATATTCTTCCCAAAGGATGCTTAAAAGACAGGTAGAAAGAAACAATCTATAAACCATTGCTGTAGTTCAGACAAGCGTCTAGCAGTTGTGTCTGGCCACGTTCCCCACTTACCCATCACCTTCAGACTGACAGAGATCGCTGCTCAGAATGCCATGAAGGGGCTGAAAAAGCACTGGATAAGGGCTGCTCCAGCACCAATGCAAATACAATGAAGACCCTTTATTATTAAAAACAAACAAATAAGCAACAAAACGCCCCCAAAAAACCAAAACCCCTCAAAACACCAAAAGCCCAGCTTGTTTCTAACAATATCCCGGACACAGAAAAGGTCTATCGACAAGGAATTTTGGCCCAAGACAAGAATAAGCAGTTATGCCCTTGCCTGAATGGTGTGTTCGCAATCTGAAAGAGCAGAAGTGATGCAAAGGGTTGCGGAGCACACACACAGCACTCAAATTGCCATTGAAAGACCAGGAACGTGTTCCAGGACATCGGCACTTCACTTCTCTACTCCATTATCTCTTTTTCTTCTTTAGCCATCCAAGGTGCAAGAAGTTTGCTGTGAAGCTGCCAGTTAATGTTCACTGAGGAACGTAACTCAGCTTCAGCAGGATGGTACAAGATGAATTTCAGAAAGGGAAACACAGTAGATACTCATAAGAGATGCCATTAACAACAGGTTTCATTAGGGGGGACTCTTCCTCAGCCCTACCAGGGATTCCTTTTCCTTCCAGGGACACTGACAGACCGGACAGGATTTTTCCTACAGGATACTCGAGAAATATTTCAAACTACTCAGTAACATTAGGACAGTAGAAGAATACCATAAGGGAAATTAGCAGCCAAATAAAGATAATGGCAAGAAATTAGTACCATGAAAGAGGATTAGCTATACTGAGCTTAATAGGATCACATATCACCTAAGCCAGAAAATGTAAGTAAACACGGGCAGCAAACAAGGCGCTCCCTTCCTCCCCTCCCAAAGGCAGATGTTGGAGCTACAGTCAGCCATACCCTTGGCATCTCTTTAGAATAAATGTGGCCATTTGAGGCTTCTAGGAAATAATGACTTGGGCTAATTACTCTAATGAGAATTCTACTTTGTGCTCCCTCGGTTTCCCTCTTGCTAGATTTCTTTTCTCTTCAGTATAAATACAGACTGTTGGAAGACCTAAGTCTAATGAGTTTCATGGTGTCAGTCCAGTTTCTCTTGGAGCAACCTCCATAACCAACAAACCCAAACACTAATTAGGCCCCTTGTTGCTACTGTCTGCAGTAAAGCCAAGGACAGAAGGGATATTAACCTACCTCCTTTATTAGTGTAATCTTAAAGCGATCCCTACAGATTTAAGCTGAATTACAGTTGCAAAGGGTCAGGAAGGAAAAAAAAAAAAAAAAAATACACTGAGAGTCCTCACCTCAGGTTGAGGACAAATCAAATATTCTAAGGTTTGATGCATCCCTGACCAATATAATTAGAGCTTCAGTGGAGGTCGTCGTATCGATTTGAAACAGGTGAGAATGAGAAGACATTCCCCACCCCTGCATAAACAAGGCTTTGAGGTGAAAACAGGGAAAAAGCCTACAAGCAATGTAGGAGGGAACCTTATTGATCTCAAAAAAAGTTTTCATTTTTTTTGAACTAGAGAAAAGAAAGTTTCTATTGTGTCCAAGAACATTCCCCATACTGAATTTTCAGCAGAGGGATGGGGAAGCAAAGGTAGAGATAAATCAGCTCGGCAGAAATCATCAGTCTGTGAGTCTGAGGCTGGTGAAGACGTTCTTACCAGTACTTGGCTGCTTCCCCGTGCTGGCCCCATGGCAGCAAAGAGCACAAAGGAAAGGAGACAGCACATTGCTAGAATATTACTTAAGTTAACCAGGGTGATCTTTGGGAGGGGACCAGGAGACCACTTACCTGGCCTCAGACACCCACAGGTAAATGCCACGTATAGAAAGTGAGGACAGCTCAAAGTTTAAAAATCAATCTCTTGTAAATTATTCCAAACCGGGTTGCCCAAAACCAAAATAAAGACCTCGGATCAGCAGCCTCATCCCCCACACCTCAGCCTCACTAAGTATTGCAAACAGTGGAAAATCAATAGGACAATGGCAGAGAGTCTTTGCACACACCGAGATATCCGCTCCATCTCAGCACTACAAAAGAAATCTCTAGGAGTTTCCTAATATAGCTTTTGCTATGGGTTGATTTTTTGGTTTTTTTTTTTTGGTTGATTGGGTTTTTTTTACAATATTAACATTTAGGAAAATGAAAGAAAAAGGGATTGTGTTGGTTTAAGTACTGTTTTAAAGAATGCTTGCTCTTAAGAAGTCACAAAGCAGCATTTGGAGGACACGCAATAGGAGAGTTATGCAAGAAATGCGAAGGGTCTTGGAAGGCAAGGTGATAGCAGACACGTGCGTTTGCATTAATTAAAAGTCAAATAGTCAGTGTTGGTCAAATAGTTGGTGTTTGTCTTTTTTTTTTTTTCTTGCTTTTTTAATTGTCATCAGAAATTGCCAGCAAACCAGAACCAGATGGTAGTCCCCAGTAGGCACTACAGCCATGTTCTGCACTCGTTATTCATGCACAGCTCCTACTGAAGGCCATGAGAACACTCAACAAACGCCTGCCACAGAATCCCAAAACTTCAATGGGAATTCCACAGAGACTGGGGCCTGTGCTTAGCCACCCCGTAGCTTCTTTACCCCAGGAATACGGAGTGGCTGTGAATTTAAGTGCAACAGAATTCAGGCCAAAGGGTAATAAATAGGAGCCGATGTCTTTGATACAAAGCCCACCGAAGTCAATAAGGATTTTGTAACAAAACTGAAGGTGTAACACAGCAGTAAAGGCCAGGAAGGATACAGCAGGAGCAGCTGATACAACCACAGCCACAGACTTTACTCAGTGTTGGTATCAAAAAGAAGAAAATACCCTGCACGAGAGAGGCTGCGTTTGGACTCTTCTTTTGAAGAGGCAGATTAAGCTCAGGACATTTCTGCCTATTGCGCAATGGGGGGAGAAGACTTGGAATGTGAACACGCACCTTGTTTTCTTCTCTTAAAGCTCTACACTGTTTAAAATCTACCAGTTCATAATCTCCTTTCAGAAGATTTAGTTGGATTTATACGGCCGAAGGAAGAATAGGGTGCGATGGGTACAGGAAGAGTGGGGAGGACAGTAAAAATCTTTAAATTGCCGTCTATCATCAGAGTAACCCAAAGCTACGGCTGATGACTTCAGGTCAGGATTTGTTTCAAATCTGTGTTGGGAGCAACTGCGTGCTCCTGGGGATCAGCAACGAGAGACAGAGCCTCCTACCCTTTAGGAGACCAGTTCAAATCCAGGTCATTAGTGGCTTTAAGCAATAACGGGGACAGAGCGGGAACAGATTTTCCCTCCTAATCTAAAAGCAAACTGGAGTTTGTGCTTCCACTGGCCGCACCGCTGAGCCCCCAGCTCCCCTCCCATCGCTGCTCTGAGAGCTCCCCCTTCTGCTCTGCCTTCACCGCTGGTCACAAACCGCTGTGAGCGACGGGGGGCTCCCACCCAGCTCAAACCGGCCCTGGCGAGCACTGCCCATTTAGCAGAAGTCAGAGTTTCCCCAGGGACTAACAACTGTTTGTCCGTCATAACAGTTTTTTAAATAGAAGACACTCTGCGCAGGCACGTTTTCCATGCTGGCACTTTGCTGTTCCTCCCGACTGCTTACAATTCCCTGTTCAAATAGAAGCTGGAGAAACAAACCCCCTGGATATTTGCAGAGGCACGAAGAATACACACTCTACTCACTAAAAAGGAACCCAGGGTCTCAGGGCACGTACTGAACCACTGCTTAATAATTTCTTGCAGTATTTCCACTGATAAAAAAAAAATATTCCAATTGCACTGGAATCTGCCATACCAAGTTAGAGCAAGAACAAACTCCAACGGATCAACTTTTCCATCAGTTCAATGAATGGCTGTGCATGGTTTTTAGTGCTACTGAAATTGTTTCGGTACAATCATTTAATTTTTCCTTTCCCCCTGCCCCAATGCTACTTTACAGAGAATTCTGATTATTCACAATCATTTGGGACAAGAAATAGTTCAAAATACCAGTTTCCAATGGAACAGATATCCTGAGCTTCACTTCATGCTCAATTTAGAGGGGAAGCAGAGATTAATTTAAGGAGTAGGTCGTAAAAGAAAAAAGACAAAAAGCTTAAGGACTTGTAATCTTACCCGTATTCCAATGCAAGTATTTACTGCCAGAACTTAGATCCTTAAAAGACTTCTCTCAGTTGCAGAATAGCTCAGAAACTCTTCCAGTCCCTAGACAATGGTGGTTCCTTCCTTCTTTAACAGTCACTTTTTCTCTGTTTTCATCCTCCAGGTTAAGAAAGGTTTCCCTTAGTCCCCCACCTTCAGCTGAATTATCCTCCCAGTTGTCCAGACTGAAAAAGCCCTGAAACACAAACCTCTCAGCAGTCAGCTCTGCAGTCTCTAACCCTGCATCCCTCTTGTCTGACTCCTGTGAAAGCTCCATGGGACCATGCCCGCTGTAGGGAATTAAAAACCACTAACGGGGTATTCCATTCCCAGAGTTCCCTTGGGTTTGTTGTGGCAGAGCACTGGGCAGCCTGGCATGTGTTCACTGCCAGGAAAGTCTGTATGCGAAAACTGCTCTCAAAGTAACGTACAATCCTTACAGCATTTGATGGAACTGGACATTTAATCTGTGGTCTGCAGTCCCTCCCCAAATCAGGCATATTTAAAGTAAAAATGAGATGTCACGTTGGCCTTTCCAAGGATCAAACAATTGTAACTCTGTAAATTAAGACATCCCAAAGCTGACATTTACAGAGTCTCTGTTATCAGTAGTAATGCAAGTACAGACTATGCATGATGATGATCAAACTGGAGTTGAATTTCAAGGTTAATGCAAAGAAAATTCATATACGTAGGCTGTTTGGATCTTCCTTGCAAGTGGTTCTTAGCACCTGATATCAATGCTCGCGAGGGATCCCTGTGCACTGAGAACTACACGTACCAAGTAATATCCCAGCCTGGGGCGGTTTGATGTTTCTCACCAGCCGCCTCCCAGTACAGACCAGTGTTTGCCATTCTCCTGGCAGGAAGGTGGTGAGTTGGCAACAGTCACTCCTAGGCCACGTTGGGTTTGGTCACAGTGATCTGAAACGGTGGCTTTGCTCTCAATTCAGTTTAGAATCATTATCTTCAAACCAGCACAAGAGGCTCACTGTTTTGAAACACAGGGAACCTTTTTCAAGGAATCCCATTTCAGTAAATGAAATAATTTCCATAGGGCCGAGAACAATTGCAGAGCACTCCCCCTTACACTCCAACTGCAAGATCACATACCTGCTCCACTCTTACACCAGCAATTTATAACAACTATGTCTTTGCTGAAAGTTTTGGGGAAAAATCCAACCACACCACTCTCAGAATCCAACCAGACAGCAGCTCCTGCAGGGAGACAATAGCGATGAGGTCAAATATAAAGACTCTACGTACAAGGGAACATGGAAAAGTAATTCTCAGAGTCCAACTAGAAATATTTTTAAAGGGCTGTGATTTCTCTGCAGGGGCACAGAACTTCCCAAAGCTCGGCTCCACCAGGTGCCATTAGCTGGGCATCCAGCAATGCAAGGGTAGACTCTGCAATGACATGCCTGACAAGCCATAAATAACTACCTTTTTTATATGATTTCATTCCCAAAACATACTTTCTGCTAGTTGTTACCAGAGAGAATAATAAAATGGAAATTGTGGTTTTTTGACAAGTGTTGAATAAAGCTTGCCGTGCTTCAAAACATTCAACAGTATTTAGATAACATATAGGTAACCAAAAAAACCATAGAATCAAGAAAAGAGAAAACCCAAATATTCACCAAAAGGCATATGCTCCCTCTGTTTGTACGATGATTAAACACTACATATCAGTACAATTTGACACAATAATTACACCAAAATGTTTCTACACAAAGGCCGAAGGTAAAACACGTTCATTATGTTTTTACATTTCAGTATGATTCTTCCAATTTGGCTGCCTCACTGTTCCTGTGTCAATGGGGTGCACCAGGAAATAAAAGCCGAAAGCACAAAGGTTCTACTGAATGTTCCCCGGCAGGAAAATACAACCTGCAATAAATTCACCCAACGCCCAACACCCTTTGTCGATCGGCAATGCCTGGTTGTATGGTCTCCGCTACCCTTTCTTCTCAAACAAACTGCCTGCAACTTGCTCAGAAAAAGATGAGAAATCGAATAAATCCTACTGTAGCAGGTGATAAATATGATAAATTTAATAGTAAAGAAATAGATGGGATTTTTCTTAATGAGGAACACAAACTACCTCCACTGAGTGACTTATATGAGGGAGGTTTTGGGATCTACACAGTTCTTCAGTACGTGCACATCCCATTCATTTGAGAAATCCAATCAGCCTGACTGGCAGCTGCAGGAGGTTGCCTTAACAGTGTTGGCAAGATGGGGTAATTCTTTTTTTAGGCATTTCTATGCTGGAAAAATTCCTTGCAGAAATGCAATTATACCAGCGAAACATGTTTTCACTGGTCTACTTTACGCTTCTTCCCCGAGCTCCCTCGCTGGTGTGTGTTCTCTCTGCAGCCTTTCCAACACAGGATTTTTTCCAGTGTACGTTCCACGTTATTAAAAAGGAGGCATTACTAAACATCCACTAAGAAACAGCCCCCAGAGACTATTCTTTGCAGGTTCTCATTAGAGCTATCTTAAACTTTTATTTTTATTTTGGTTGAAAATAATTTTTAAGTTTAAAAACACCTGTGCAATGTATACAATAGATTTTTTGAAAACATTCCGAGCCTTACATTTTTCAAGGCACGTACATACACAAAGACAAAGACAACCTACATAGTGGTCACAGGAGATAAGGTAGATTTGACAAAGAAAGGAGACACTACACAAGCAGGAACCAAGATTAACCAAGATCTAATCAAGTGAAAGGCCAGTTCCCAGAAGGTCAGATTTATTCACAGAAAAAATAGGATCTTCATCCCTTCAGCCAGTAGAAAACAGGAGCACAGGTGGGAAACTAATGCGAGTGATTGTTTGGAGCCAGCATAACAAAAATGCTATACATTTTTAAGACATACCACCTGCACACCTGAAGTTTCTAAGTATAGAGTGCTAGCAGAAACTTTAGTAACTGCAGATATTCTCATACCACCATCCTAGCTGCTGAGAGCTCCTGGAGATAACACTCACAGCACGCTCTTTCTGCATTTTCTGTCACTGAGCTCTTGTGGGGAACGATCCTGGGAGCTGGAGAGAATTCAGGCTGGCCTGTGGCTGGGTGGATAGGGGAGAAATTCAGATCCGAGCTCTTCATAAGCAGAATAATCCAACAGTCGCCAACCTGTGTCTGTGCCCTGAACACAAGACTACTGGGTGCTACGTTATCTGCAGTATCACTTTCTTACCTGTGTATGGTTGTACCTGTGCTATTTTTCATGAGGACAGCAATATTGTAAGCACACGGAAAACATATTTTGACCACTCATTTGGTTTCCACAGTGAGGTAACACCCAGTCTGAACAACCCTAAATGGGAACATCTCCCCTTGGCCCCTCTAATGTCTGTGCAGTGGAATGATCTTACCCAAAGCACCATTCAGGATAGGGATATTGTACCTCTGTCCTGTACTGCCCGCTGGAAAGGTGCATGGAGATATCCCCGACTACAGTGACAACCTAAAGAAACCACTCTCCCATATAAGTCTCCGATAACGGCACGCTTTCACAAGGACAGTTGAGGACTGAATTCCTGGACATCCAAAATTCTTGACCTGAGATCACACAGGAAGACTGTAGGGTACCTACAGAGTAATCCACATCCCAGGCCTTCTCCCCAGCTATCAAACCCTTCTTTTTTATTGCAAAACCTGTTAATGCTTTCTGAAACGCCAGCTGCCTAAATTTTGTTTTTCGTCTTTGGAACCCATGCATTAATTCCCATGCTATTCGCACTATTTCACATGACAGAGAGAATACCTAATGATAGGCAAGTTTTGTTGAAGTCAGTAGCTAATTTAGATCTGACTTTCCTTAACAAACCAAGAATCTTCATCTGTCCTTTTAAGTTATCCTCAAAAGACTTTATTTCAACATTGCAGATGAAGACACAATCTTTTTAAGTAACTACTTTATCCTCTTTGGGAGGCAATTAAAGAGTGCAAGAAATTACCACCTTCTGTTTCTATTCTTGTCATGGATGGATAATTGGTTTGTTTTAAGAGAGAGAAAACTAGTCAGACGTTGCCAGTTTCAACATTTCTAACTACTTAAAGATGATCAGCAAAAAAGCTGTCAAATGGCAGGACAACATTTCTAGTAGGTCTCCTGACTTCACCTGCAGGCAGATGCCCCCTGCAGCAACCATGCTCTGCCAACTGTTCAGGTCCTCACAAATGCACGCGGTTACCTCAGCAGATCACAGAATCACCATGGTTGGAAAAGACCTCTGAGATCACCAAGTGCCACATCTACACGTTTCTTAAATACCTCCAAGATGCCTTCATCAACGTGGGTCCCACCACCACCTCCCCATATTTCTCCTGTCTGGGACATCACCAAAGTTATAAAACAAACCCAGGTGAGTCTTTGAGATGAGGACCCAAGAGTGCTTTTCCTCTCCTGACTGCATCTCCATGGTGGTGCTGTGCTGTTTTACCTGGAGAGCCAGCTGAACGCTACACCTGAGGGCTGGAGGTGAATGCCAAATGAAGTTCTGCAGATTGCTTTGAATTTAAAATCCCAAATTGACAAACCTTTCATGTTTCGTATTTAGTCCTGTTGATTGGTTTTAAGTTTCCTGAGTTTCAGTAAATATACCCAGATTAGGAAGAGGTTAAGAAGAAAATGACGAATCACAAATTCAAGAACATGCTTGTTACCCTGCCCAGCCTGCGCAGGAAGGAGGAAATGATGCTCTATTTGCGTTCCAGAGGAGTTCTGTTCTGCAAGCACTGTCAGCATCAATTAGAAACCTGACCTATGTTAGCTTTTTGTCAATACTGTAACTAGTTTAGAGATTGCTCTTCAACTACGGTCTGGGAATCAACTTTTGAAAGACAAATCTATACAATCATTAAAATTGATCAAGAGTGGACAAGGGAATTACAGAAAGTTTCTGAATTGGATGTATCCACAGTGCACACACCTAAACTTGAAGGCTTTGAAATTCAATTACAGAAACTGAAATAAACGACCATAATGTCTTCTATTATCAGATACATAGAAATCATTTTTCCTTCCTTCCCCTGCCCCAATAAAACAAATTTCAATTACTTTTTCCTAATCAACAAACTTGACTTTCTATCAGAGTCCTTCAACGGTGTCCAACTTTTAAAGCTAAATAATGTATCATAACTGCACAACGACACAGCAGAGGATTTTCAGTTTCAAATCATAGCACCCTAGTTTAAAAAGCAAATGTTACGTGTTTATAATGCATCTGGACTAACCAGATAAAAAGCTGAACATGGCACACTTGGCCATCCAATGCAACACCTACATCCTGGGAAATGAATTCCTCATGTTCCCTCAGTCTTTGTACAAGATCTATAAAACTCAGGGTATATCCAGAAGAACGCTCAAACCCCCCCCCCCGGCTTTGCAAGTCATACCAGTTAAGTTAAAAATTTATGGCCATTATTTCCCTTCAGAATCTGGCCCCACACTACAACTAGCTATGAGGCAAAAAGGCTTATCATCTATTATATCATTTTCCATAAAAAACCATGGGGTGGCTAAAAAACAAGGTCGAAAGCATGACCTTACTGGAAGTGCTCGGTACAAGCAGTTTGTATAGATACTCAAGCTGGTGTTTGGGTAGAATCCAGTACTACAGTCAGGTTTACAACACGTTTCTCTCACCTTAGATTAGCGTAGTCAGTAAGGGCTGGGATCCGCAGTCAGCAGAGCGGTGCTACTAGAAGTCACAGAATCTTCATGGTTAGAAAGGACCTCTGAGATCACCAAGTCCAATCATACACACCCAAAAAGCCCCTACGATCTCGGCCACTAAAGCACGCAGAAGTCCTTTATCTGACATAGCAACCGTCCAGAAGACAACTTCATTTTTGACGCAAATTTTGACATTTCGAGCCTTTAATGTGTTTTGAAGAACATCTGAACTTTTCACTTTAGGAATGAGTTGGGAAGACTCTGTAGCACAGTTAGGAGAGGACCACCACGCTGAAGCTCTCAGCTCACCTGATTCATTGCTCACTTCTCTCTCCATTTTGCTCTGGATGGAAGGAACGCTCTGTGAGCCACGATCAGTGTCCCAGCTGGTCAGGCTTTTTAGCACAAGAATTTATGTCAATAGCATTTTAGATGGAACTAAAAAATTCCCACACAGCAAGATATATTGACAAAATAACCCTGTTTAAAACATTACAACCACATCTAAGCTGTCTCAACTACTCCTAAGCTTTCTTTTATAGGTATATAAAATCTGCATTAGAAAAGCATTCTAAGCCTTTTCCTCTCAGTCCTCCCTCTTCCTCCTTTAACGTGATTTGGTTGGGACTCTAGTTTTTACATCTCCACAAAAAAAAAAAAAAAAAAAAAAAAGGAAAAAAGGCATTTTCAGTTGATAGAAGAGCAGAGGAGAAAAGAAAAAACACATACAGAGTTGCCAAGGTTACTGACAATCCTCACTGAAGAGATGAATGAAACTGATAGGGAGGAGACTGGTATAAAAAGATACTCAACTTGATTTTTACAATCCTCCTATTTCAGATGTGACTGGCCCTAGACATTTATTTTTTTCTTCTGGGAAATTTAAATCAATTTGTATTCAACAGAATTCTTCATATGCTGCCTTGCAAATATAAGACTCAAAACAGTGTACATGATATTGCCCCAGCCTTTAACAGTGTTGATCTGCTAAAGCTCCTATAAACCACATTATATTCAAATGATGGAGGTACATTTATATGCTGGCTCAAAAAAACGAAACCAGAAATAGCAAAGCTAAAAATAAGGCTTTTTCTTCTGCCACAAGAAGGAAGAATGAAGATGATGCCATTCAACCGAACCACACTGAAATCAATTGGCTGTCGTGCTTGAAGCCTAAAATGGCAATTTCTTAACTGTGTCTCATAATCCCTCTATTGCAAACAAGTTATTTCCCCCGTCCGAGAGACAGAAAGCAGCTATTTTAAAACATGAAGACAAAAGTTTCCCTATCATGGAATTCTAAGTGGTTTTGATCTAAATCTATCTAGGAATCTCCAGTCTAAACTGGAAACAGCTTCCTGATACATTAATGAAATTTCTAACAACCAATCTGCTGCAGTATTGAAAGTCATAATCTGTTTCCAGCTAATTTCTAGTCCAGCAGATAATTAGGAGAGGGATGATAATGGCCAACCACAACAGCAACCTAGCAATGCAGGAACTCAGCTGGGTTTGCTTTACAAACGGTGCACTCTGTGTCTTTGCGTCCTCGCAGTATCACAGCTCTATCATGTCAATATTTTTAATAGACTGTTGGATGATTAGTTACCTTCATTTCTTTCTCCTCTTTCAGGGACAGAGATATTAAGAGTTAAAGCTCAAGATCACATTAGCAGCCTGTGGCAGAGCGAGGAAGGAAAAAGCCTGGATCTAACTGGGGGTGTGAAAGGAGCAAAGCCCTTTAGCTCTGGTGTGACACAGGAGAGCACACTGCAGGAGTTCACAGGAGGGCAAAAATTAAGCCCTGAAAGTACTGAAAATCCACACCTGAACCGAGTAAGGAACTAACTCAGAGCTCATCAATCCCAATCCAGAGTGTTAATTATCCTTCATCATAGAAGACAGATCAAGAGAGGAAACAGAGGCAGTAAAGGATATTAGGGTGTACACTGACACTGACCTCAGCAAGCAAAGGCTCTCCAATCCATCACCATATGGGAGAGGGAGTTCTGAGCCACCCTTCTCAGTCAAAGACCTCTTTACATGTCCATGTCCTCAGTTCAGGGGCCCCCGCAAACACGGGAGGCAGTTACACCTGGCACCCCAGAGAATGAAGGGTATGGACCTTCATTCATTACTACTCAAGTTAATAATTTGAGGAACAAGGTAACAGTCACCTCTCAGAGAACGAAGATTTGAAAATCAATTGCTTCCCTAGCCCACCAACCTATCTCCAAAGGAGCAGACACACTCCTTCCCCTCAGCCATACACAGATTTTTTTAAATTTTCTGGTTTTACACAGTACCCCCCTCCGCCCCCCAAGCTGACTAATCCGAGTGTAAAGCCCTGCAGGAGGATAGTCAAGGAACCGCTTCAGATTCATGCCCACTGATGCGCTGTGCCTAGGATTTTACACCACTGATTTTAAACTCGCTGGTGCGGACTGCTGGCTACAAAATCATGTTTGCTACTAATAAGTTTTTTTTTTCTTACTTACCTTTCACAGGGCTCTCCAACACAGTGTTATCATCCCATTCTGAAAACCACTACAGCATGAGACCAAAATAGCGTAACAATACAGTACTCCAGCATCAATGACCTCAAGTGCTAGAAATTAGGTACTTGATTTCCAATCACTGAGCTAATTTTTTCAGGCTATTACAGTCCAGACTCTCATTTGGTATCAAAGGCTTATTACCCTCATAACCAAAGAATCCTTAAGTCATTCCCATGGAGGTTTCAGAGCCAAAGATCTAAAACTTTGAATCAGAAACAGATCAGGAGTTATGTGAATTGCGTGCAAGGACTGTGCATTTGAACATGTTCCAGGACAAGCCCCCAGCACTGTAGGTAACATAGAACTTTTGCTAATTAGTGGTATGCATGTCATTTACTGATAGGCATTTAAACTGGGATCACTCTGTACCGAGCACAGAGGTGGCCGGGGAGAGGGACTGGCTGATAGAAATAAGTCAGCTCTGAGAACAGCCAAATTCAACTCACCAAATGCACCAAGGATTCACCAGTTCGAGGAACCAGTGCAGTCCCAGCGCTCTCCAGCAGACCCTGCCAAGCTCTCAAATCCCACACGTCATTTATTTGGGTAAAGGATTGCGTGAGAAAAGGACTGGGTTTGTGCGTGTTAGGAATGGCAAACAACAGGCTATGGTTGACTTCCCTCCATCACAGCCCTTAGAAGTCAGTTCTTATTTCAAGTTTGTTTTTTAGAAACCTGATGCTAAAGGCACATTAAAAATCCGCAGCCAGCTTGGTAAAGATCTTACAAGCAGTTTTTATTGTAGGCTGCTGACAAAATGAAGACAAATCATCTATGTTTTGGGAGTCTTGCTTCTAAATAAAGAAGGAGCCTCTCTGGGAAGAAGTATACTTTGGGATGGAAAAGAAAGCATTTTTGAGGACTTTTAATCTTCATTATTAACCTCATAAATCATGACTCCCAGAAATTAATTAAATTTTACAGCAACAGGAAGTTCATTCGAGGGAATAATCTAGCCAACTAAGGGACTATGAACACTGCAATTCTTTGAGCTTTGGAAGCAAGGTGGACTGGTCCATAAACATAAAGCAGAACTGTCCTTTGGAGAAAGGTCCTTCAGAGGAAAGAGTAAGATAAACCACTCGTAACTGCTTGGCTCCAGACACTAACACTTCTGGAAAAGTAGATTTGCAATAAAATTATACGAGTACATCACCCTGTAAATAACATTTACCGTTAAAAGATTCTTCTGAGTGGTGGGAAAATGTTACCACTTTGCAGAAGGGGAAGCGAGAGGCGCAGACACTGAGACTTGGAGCCATTCTATTGCTCTCCTAATACAGGTACCAAATCTTGGGGTCCTAACCAAGAGGTCACCACATTCCCTGCCCAGCAGCCCAGCATCTTACTGGACACAGATCATAAGGTGGTTTCTACCAATGTAGAAGGCAATGAGTTAACTACCTTATTTCAGTAAATGCTGTTCTTAACTGAAATTCTCTTCTTAAGAGTCTTCCATAGCAGCACTCCTCGTATTTAACGGGGATGTTTTCTGTTTCTGCACTGACTCTGTGAATCTCCCTAGCACAGACCACAGAAAAGAACTGTTGTATTGCTTTAATGAGACCTAATTCCACGTGGTTTCTGTGAGCAACAGTAAGATTCCTACCTGTCAAACCCTTCTCCTAATACTTCACAATTTTGATAGAAGTAAGCATCACCACCAAAACTGCAGTTTCAAAACCCAGAGATTTGTCTGATTTAGATCATCTTAAAAAGACATGACTTAGGATCAAAGCCAGCACCCTAAGCTGGATTGTATAAGTAAATATGAAACTGTTCAAGCATTGGTTCTACTTAAGGTACAATTAGCAGGGAGAATGTATTTCAAAGTATTCTTTTAGGGAGTTTTGAGCAGCATGGACAACAGCCTCTGTTTATAATCAAGTTGGTAGATATGAGAAATCCCATTTCAATAAAATTCTGTCATATAATACAGAGAAAGATCTTGTTAACAAGTTTTACACAGCAAAAGAAAAACTGACAATGACTGTTCTAATGACAAGTTAGAACTAACAAGCTTTGCTTAACACTGGCAGGTCAGCTAAGACAGTGATCTTTAAACTCATACAGAGACAAAAAGAAGGTGGCACTCGTCCTTGTCCACCATGAAAAGGATTACAAAACAAGCTTGCTGAGATTCATTGTGCCACCAGCCCTTGAAACGCACATGATTGAAAAAGCCATATCGGCACAGGATTTAATCATTTCTCTCCTAGGTCCCTAACTCATCTTATGTTCTCTATTTTAAGCAAATTTATATGTGGTGGAGTTTGAACAGTTATTTATTTTCTTTTTGACAAAGAAAAATATGGTTATTTAGTCAATTTCTTAATTGTAAAATTCTGATCTTGCGAGATTAGAAAGTTCATTCCTTTGCAAAACCATTTCTCAACTCAGAAGCAAAGAACTAATGCAGAATAAATCTTAAAGCGCCTGTATATGTCAGAAAAGACCTAAGAGCCCACTATCGTTTGCATTATACATTACCCAAGTCAAAGACTTGGGTTTATTTGATCTGCAGGTACTGTAACACTAGTAAGGTTACACAGGACAGCCCAACAGCCAGCTTTGGAAAGTTTGTGTTCGTGAGGGATGTCTCTAAGTGAAGAAAGTCCAAGAAAGGTCAGATGGGCAATGATGGAATCCAACTGCATTTATCATTATGGAGCTTGAGGCTCTTTTGTAACAGTCTGGTATAAAGACAGTACATAAAATAATTAAATGTTCATAAAAGGCTAACACCAACTTGCTAGTCCCATTACCCTTCACTAGAGGCAGAAAAATGACTTTTGCATAACTGAGAATCAAAAATAACAGGAGTGCACTTGGAATACAGTCGCGGGCCCACAACCAACCCATAAGCACACAAGCAGAAGTAAACACATAACGTGAGATTCCACCACCTAAACACATGGGAACAGTTGGGTGGGGTTTGAGCATGGAACAGACCATCCATGTCACAGAATCACAGAACGATATGGGGTTGGAAGGGACCTCTGGAGATCAGCCAGTCCAACCCCCTGCCAGAGCAGGGCCACCCAGAGCAGGGCCCACAGGAACGTGTCCAGGGGGGTTTTTAATGTCTCCAGAGAAGGAGACTCCACCACCTCTCTGGGCAGCCTCTGCCAGGGCTCTGCCACCCTCAAAGTCAAGAAGTTCCTCCTCATGGTTAGACAGAACTTCTTAAGGTCAAGTTTGTGCCTGTTCCCTCTTGTCCTGTCACTGGGCACCACTGGAAAAAGACTGGCCCCATCCTCCTGACACCCACCCTTTAAGTATTTAGAGGCATTGATCAGATCCCCCCTCAGTCTGCTCTTCTCCAGACTAAAAAGACCCAAGTCCCTCAGCCTTTCCTTCTAAGAGAGATGCTCCAGGCCCCTCATCATCTTTGTAGCCCTCTGCTGTCCCCTCTCCAGCAGTTCCCTGTCCTTCTGGAACTGGGGAGCCCAGAACTGGTCCCAGTGCTCCAGATGCAGCCTCACCAGGGCTTCGTATACAGGGATGAAAGGGGAAGTGGACACGGAGACACCCAAACTGCTTCAGGAGCCAAAAGTAGCAGAACCTTTCACTGAGACACCTGCGGGTCCCTCAGACCACTACCCCTTCCAGGACCCATCTCACTCAGTCCACCCTGGCCAGGATATTTTCTTCATGTTCCTCTGGGCAGCGAAGGTAAAACCTAACAGCAACACTATTTCATGTCAATAAAACTGAACATTTAATCTTAATTACAATTATATACTGTTTTCAAATTGGGCTTTTAGCATATAAGCATTACAGTAAAAAAAAAATAATAATTTTAAATTAATTTCCAAAACCTAAACTCAAGAGCTTGTCATCTTTACAGGGAAACATTCAATTGTAGAACTGCAGAAAACTTTCTATTTTCTCAACTAAATAGAGGAACCAGAATTTAGTACTATTTTATGAAAACACTGAAAGTCACACTTTGACACATCCATATGCTACATGCTCTACTGGATATCCAGCAAACAGATTAAGCACGTGTTTCAGCCAGAGTGTAAAAATGCACTTGACTGAAATAAAGGGAAGACGTTGCATGTCCATGTGTATGAACATGATAAATTGGATTTGACAAGTTTTAGCAAAACCCTTCTTAAACTATTGTTCAAATAACCGAGACCCAGTTACATAATGAAAGTGCTCTTGTGATAAAGAATTTAAAAATGTTCAGTTTTCCAGGCTGTCTTGAGGATCTCTTAAACAAAGTCTTCTAATAAACATAAGCTATTTCATATCATATTCAATGCATAAATCTGTTTTCCTACTTTTGTCTGGTTTTTACTTTTCCAAGACCATCTCAATGTCATTTTATTAAATGAGGCCCTTCTGTGCTGAAACTGTTAAGACAAGCATTAGCCACACAACTAGACCTCAGGTAAAATTGGCTCACGCTATTCAAACTCATATCGCATGTGACCTTTTCCATCTTTCCAGTCTTATTTATTTTTGGACGCTTTCAGATCATGTCAGGATTTGCCTGCATTAGAGGGTGAAGGATCAGAATAAATGCTGATTACAGAGAAGAAAAGATCCATACTTCTAAAGAGAGCAAATATCAATTCCATAATGGAAACAAATCTGAAGAATCTGAAACAGCTAAAGCAAACCAAAAGCACCTACTCTCCATTCCGCATATAATTCCTCTTACAGTCACTATAATATGTTCTCAAGGTTTTTGACTGTTTGCTTTCTCAAGTTTGAATATTTTAAAAAGTACCATTAGTCCCTTTGATGATAAAAAAGAAAAATAAAACAAGGATCTGGTATAACCGAATCTTGCTGTTTTGAAACACAGCATTTCTTATTAGAAATCAAGAAATAGTGATGACTAATAGAGGCCAATCTCTTTCACATATGGGAAACAAGCATCATTTAGTGTCTGGCAGAGAAAAAAAAACCTGCCTTGTGACTCCATCTCTCTGAAATTCCCCATCTTCAACAGATGATTCAGCATTCGGCTTTCAGATTAATCTGACTCAGCTGCCTGGAAGCAGGAACACTTGAAATTTTATGCCAGTATTATGCCAAATGTCACCGTAGGAGACCATTGTCCAACAGCTGCAGACAGAAAGATTAAGCATCAACATTATTTTTCCCATTTCTAGCAAACTCTCCGGGTCGCATTCCTGTAATACCTCTATCACTGTGGTATTGAACAGCAAAGCGGAGCAAAGACCTGGATCTGTCTGTGGAGCTTTAGGCAACTCTTCATTTCTCTCTCCTAATGTGTGCTCATTTCTGGAAAAGCTAATTTTTTTTGCCTATTTAACTTGCGTATTAATCTCCATTGAACTATACAAAATGAATTTCAATCTTCATGTTAAAAAAAAAGGGAGGACGGTTTTTGATTCACACCCTTCTTGATTTTCATCAATCAACCTTTTCTGCTTAAGTACTGTTTAATCAAAAAAAATCCCAGATGGCTCCTATGATTTATCAAGGCGTCACTGAAATAGAAAATACTGTATCTCAGCTCCCACATATAGTTGCTCATGAGACCAACTTCACTAATCAAAAATATATATATATATAAAGCAAAGGAAAAAGCCACCTGTACTTACTTCTAACCCTGAGGAATACCAAAGCCTTGTCCCTCTCATCTCTGTAGGGAGCTGCTCATGCAGACACTCAGTTCAGCCCTGTCCCCAGCAGGACACGACAGGTCCTCTCCTGAGGAGACGGGGTCTGAACCCCCCTCATCCACCTCTGTGACGTATTCACAACATCCATCCTCAACAGGGGTTGTCTCAGTAGCACTTCAGGTGAGACGAGTCCCAGCTTCAAGCACTGTGATGCGGTATCATCACTTCTCCTATTTCTGTCTCCTATTTGAAGATGTCCCTCTATGGAAGCTGAGGAACAGGGATGGCAGTGGGGCCATCACGGAGTACTGATGGATAAAGGCACACATCTTTTGCCACATTCCATTTCATACCAAAGCTTAAGAATTAGGGAATTTGGTTGTCTGTCTAGGAAGAAAACAAAGATGAACAGGAGAAATCTATGCATAGAATTCACCGTATTGAAGAATTCACTTGTAAAACCATGTAGTATTAACCAGTAACGATAAAGAACAACAATGCAATTTTCATTAGCATGTTTAAGTCTCAAACAAAGCGATAATGGTCAAAGCCACACAGCTGTGGCCACTCTGCAGTGAAATAATTACACAGACACAGTTAATCCCACACATAAAGGGAAACAAAATGTATTTGCGTAAAGTCCAAGTGTAACACACGTCCATGTTACAGAATACACCGAATTATATTTAGCATTAGTCTGCTGTAATGGCTTTCATATTGACCTACGTGTATTCAATATGATCAAATTCTGGTCCCAATTATAACAAGGGCACACATATTGCTGTAAGAGTTTAAGATACTGCAAATGCAAGGCCTTTTCCAAAGCTCAGTGGAGTCCTTGAGCACATTTGTTCTCAAAGTCCAGGGGGCTGAGTCATTACAAATCATTAGAAATTCGAACTGCCAGCTCTAATGGCGCCCAGGGGACTTAGGCACTCGGCTTCCATTAAGTTTCAATTTAACTTAGTTATCCAAGATCCCACTGAATGCCTGAAAATACAAGCATAAACAAGAAGCAGGGAAGTTATAGCACAGAAAACCTGAATACAGAGGTAAGTGTCTTACACAGTGTTCCTTCTTAATATTTCACAAGTGGCTTGTCATCCTATCTGGGAGAGTTGTGGTCTATTAAAATCTACCAAGAAGTCCCCAATGTACCAGTCTGAGCTGGGATAGGCTTAACTTTCTACTGCCTCCCAGGCTTAAACCATGACACCCAAAATTATCCAGGATTTGTTTTCTCCTAAGAATTCTATGAAGTATACATTCATCAGCTTTCTAATTCATGCTACTACAACAACACGGATCATTCTTTCCTCTGGCTGCCTGGAGAACGCATCAATGAGCCAGGAGAATACGTCTCCATTCAGTAACAATGAACCTACAAGGAAAAGGTTTTTTGAAAGGTCCCTTTGTTAACATTTTGCTTTATGTCAGCTACTGAGAATTTCAATTTAAAAAAGAAAACCATATAAAATTGACTGAAAATATGAGGTTAAAAGAAACAGAATGAAAAAAGTAATACTGCTGCTACAAAAAATGCTGTATAACAAGTAAATGCCGTTCCATATGCCACAAGAGTGCTCACATGTCAAGATATTTTGTGCAGAGGTTATAGAAGGAACAGATCTATTGCTAAAGACAAACATGCCTTGGGACCCATTGATTTTCATATTAGGACTGGCTGAAGATTCAAAAGGACTATCAAGTACACACAGATGCATACACACACACACACACACACACACAAAGACTCCTCCTGAGGGCAACACTGATTGCCGAAAAGGATAATACAGAAGCAGAAATTCTGCCTCTCCGAGTGTTATACACAGAGGAAAAAAAAAAGCCAGTAAGATGTCTTACATAAGTTTGAAAGTAAGAATTCAGACACTATGTTCCACCCGAAGTAAAAATAAATGTTGACATTCAATACATGCAAACAAAACAGAAAAAAAAAAATATTTTGCTACCTGCATTTGTAATTTTCTAGACTTAACCTGCCAACCCAACCTTCCAATTTGAGATTTGTCCCCAGATTGTGTCTTTGGCGAAAGCTTTGCTGCCTGTGCCCAAATGTCCTTACAACAACAGTGAAAATGTCGTGAATTTCCATATTCCTTAACCAACAGCGAAACAAAAGGCAAAAGTAACCTGGTGTCTTTAACCCCTTCTGAGCTCGAGCTCCTTCTTAGCTACTGCGGAGATTTTGGTAGTACTCCCCCCAGAAAAAATGAATGAAAAAATTGTTGAATGTTCTTCAGTGGCAACAGGCATGATGTGTACCATTCATCACAAGAGTTCATCATAGCTTCAGCCCTCCTTTTCCAAGAAAAGGATGACAAAAACGTCAAATACATCAAAAAATTGCGATTCTGATGGAGGACCAGCACTTACACTGCAAAAGCTGCAGACCTGCACTACCTGCAAGAACTCGTTTCCTTACAGCAGATGCTCAGAAACAGCCTGTAACTGAGACGGGGATCTCTGCATCAGGTGCCATGGGTACGGGGTTACAGACCAAAAGGAACTCTGGCTCCAAGTCATGAAATCCAAACACACAAAAAAATAAATCTAAGCCAAAAAGTCCATTTGGAGAAAGAAAAGAGGCACAAACTGATTTGCCTGAGGTTACACTGCTTCTCACAAGCAGCTTTTTTCTCCCCAAGAAAACTACAGATGTTGCTTATTGCTGGATTTATTATGGAAACATTACAATAAACATGGAAAGCAATACCTGGCTCAGCAATCTGAATCAATTTTATTCAGTTAATCTGAATAAAATATTGAAGCTACAGGTACAGAAAGGTTATATGCATTCTTTACCAAGCTATAAAGATGTATTTTTTTGGAAATAAGGACTGACCTCTCACTATTTTTTTTTCCCAGCAAACTCTGAAATAACTTTTTGACAACTACTGAAAATTATTAAACCTGGTAAGAGAAGAGTTCATTCTGTCTCACTGTCTCCAACAGCTTCCCCCATCCTGTCTCTAACAGCAAGCAAAAAACCAAGTAATTAGGGGAATATGAGAACAGGGCACACAGAAAATGTACTTTTCCTGCTACAGCCTAGTGATTTCAACTAATTACTGTTTTAGGGACCTCCTGAGCCACAGGTGGCCAGTAGACCATTGCGTTAAATAACCAGCAAGAGTATCTGCACACTAGGGTCTGATGGGAGCCTCCTGCTGCTGCTGAACCAGCTCACGCCGAACGCTGGGCTGCCACAGCCTCGAGATTTTAGGCACTTAAGAGCCAGACAAATGAAAACCACCACAAACTCCTGGGTTCTTAAGATGACCTCAATTCCCATAATCTATTATACATTAATTATAATAATAATTCCCATAATAATTTGACCATAATCTTTACATCAGAGTCCATTATTGTTGCCACCAGCATACAAAACCCACTTCACTAATAATGCCGCATACTCTTTACTATCACACAAAGCAAATTTATCTCCCATCCATTTCAGTGCTATAAACATAACACATTTCTCATCTTGGGTTTTTGTGATTTATTTTTTCCCCCCTTCTAGATATTTCCTATCTCGATTCCTTCCATAGTGCTATACAGAAGCTGATCTATCTTAAACTACACAGCACTGTCAAAAAAGAGAAATACTACTTCTCACTTTATCATTAAAGAGCTCCTTGTTTCTCAGATTTATCTGTAGTATTAAAACTCTCTTTGTTTTAATTAGTACTACTGGCCGATTCATGAAATTTCATGACAATAATAGCTGTTCTGGATTTTTTTTTCTGTTTAATAGTTCTTGAGATAATTTTTGTCAGCTGTGTGTTGCTTTTAAAGACCTGTATCAATGGAAAACATTAACCTCCAAAGAAAATTCACTTCGCTAAAAGACTGCTTGCCACTGCTGATTAAGTCAAGTTGACCATTCATCACGACTATTCATAGAATCATAGAATGGTTAGACTTGGAAGGGACCTTAAAGATCATCGAGTTCCAATGCCCCTGCCCTGGGCAGGGACACCTCCCACCACACCAGGTTGCTCCAAGCCCCCTCCAACCTGGCCTTGAACCCCTCCAGGGATGGGGCAGCCACAGCTTCTCGGGGCAACCTGGGCCAGGCTCTCACCACCCTCACAGCAAAGAACTTCTTCCCCACATCTCAGCTCCATCTCCCCTCTTTCAGTGGCAAACCCTTCCCCCTCCTCCTAGGGCTCCCCTCCCTCATCAAGAGTCCCTCCCCAGCTTTCCTGGAGCCCCCTTCAGGTACTGGAAGGCCATTATAAGGCCTCCCTGGAGCCTTCTCTTCTCCAGGCTGAACAACCCCAACTCTCTCAGCCTGTCCTCACAGCAGAGGGGCTCCAGCTCTCAGATCATTTTTGTGGCTCATTCATTTGAGGCTCAGCTCAGACACCTCTCAAACCCCTGCCTGAAAAGATCTTTTGCACGTGTTTCATTCAGAGAATCCCAGAGCTGATTGACTACTGGATTGTAAAGCAGAGTATCAAACCCATCCCTTCTGATTTTGGAATCTGTGAACACGCAGAACAGTTACCCAAGACAGGCCTAAAATAAAATAACGTGCATAGGACAGACTCATGAGTCAGTCACAAATATTATTCTATGGCGCAAATATTGTTTTGTGCTTCAGTCTTTGGGGTCAAGAGTCCTCAGTTCAGCTCCTCAAACTGCTAGAGTTTGGAATAAACTGGATGATCCTTACTCTACCTGAATTTAACCTGTTTGCTTATAAGCTTTTCCAGGCAGAAGACACATGTGGTCTTTTATGTCTCATACTGCGGCTGAGGGACACACACAAATGCCGCAAGCAGGAACGAGAACCAGTCTCCTCTTACCTGAAGCTCAAGTCTGTAATCAATGCGCGAGTCCTTGACAATAACTCCATATCTAACATTTTCACATTGAAATGTTTCATTTAGCTCATATTTTCTGAAGGACTTGTCCATGTACAAGAGGTTTTTGTGTCATTCATTCTACTAATGCGTAAATTACTGTAAGGCATCCAAAAGTCAGCCTGTGAGATCAGTCCATGCATTATGAATACTTTTCATCTAATGACTGCCGGTAATCTTTCCATTTGGAGTACGGGTGAAAAGGTTAATTATTACCAACAGATGACCACTATAGGTTGAAGTGGAAGGAAAGGTAGTAGTTAAACATGTAATTGCCAGCCTGCTTTTCCGACTAATAAACGTAAGGAAGTTTTTTCTTCTCTAATGAGTCTTCCACGTGTAATCTCTCATTTTCTCAAACTCATGCCAATTTGTAAGGAAGAAAGGGCAGAGCAAACTTGACTTATTATTTGTGGACTGAAAATACATGCAGTGAACACTGTATGAAACGTCTGCGGGGAACAGGGACAAGGATACGTGGCTTCTTTATGACCGTGATGGTAAATTTACAGATACCATTCTGTTCATAAGGTCTTTTTTCTGAGTTTCACTGCGCTAGCACTGTACACACTTTCTATGCACACTGCAGAGCTGCCTTCCAAAACACTTTTCTCCCCAGAGACAGAAACGCTCCCGGATCCTTTCTCTACTGTGCCATTTTACAGCATTTTACTGGCCAACCTTGTTCCCAAGCAGGGACAGAGCAGGAGCCAACTGCCCTTTGTGCATTCACCATCAGTCCTCTCCTGTGCACCACCATCTCACACCACAACTGAGCACAGAATCACACAATCACAGAATTTTATCGGGTTGGAAGGGACCTCTGGAGACCATCTAAGTCCAACCCCATGCCAGAGCAGGGCCACCCAGAGCAGGTCCCACAGGACCAGGCAGGCTTTGAATGTCTTCAGAGGAGTCCTCACACCCTCTCTGGGCAGCCTCCTCCAGGGCTCTGCCACCCTCAAAGTGAAGAAGTTCCTCCTCATGGTTAGGTGGAACTTCTTATGTTCCAGTTTGTGCCCGTTCCCTCTTGTCCTGTCACTGGGCACCACTGGAAAAAGACTGGCCCCATCCTCTTGACACCCACCCTTGAAGTATTTAGAGGCGTTGATCAGATCCCCCCTCGGTCTGCTCTTCTCCAGACTAAAAAGACCCAAGTGCCTCAGCCTTTCCTCATCAGAGAAATGCTCCAGGCCCCTCATCATCTTTAGGAACTCGTGAAGAGGAAGCACTCTTCAGAAATAAGGCAGAGCAGGAACATTTTAGCTTTGCACAAACCTGAAATATCATGGAGTAAATCTACAGTGACATTCTCTTTTCTCTCCCCAGAGCGACACCCCAGTGGCATCAGCCACTTAAGGTGTTTTCTTACCAAAAAAATCTGCATCTTTGTATCCTTACTTCCATATTTAGCCTTGTGTGTCCCAGAAAATCATCACAAATCTGCACCCAGATCAGAGCTCTAAAAGACCATGATATTAAACAACATGAAATATAGTATTCAATTTCCAGCACCACATTTCAGTGAAGAGATGCAATGACAGAAACGCAGAGGGGAACCATGAGTACATCTGGAACCCTGACAACAAGGAAATACCGGATTTAGTAGCAGTTATAAATTGAGGGGGAAGATGACTGAAACGAGACATAACAATCACCTTTAAATATGAAAAGGAGTTCTGCAAAGAGAATGTATTCTCTACATCCACGGTGGAATAGCATAACTAGTAACGGGCTTGTACTGCAGTAAGGGAGACATAAATTAGGCATTTGGAAAAACTTTTTATTGCTATGACACTGGCACTGAAATAGCACCTGAATTGAATGCCAGGAAGGCAAGGAGTTCCCACCATCAGAGGTTTTCGGGAACAGACAGAAAGGAAGTGTTAGGAATAGCACATGCACACCACTCCTGCCTCAGGGCAAGGAGGTGGGCTGAATGATTTCACATCCCACCAGTTCTATTTTCTATGATTTTGCAATCATGCAATCTGCATCATTTCCCTCAAGATGAATACCAATAGTTAGTCCACACTGGGAACGGAGATGGTAAATAACTCATCTTTTCCTTACAGTGATTGTGGCGTATGTTCAAGAAAAGCAGGGGAAGTTGCACCACCATTATCTACCGCACAACTCAAACGAAGATTTTGTCGAGAGACTTAGGTTCCTCCTGCAACTTGGCACCCTTTCTTAAGCACCATTAATAATTTGAACTATGAAAGCCAACCCTGAATTTTCCCTCATTCTAGTATATACTCCATTGACTATGTAACGATGCTACCACAGAGTGATGCATGTGACATATTTAAAAAATGACAATCAAATGACAACAGAAACAAGTTTGAGATGCCTCTGGGACACACTTTTCCATTTCCTTGATGTTGTGCCATAATGGTTCATTAAAGTGCTGACATTTGCACTTGCTATAAGGCAGGCAACTCCCCCTGCTTTGGGAAACGCTGAAGACTTGCATATACCATCAATACATCTTAATCTTAGACAATAAAACCTGCAAACACTCCAGAATTTATTCCAGCTATCTGGGCACCACGGACAATATTTCACACCTCGTCTTTCATTCGACTGTGAGGAACTTCCCTTCCTGGCAGTTTAAAAAAACACCAGTAACATTACACACATTAGTAACTAACACTGCCAAAAACTCAAGTAATTCCCAAAAATAGATTATTAATATGCAATATGTTTACATGGTTGTAAACTGTAACCTCTCTATTATAAAAGAACATATTAGATAAATAAAATACCAGAATGCATAAAAATATGCAATAAACTTCGTGAGGTTACGCACGGGGTGGTGTTTATACTCAAGACGACCCCCTGCCTTCCTTCGAGCGAGAGTTTACAAGGAAGAGTCAGAAGAAAATTTTTATTGATTTAACACTTCACCACGACCAGGCAGATTGAACATCAGCAATGACTAAGACTCACAGCGCTAACTAAACGAGTCATGTGCTGAAAAGTACAATATTTTATGCATACAGAGAGGAATAACAAGGATGTGCCTGGAGAATGTGGGTTTCCCCTCAAAATCAGAGACCCTCAGGGTCAGATCCCTGCTCAAACAATGAACTCACCACCTTCTGGGAGACAGCGAGCTGCAGTTACACTTTAAAAGCTACGTCTGCTTACCATAGAGTAAAACAACACCCTGGAAGCAGAGAAAACAAGTAAGAGGAACTAAATTATCACTACATTATTTAGTAGGTGGCATGGCCAGTATCTACAGGAGTAGAAAACAGTATAGAATAACCAACCCTGTAATGTTCTTCCCCCAACCAAATTCTCCCTTGACATAGTAAAACACGGCCCATAAGTATTCTCTGATAGTATTAAATAAACACTGGGGGAAGGGGTGTATGTGTCAGGATTTAGAAGTCTGGAAAATACACAGCTCTCCTGAGACAGAGTCATCCATAGAGCTAAGCCTCACAATCTGTTTAGGACTTTCTTTTGAACCTTAGTGAGTTTTTAAGCCTTATCTGATGAGCGTAATGATATTAAACTGTTTTTCATTACCCATAAAAAATGAACAAAAAGGATAAAGCTGCTAGCGTCTCAGGCTATTTGAAAGGAATCAATAGTCTGAATCCCTTAGTATATCCTGCTCATAAAAAAAAAAAACATTTTCTTTAAACGAAAAGGAATTATTTGGACATGAGAAACTAGGTTCACACAAAGTACCTTTAAAAAAAAAAAAAAAAGAAAAAAGGAAGACGCAAGAATGTAAAAGATACTCTTACATATGTAGTTAGATATAGGCATATCCAACTATTTGGATGTATGTACGTACACATATGTGCATTCATACACATATAGAACACACAGAAGAACCACACTCAGGTGCCCGGAGGAGGTTTCGAGTCAAACACTAGTCTAGGTCACAGCTCAAGGAAATTTGATTGAGTTAAAGGAGGGCAGGACAGGGTGCAGTGAGCTTGAGGTGTCCGGTAAAACAGAAAAGATTTCATCCGAATACCTCAAAAAAACATCCTTAACATTTAAAAGCTCCCTACCTATGTCGCTGCCCTGTGCGAGGCAGACACACAATCCTACAAGGAAACCCCTTGGTTAGTAACTACGATCCGGAACCAGAGCAAACTGTGAATTTTCCAGTGCAGATCTTTGTCACAAAATATTGATTTGTTGAAGCTGCAACTTCTCACAGGAATGCACCCATTGCAAGAAAAGTCGTCGTGAAAGTTTATTCACACCTGAAAATTTCTGGTCAAAATGTGAGAGAGAATGCTCCTATCAACAATAACCTACTTTTCAGAGCACTTGCCATATAAAAAACAGACTCAAAACTGTGTTCAACACGTCTATTTTTTATATTATTTGCCTAACTTCAGGCTTCAAGCTCCAGCTTGGCCTGATTGATAGAAGGGGTCAGAGATCCTCGGAACCTGCTGGGCAAAGCCCTGAGCTGAGTGGTGAGGAAGAGATGAAATAGAAGGTTCCCTTGTTTTACCGCCTAACTTGAGAAAATTAATTTTACTTTGATTCAGCGTGGGGAAGAACCACTTCACTGAAGAAAGCAAGCAACTGTTTCTCAACAGTAATCAGAGGGGTCAGCTTTATTCCGACATGGGCCACGCCGTGCTCAGCTGGTTTGGATGGAGAATGGGTACCGTCCGAGACACAGTTAGGGAAAAAAATGAAACCATTACAAACCTTTGTGAATTCGTAAATGGGTTACTGTTCTATCACCTTAAAACTATTTAATATCTACCCTTTGAAACACATCCTATTATATATTCAATGATTAATATCAGTCTTTTATTAAAGAATTTGTACTCGTTAATTTAAGATATTCAAATCTAAGACATCTTAAACCAGAGAGGCTTAATCCTCCCCTGGTGTAAATAAGAATGATTCCTTTAAAGTCAACGAAGCCAAGCCAATTTATTGCAACTAAGGATCAATCCTGCACGCCTCCAAGGCTTAATTAACTCTGTGTACCTTTTCTATCACATAATGCTCTCAGATGAATTAATGTTTAAGCTCTTATCACCTGTGAGACATGGAGCATGTACTACTCAGAGCTCCATGAACAGGATATTATTCTATTTATATTCTTGTGATGGCTTCCCAGACATCGGGTGAGCTTCCCTTCTGAGGGGTAGCAACAGTTATTGTATTGACGTATTCAGTTTAATAACTATTAAAAAAAAACCATTACTGAGGAGCAAGCCCGCCCATAGGTAGTCCTGAAGCACATCTTGCAAAAAAGAATTCTATTCCCAAACACACAAAAAAATATGTATACAGCTGTCTCCATCAAACCGAGGGGCATATGGTATTCATCGGCACAGCTCAAAAATAGAAAGGAAAAAAAAGAGTCTTTACCCAAAAAGTCTTTACTTTTGCAAATATCAAAGATGAAGAATTAGGCAATGGGGGAGTGAAAAACCAACAGAACATGTAATTATATTGCAATCTTTATCCAATAGCCAGTATTAGGGGATGGGGAGGGAAGAATAACTATTAATAAAGCTGAGAAGTTCATCGAGGTAGGGGTTCAAAACCTGGCTGTCATCATTAGTATCTTAGTGTCACTCCTTTCTTGTTACTGCTGAAAAGTAACTCTGGTACTTCTGTACTATTTTTAAAGTATTTTCATCTTTATGGCTTCCATCTTTGGTTTATTCTAGAATATTGTCTCATAGCAAAGTGAAAACGCACCATGTCATTCTGAGGTTGGCATATTAAATTTTCATATGCAGCTATTGGAGACAGATTTATAAACTAATTAAGTCTAACAATCTCATAAGCACTGCTTATGTCTGACGAGTCTCCTATCAAGCTGCTGAGTTATTCCAAGGGATAAAACCCCCGAACTTACTCAATAGGAACTTTTGAAGAATCAGGCCAAAATTATTTTGTCTAATGTAAACCAAGCCATGTGTAAACACCTTGTGCAAACATCTCCCCGAGTTACTAAATGACTTGATTTTTGAAAAAAGAAAACTCAGAATCATTGATACACTCTTACTCGTTTCTCTCTTCTATTCCTGTATGCACTTATTTCTTTTTCTACTGCTTCTAATTCAACTAAACCTAAGTTGCTCAGGTCAGCAAGAACTGCCATCTTTCCCCTCACTTCAGCTTCATCTGCTGTTTCTTCTCAGTTGAAACTGTTTTCTTAGAGTTGAAAACATTTTTTTATTATAAGAATCTCCTAAAACTCAAACTGAGCTGTAACAATCCAGTCAAGGGCCGTCTTTTACAGAGCTTCACTGTTAATAAAATGCAAATTACAAGCACAGCATGCGCTCTTGAGTAACAACCTGACTGGAGATGGAACCAGATTACAGGTACGAATCAGTAAAATATTGATAAGTAGAATCACACTGGAATAAATCCATTTCTGACCTACTCCTGCTGACAAAGGTAGAGATTTAAGCAAGCAACTACTTGAGCGAGGGCTGCTTTCCTGGGTCTGCTTCGCTGAGCAAACCTCAACCATGGTCCTAGAGCCTGTGCGGTGATTGATGGGCTTCTGTTCCTGCCACAGAGCCACTCGTACAGAACCCATTGTTTGGGTAATAACTTATATGTTTTCTTACTTTACAAGACTGTTCAGTGTGGAGTTTGATATATGAAGTGTTTTATGCACATCTACACAGAATACAAGTCATTCATTTTCATTAAGGGAAGATACACGTAAATAATTTCAGAACACATTCTGACATCTTTATTCTTTTAAATAAATATCTAACTCTGTAACTCCTCCCACTGTGGTGAGTGGGATGCTTCACAATGTGAAAGGGTTTCTCTTTCCTCTCTTTTTCCCTTCTCTTTCTCTTTATTCCTCAATTTTTTAATTTTTGCATGTGGTATTTGAGGGGATGGGTCTTTTTGGAGGCTCTAAGCAACTACCTCATCCAGCCCATTAGATTTATTTATGAAGCTACCTTGAAACTGGTTATATTTTGCCTTTGACAGTTTTATAACCTATTTACATGTGCATGCAGGTGTATCTCTAGTGTTTTAGACTTCTCACCCAATTTAGATACTTGAACTGTTCACCGAACACCAAATAAGATACTTGCTCCTACATTTAGCATGGACTAGGAAAGGAAGATATTTAGAATTACACATAAAGCTTTTTTCCAGCACACATTAATTTATTTTTATTAAGCCTACCAAACCTGCTAAATGTAAGTAGTATATTTTATATATTATATTACATGTACACTATTTTCTCTATGCTACGTGTGCATACATAGTATATATTTTTACATATCATATATATACACATGCTAATAATTCATATTAGTCTTCATGCAGATGCAGAATTTCTGTGGAAATTCTCAAGAGATTTCTGAAAGACAAGAACTCTAAGTCCTTGTGAGCTATAACCAGGGAACGTCACCGTAGCACACCGAATTCAAAGGCTTTGGGGCTCGCTGCTGCCAAACAGGAAGGAAGGACCTTTGCACAGGTATTAATTAGCTCAGCTACTAAATAGAAGTGGCTGGATAAAACAATAGAAGTGTACTGGATAAAACAAATATGCATCTAGTTTGGTACCACAGCTTCACTTAGTGCTCACTAATAATCACTTACAGAAGAGTATATTTCAAAAATTATATTACATATATAGAGATTTCCGCATATATATAAAAGATAAGAATATGATACGTGTACTCCTATATTCTGCAGTGATTTGCATTTCAAGCACTTTCTGAATGGGTATTATACCTGCTCTAATCCAGTCTAATGGCTTTTTCTTCCAAAAAATTCTTCCCATTCCTTTATTTTGGCATCCATAGCATCTCATGGCACCACTGTTTGTTTTGAACCTCACACTTCGCAGTTTCCTTGGACAATCCGTAGCTCACGAGAGACTGTGAAGAGTCATTCCCTGTTATGATTTCATACACATCCACCGGCTGCCCCCTCAGAATGTTCTCTTTTCAAGACTGTAGAATCTTCAAAATGTCTATTTTCAGAGCTTTTGTAAAACAGGACAGGAACAGATCCTTCCATATTATAGATTTCACTAATTCAATTGAAATTAGATTTAAGACTGGCTTAAGTTCCAAATTAAGTGACTCCAGTGGTCTCTGTAAAGCTCAATGTTCACCCACCGTTTTTGACACCAGTCGCTGCTCAAGAGGCTTCCGTGACTGAGTTATTTCGGTTCATCTCAGTTCCCACACCCTGCCTCTTGTTTGAAAACCACCACGGGTGAGAAGCTGACACTAAACAGCAAGTATTTTAGGGTAATGAGTATGTGTGCACATGGCCTTGCTTATGGAGCCGACATCACCACAGCAATAATTGAAAGACAGAATGATTTTCTTCAAGGAAAAGGCCTTTTCAGGCAAACCATTTACAACTCCGACAGAACAAGGACAAAAGTGGCTCAAATTCTTTCCTTCCATCAGAAGGCAACAGATTGATTGACTCTGCTATATTTAGAGAGGTTTTCTAGATTTATATTGATAGAACAGAATTTGTCCCAAAGTATCTCACATACAAACAACTGAGATGATGATATAAGATCTGTCCTCTTTTCCAAAATCCTCATTTTGTTATTTAAAGCCAGTACAGTGGAATAATGTATGATCATAGTATTTAATTGCTGGGCACTTGTTTATTGTAAATCTTTTTTGGATAGTAATTTCCTATTCCTCTAGGTGACACGTTCCTTTTAGTGGAGATTCTAAGTTCAAATTCATTCTTAGGGTACACAGTTCTGCTCTGGTGACCTCCATCAAGGTCATCTTCCATTTCTGCACAGGATGGTGGAAATGTGGCCACAGATCAGACATTCTGTAAAAAAAAACCTACTAATTTTGAAGAAGAGGTTGGCTATAAACAGGTACTTGTATTTTCTGATCTCAGTGCTCTCAAGAAACGTGGGGATTTGATAGCAGATGGGCAACCAAATTTATTTTGAACTTCAAAAAGCCATTTTGAGCAAAGTTTAAGTATTTAAAGCAAAGCAATTTATGCACTTCTAAATCATAATTTCATCTCACCCATTGCTAAAATAAGCCGCACGCATTTTTAAGTAGTCTTATTAAGAAAGGGTCTTAAAGGCTTTTGGGTTTCATGGATTTTTTATTTTATTTTTTATTCTTGGGGGGGATATGGAGAGGAATTTTGAGTTTTATTTTTCTCTTACACCTTTTTTTCTAATTAACATCAAAAATATATTACATTAGAAGACATGGGAAATTGCTCACAGAGCACTCACTTCTTACACTAGGAGAAAAAAAAAATCACTTTTTTTCCCTCTCTGCTAATCCTCATTTTAAAAAAAGTCTTTTAATATTTCTATTTTTTTGACAGCAGAATGAATCCATTAACAAAGCTTGAGAAGAGAGCTGAAAAATCCAAATTTGCTCATCTGTGAATTTTTCCTCCTGTTCAACTACCGTCCATTTCTACTACTAATTTAATCAACTTCTAACACATCTGCAGTATTTATCATAAGCTCGTCTACTTTAAGCTAAAGACTCTAAAAAAAGACATAAAATCATAGCATTACATTGATCAGAAATAAAGCTTATTTAAACCAAAATACTTATGACCCAATTTAAATACTAATGAGGCTGACAGTTACAGAGTGGCAGAATGAGAACAGGAACGCGGAAAATACCAGTGGCCTCGCTGTATTGTGAGCCCTTTAAGTGGACTGTAATTAGCTATTAAAAGAGGATCTTTACTACTGTTTAACTATCAATATCCCTCAGAAATGGACTAAAAGCAAAATTCTTAATACATACTTTCAGCGTTCAGCTTGTTGCTGGTACAAATACAGAACTATGCTTGGGAAATGCCATGTGAATTATACTATATCTTTTGGGCAGCTAAAATCAAGACCGGGAATTTTTAACTTGTTCCACTCTCTCCTTTCCCTGCTTCAGTGAATTCTCAGACTATCCATCACCCCTGCCATGCTAATGGGAAGTACTGTGATATGCAACAAACGGCTGAAGGATCTATTAGCATGTCTCCACAGAACACTTGACTATCGGAAAAACCAGAATATACCAGTCTCCCATCAAATGGAAGAGCTCACGTTTAGCTTATAGTAGACTCAAGATAAGCAGGAAATTGCCAGTTCAGTACTGAGCCTGAGTCCTTTTTTGGTTCTTTTTGTAGACTTGGGAGTATACGATCATAAAGGCTGGGCCACCACAGGAAGCCACCTCCTTTGTGTCAGGCTGGCAGAAGGACTAGGTAAAACACAGGGACACCCCGAAAACAATTCTCATTTCCAGGGGTCTTACACAAAACAAGTAACTTCACCTCTACAGTACTGTAGAGTACAAATTCATACTATAAGTTTACCCCATTATTAAGCACTATCAACAGCTAATTGAACCTTATTTTCTTTTCCACAGGTGAGATTAAATACTCACCAACAGTGAGGGGATGAATTCTAAATAACTAGAAGCTGTGAACATTTTTAAGGCTACCTGGCATACCAACACAGAAACTTCCCCAGGTCTTTACTGGCTGTATAGTTGGGTTTTTTATAATCTTTGACTTGCTATCTGAATAGATTTCTTGTAAATACTGCTTGTGTTTTGAGATGGTTTAAAGGGTCTGACTAAGAACTGGAAACCAAACCACACTGGGCAATTATGCAACAGAATAACAGAGCATACCCTAAAGCACTTCCAACGGCAGTGTCACCTGGCGTAACAAATACATACAACAAAAGGAGCAGAAATATTAAAGACCAATCTTCAAAAAATAAGAAAGTTAAAAAAAGAATATTCTGCAAATTCTTCTTTGCAAACAAAATCTCTTGTTTAGAATAAAAATACAGAATGGAAAATCAAGGGGGAAGTAATCCTGTATTTTCCTATTTTATCATTATTGCCATTTTGGCTTCTAGAACACTCTCTCTTCATTTTACTCCCTGTTTTAAGAAGTGCTGCTTGTATATTCCAACCACCAAAAGCCAGTACAGTTTCATTCATTTTTGTTTGACACTAGTGAGCATGCCCAAAATTGATGACCATTTTCATTCCTCTAAAAATGTATTCTAGGCAATAATTTATTTAACAGAAAAATTAACTCCACCTCCAGCTGAAGAAAAACAAGCCTTAAAAGACAGTGAAAGTACAGAGATTTTATAGACGGAAATTTTCAAAGGCTTAAAAAGCTGAAGCTTTCCAAATTCCAGCCATTTTTACCGCAGTGACTTATTTGTGGTACACGGACACGGCTTTGCTTCTTGGAAAAGCCTCCATGGCAGTGACCAGCGGCTACAGGTACCAGCAGACCGGCCGTTACCACTCCTGACAACCATTTCATCTGGTAAACAAGAAGTACAGGATCTGCAAGCTGTTGCTAACTTCAAAGAGAAAAAAAGTCTGCTATTGCCACTGCAAACATAAAAAGAGACACAACTATATCAATACACACGAGGTTTATTTTATGTACAGCGCTGAGGAAGAAACAGCTGAGTTTGAAGTTCATCAAAACCTGAGCTGCCGCATGCAGCAGGCACTTTAATTAGAAAAACCACAGCATTTGGGCTGCTGCGACCATAGCAGGTAATAACAACTACATCAGGTTTTTAAAATTTGAAAAAAAAAAAAAATTTAAAGTAAGAGCTGCATTCCTTTCATCTTCTCCCTGACCTTCTACTTCAATTTTCCAAAGCATCTACCCTTTTGCTCACCTTTGCACTGTCCTTTTAACACCACTATTAAATATTTATATTACGGTAGAGCCCAAGGCTTAAATCAAAAGCAAAGCTCTGTCATAGAAAGCACTGGGAATTCACATAAAAACATAGCTCTTGCACAGAATAGCCATTAATTGAACAAGTAATGATAATGTTGTAATATAGTAAGACAAAAGGTACTGGTGTAATAAGTAAATATATTTAACCCCAAACTGATTCTGGCAAAGCTACAGGAAGATTCCAGCCCTGCACACCCAGAAGCCTCTGCCCAACCATGGTGAGTAGGACTTGGGAGGTGACTGTCCCCCTGTACTGGGCACCGGGGAGGCCCCACCTCGAGGGCTGGGTCCAGTTTTGGGCCCCTCACTCCAAGAAAGACCTTGAGGGGCTGGAGCATGTCCAGAGAAGGGCACCGGAGCTGGTGAGGGGTCTGGAGCACAAGGAGAAGGGTCTGGAGAACTTCTGAGGGAGCTGGGGGTGTTCAGCCTGGAGAAAAGGAGACTGAGGGGAGACCTCATTGCCCTCTCCAACTCCCTGAAATGAGGGTGTAGCCGGGGGGGGGGGGTGTCAGACTCTTCTCCCAAGGAACAGGCCATGGGACAAGAGGAAACGGCCTCAAGTTGTGCCAGGGGAGGTTTAGGATGGATATTGGGGAAAATTTTTACCCTGAAAGGGTTATCAAGCCTTGGAATGGGCTGCCCAGGGCAGTGGTTGAGGCACCATCCCTGGAGGGATTTAAAAGCCGGGTTGACATAGAGCTTAGAGACATGGTTTAGTGATGGTTTTATCAGAGTTAGGTTGATGGTTGGACTAGATGATCTTAAAGGTCCCTTCCAACCCCGACAATCCCATGATTCTATGAACCCCAGGTGCACCTTGAGCAGGGCTGCACCTAACTTTCCATCTTTTTAGTTGCAAGTCTAAAATACACCACTAGACAGACGATTATTCAGCTTAACTGGCAATACATCAAAACTTCATTTCCACAGTCATCCTTTTAGGCTGTGGAAATACCGGACTGACAGAACATAACATGTGTCAATTGGGATATGCAATAACTCTGAGTAAAACACACATTTAAACACAGACTGCTACTGATGGTTAGTAAAGTAACAGTAAAAGGTATAAGCTTATCTGAAAGATACACAGCTACACAAAGAAATATGAAAGCATCAAGAAAATGAAATTAAGCAGAATAGTCAGCAAAACACGTATGGACACAGCTACTGAAATCCACATTACTGCATTCAGAAAAGAGTTCAAAGTTTTTCATGTGTGCCCTGTAGTCACGATGACTCAGGTAATTAATCTCCAAGGCCAGACTAGAATAATCACCGCCTTATAAATCTGCACATTTTATTTAATCTTCCTTGTGCATTTTATTAAATCTAAGTTCCTCACTGTCCTGAGGAATTCATGATCTTCCTCCTTAGTGCCGGTAAAGCTTAACAGGAGCAGAAATGGGTTAGAAGGATTGTAGTTTCAGTGAGATTTGCTCTTAGGTTAGGCACAGACTTCATCTTTCAAACAAAAAGCAATGCCAGACACTAAGATTCAATTGCTCCTTAAGAAGTTATTGCTCTGCATTTAAGTATTCTCATCTTCCAGATCCCTTTTTTTCAGTCCTTCCCATTCACATCTTCCATCTCATTATATGTCTGAAATTCAAATGATCCTAAAATCAATATACACAGCAAGTTCTCTACTGCTGTCCATCTATCTTCATTTGCACTGTCCCAATCCAACTTTTCTTGTCTTCGCCAGATAACTTACCTTCATTTCTCTAGCTCAGATTCAGCTGAATAATAAAAAAAACAACAGCCTGCAATCCAGAAACCCACCTAAATGCATTTATGCTCCACAGTACTTGAAAATAAAAGTCAGTCACTGTCTGCTTTAATCCTGATTCTTCCCTTTGCGTTAATTCCCTATGTTTGAAAAAACCAACGTTGAACACATTGCAGGGAGACAAAAGTTTCTATTTCATGTTTTATTAACACACTCCAAATTCACTAGAATTATTATAGTGTATGATGGGCTAATGAGATTTGTTATCTAAATGTAGATTAAAGTGATTTGGTAACTAAGTATTGAGGTGATCATTAGAAGCTGCATTCACTTTTAGTAAATAGTTTCTGTTAATATCTCAAAGCCATTGTGTCACCTGGCTAGAAAGAAACTATCTGCTTACCAGAATCAGATACCTAAAGCATCTCTAGGAAACCAGTGATCCCCCGCAAGAAGTGTTTAAAACTAATTCTTTGATTACAGATAAAACTTCAGAATTATATTCAAGTCCTAGAGAGAACTTCAATCTAAACTTTATTCGTATAGATACAATGGATGAACTTGCCCTCCATAGCCATATATAGGAAAGGAAAAGCTGAACGTAGTAGTGCTTATTAAAGGAATAACTCCTCAGTTAAGGAGCGGGTGAAGCCTCTTTAGACTGTTTGCCTTGACTGTCCACGGAAGTGCAATCAATCTTAGAAAAAACCCAAAACTCTTAAATATCAAGACCAGAGTTTGCAGGTGTTTATATAGTAAATGCTTTATTAAACTCCACATTGACTAAGAAGAAATCTTTTTCAAAACATTTACTTCAGTGTCTGACAAGTGTTAAAACTAGATTTTAGGTGGGAAACAACCAGTAGCACTTCTTTCTCCAGAGATGGGCAATTTTATACTTGCAGACCCAAAGTCTCGCAGGTACCACAGGCTGCAAGCAGTGGGGCCGTTCCAGTGCCGTGCAGGAGGTCACAGCACCAACTCTAGCTCCAGCTGCCTCCTAATACCGAGTATTAATAAGACATGCAGCAAGACAAAGGAAAAAGTCCTTGAATCCCAACAGTTTTTCTTCTCAGCAATTTCCCCCAATATAAAGGACAGCCAATGCACAGAAGGATCTATATTGTTAGTAAATAACTCCATGATAAATGAAAGGACGCCCGCCGGTTGTCAGTGGGAGCAGCCTGGGGTTAGAGGAACAGCTGGATTTGGAGATTTGGCTCTTAAGATATACTCCTAACAATTAGAACCCGACATTTAATTGTCTGGAACAAAGCCCAAGTGACTATTTCTTCTTATGCTAAGGCCTGACATTTGAATGCATTTATTTCATTTCAAGGTTATATTCTGTTTGCATCTTTTTTATTAGTTCTGGAGCACAACATCATAATTGGACATTTTTATGATCACACTGATTCTTTTGGTTATTTTTATGACAAAGATTGGTGGGTACTTGTTTTTCCTCCCCCTTCTATTTACATCTTATTAATTCAAGGCTATTTTTTTAAAAGTCAAATAAGAACGGAACAGAAGAGTGCTGTTTTCTAAGCAGCCACTCCCAGGGAGCTTTGAAAAATGCGCTCTTTTTTCTCCCTACCAAACATTTTACAATAGTTATTTCAGTTATTTCACCCTCCTGTGAAACAGCACCTCTGCTGGGAGAAGTCAACATTTCTAAACTGGCTTCACACAACTACACAAAATGACAGCAGCAGCGTTATGGCCCTGAATGAAGTTACTAGATACCAGCCAGGATATACCAGGCGATCTCCTTCACAGTGCCTGCTGAAATAATATAATTACACTCTTTCGTATATAATATACTGAATTCCAAAGAAATGTCTTGGTTTTGGAGCAAGCCTCAGGCTTTTGGACCACCTGTATTTTAGGCTTAGAGAAACACTGTGGAACCAAAGAAGGAGTTTCCAGGGTAGCAGGGGCACCACACGCATCATCTTCTGCCCAAATGACACTAGGAAGTGGCAGTCACGCTGCACTCACGGACCTGCTGTGCCAGCGTCCCAAAGCCTGACACAGAAAGGCTACCCAGAATTTAACCTCCAGAACCCCAAGACAAGGAACCAGCACCCTTCCTTTTCCAGCCAGCGAACGACTGGGCTGTATCCAAACCACAGAGTTTTAATGGCTCTTTTTCCCTCTCACTCACACCCACCCCCCCCCCCAAAGTACCAAGGAGCAAAGCAAAAACACTTTCTCTAAATCATATCGATGTTCCCCACTCACAGCATTCACCTTCCCAACGTGTCCCCTTTTTACCTACTCAGGTCAGGGGGATGCTAAAAAAATTACTTATCTATTAATAAGGGCACTGGAAGTTCACTTCAAAATTTATGGCTCCTGTTTTAAAGCATTAGAAAAGATGTTCCCTCCTTCATCAACAAATGGGTTTGATGGAAAGTCTCCAGGAAGATTTTCCTTATACTGCTGATAAACTAAAGAGCTCAAAATGCTAAGCCACAAGTGAAAATAGTGATACAGCCTGATGAGGTATTCATACAAAAAGTAGAGAAATTATATAAATTAGGCATCTCGTGAAATTATGAAATTTAAAAAATTAAATTATGAATAAGAATTAGCTATTTTTTTCCAGAGGTGTTAATGCTCCTGCAGCATGGCTTGAAGGTAAAAAAGAGCTGAACAACAAACAAGAATTTTTACTTATATAATATCCAGTGCACATATTGAGACAGGACAGGAAAGAAAACTGATTTTTGGGGTTTTTTTTAGACACTCCCTCACCCACAGAGAGCATCAAACAGTTCTGCTTAAAGTTACACATACATATAAGAAATCAGATTCAGCAAGAACACATAAAGCGATGCTGTTTTTAAGAAGTATTTCCAGCAAAGCTGCAGCTTCAAGAAAAATACTGTCCAATCTTTTTGCCGCAGATTGAGTAACAGATTTTATTTTGTTTAAAGTTTAGATTTGTTTTTTTTATATGGTATGTGATGATCAGGTCTTGAAAAAATTCAGAAAAACGCCCAAATATAGGCTTCAGTTTGAGAAGGTTCCTCCTCTTTCCCATCAAAGAACTCCAACGGTCCGTACTGTCGATTTGCTCACCCCGTATTTCCCCCCAGCACTCGGGGAACCAACAATCCAATTTATCCCCCCCAGTTTCTTCTGAGATCAAGTACAAATTTAGGCAAGAGTTTGCTCTACACTCCAGTACAGACCAGTAACACTGACATAGTTTGTGCCACGCCAAGTTTATTCCACCCATAATGGTCCTGCAGCTTTTGCACCCACGGAAACCCCACACAGGCTTTTCAGCATTTTTGGCACTATGAAAAAACACCACCAACGTTTGCGCCAGGTTGTTCTGAGGAAAACTAAGGGAGACATAGTAAGGGCTCAGCAGTGAGTATAAACTAAACCCAAATTATATTAACTAGCCCAGAGTCAGATCACAGAATCATTTTGGGATATTTAGTTCTTCTAAAGAAGTTAGTTCTAAGGAACACAACATAGCCCTTCGGTGGACGCCAGCAGAGCTGTCACCTCAGCCTAAGTCCTACCTACACCTGACCTCAGGAAAGTTACTGCACTTTTATGCAGTTGTCTCCTTACAAAACAGGGATGCCAACAGTAATTCATTTTTAAAAACACTTCCATGTTCTGCTGGTGGCAAAAACTAATGAAGAAGCAACCTGCCTGCCTTGGATAACCTCTGTAGAGCGCGCTATTCCCAGGTCAGCTCCATGAAAACAGAAGGATGAGAAACAGCGGGGCTGATCAGGCCGAGGGAACTGGCCATTACAAATCTGGGGCAGGAAGGGTATTAAGGAGAAAGATTTCTTTTGAATCGCCCACATTCTTGGGGAACATTGTCTCTATTTACAAATAAACCATAATTTTAGTCATGGAAATACTTTTTAAATGTATTTGTAAAGGGATGGTCCATATTTAATTGAATACCCTTTTCTGTTAACAGTTCTCTCAAGACCATTGCTTTGAGGGCTGTGAGTAAAGAGAGCTAATACTTTCTAATAGCGTATAAAGATTATGCCGCTGAGATTGACAGAATCATTGGCTTTGTGTCACAGAATACAAATGCCTCCTTTCTCCTTCATGATGGTGGCTGCCATAGAAATCCCTTGAAATCTTGGAAAAAACTACAGGGAAATTATGCTTCTACTAAAGAGAAGCTGAAGCAATGAACATTATCTTGATTTTTATTATTATTATTAAAACAAGCTTGAATCTAACACCACCATTCCACTCAAAGTGATTTAGAGTACTTAATTGTCTGCAATTCTCCACAGCATGGAACGTGATGTTGGGTACGGGTTTCCCCTAAAGGGAAATCTCACCGAACAACAAAAGTCTGTGTGGATGGACACGAAGACTGCGTGCAAGCTTGAAAGATGGAAATGAATGGCAAAATTAAGGATGAGAAACTTGATTATTGGAGAAAAAAAAAAACACAAACCCATAACTATCCCCCTTAGGTATAGGTGAGCATTACCTATTGCATGAAGGATCATCTCCTTTTTGCTTCCGATCACTCTCTTATCCACATGTTTCATGTTCCTCAGAATTGTAGGGGAAAATATTGAAGTGGACAAGGTTGCAAGCCTCACAGCAGGTTCTTTCAGTGAACAAACTGGTCCTTCTTATTGGAACAGAAGGAAGAAGAGCCTCACGTCAGACAGAGGTTAAGAACATACAGTCTCAGGTATTCTTCGTAGAAAGCATGAAGTAGGATAGAGAAAAAAAGGCTCTATTAGTTCTGTTGATCCGCATTTTGATGAAAGCTTAAAATGTAAATGAAAAGAGAGAGAATAGGGATGAAGCATCTTTAAACTTGCAACAAATCATTTTATATTGATAGAGTCCTGGGCTTAAATCCAAGCCCAGCTATTGCCTTAATGCAGACTGATTTCAGGAGACTTAAAAATAGCCAAGATACTGTGGTGATTGGCAGGCATTGTAGAGGCAGCTGCCAAAGTCAAATTGATTTTTTTTTGCCTTTTGAAGGACTCCAGATAATTTAAGCAAGGCTACAAATTAAAGCATGCACATATGACTTCTTGATGATTTAAAAAACACAGTCCCCAGGAGGGGAGCTCTTCCTCCACCCTCACCTTTGAGAAGCAGAGGGAAATCATGTGCAGACTGACCCCGCCACGCTGGAAAGGCTCCAAATAAGCGATTTGCTGGAATCTTGCTCTGTACATGATCGTGCCCAATTCAGCTGCTCTGCTTAGAGTCCTGAAAAGTATCAACTCTAGGGCTTCAACAAATGGCAAATCCTAGTATTATGCACTATTAACAGATGGGACCATCTCAGGATTTCACCAGGCAGAAAACTCAATTACACTCCAGATCTACTTAAGGTAGAGCTGCAACAGGAGGTCACGGAGGCTGCACAAACACGTATGGGTCACCAGCAGCATTCCCAGGAAAAATTCCAAATGTTGCTAAGCTAGAGAAGGTCCAGAGGGTAGCAGAAGGTACACATTTGGGTATGGTGAGGTGTTTTTCTTTCCTCATGTTAAAACCTTCAGTTTGTACCAAAAGGTCAGGCAGGCAAAGGCAGAGAGGAATTGGGAGAAGTGGGGGTGGTGTTTTGAAGGATTTTCTAATCCATTGAGAACACTGCCTGCTTACGGCATTCACACATCTGTCTGAGGCTCTTGAGATATTGCTTCCAACAGCAATATAAATTAATTCAAACATGCATTACAGGTCTGATTAATTTCCAGCTAGTGACATTTTAGAAATAAAATACACGTCAAGTAGTCTCTCTGTCATGTGGCACACAATACATCTCCAAGTGCTTGTACTTCCCATACGCGCAAGGTTTGCTGATATTAGTAAAGCTCAAGCCTCTGATTGTTGCTGGCTGTTAACATTCCAGAGAAGTTTTAAATAAATAACACTGGACATTATTTGTTGCTTCAGCAGAAAACGTAACAAAACCAAACAGCAGCCTATTCAGCTTACAATTATTTATACGGTCGGAGTATACAGAGCACTACCCAGCATAGAGCTTTTACATAGAACATTTGTGATGTTCTTGGCTTTCAGTTCCATACTACAGAGATGCGACAACCCTCAGCTAGATGCATATGGAGCACAATAGTCCTATAACCACCCTTCTGCATGTAAAAAGCACAGAACACAAGTGGATTTCACAAAGGCTAACATTAGCTCCATCATCTCCTTAGTTTCCCCTTATAATCTAAGTGCTCAATGCAGGTAATAGCGGTCCCCTCTGCCTATTAAAAGGCCCTTGGAAGGTTAGTCTCCCAGTGACAAACATTAGCCATTAAAAATATCACTTACAGACATGAAACAACCTGCTGGAAGTCACAGGAGTTGTGCCAGAAAGGATTGTTATATGTGAGAAAGGACTGGGGTGTTGCCGTCACATCAATCTTGCCACAGTTGAATTCCTACCTATTATGACAGCTGAGATGCCCCTCACCTGAGATATTTACTTGCTGAGTCCTGTAATCAAAGGTGAATTCATTCACCTGATGAATTTGATAATTGCAATATTATTATTTGCATACAGATGTATATTCTTACATTCCCTGAAGAACGAAATGCCTAACAATAAAAATTCCAAAAAGAAAAGCTCGCTAGATTTGACTAAAAACTGTGAATCCAGATTTCTAGATATAAAAATATTAGGTTTGTTTTTCGAAAATGCATTATAACCTGTGACATATTCAGCTTGCAATGAACAGATCATCATCACTCTGTGCTTAACGTTGACAACTTAAATATAGATAACAGCTCTGAAAATATTATTGAAATAACAAACACACATAAACATTAAACATGGCTCTGTTCAAACTATAAGTTTCTACTGGCAAGGACAAAGTGACAAAGATTTGATATGGTGAGGCCTGATTTCTCACCTCACAAATCTTTATTTTAAGCCCTTTGATTTCACTGGGGTTTGCGGTTCAAACCTCAGGTGCTCATTCTCACGGGCCTGGGTTTCCCTCTAAAGCCACTCTGGCAAAACCCAGCAGCCGTCACGCTACAGATTTCAGTACTCTTTTTTCATTACAAATCTTTGGGGGGGGGGGGGGGGGACACTGGTTCCCCATTATAAATTTGCCTATATAAATACATCCTTGGTGCAATCACTAAATAGGACTCCTATCTAAAGATCACCTTTACTCAGTCCCCCAAGACCATTAAAGCCTAAGTATCCATTACATGTTCTGCCCAGCCTATTAGGAAGGTCAGATGTTGCACAACAGCTACCTTGCAGCTCCAAATGTAATTACACTTCCTGAAAATCATACTGCTGGCATTCTTTTTGAAATCCATAATGAGATTTTCATAGAGAAGCAGCGCTGTAGAAATGATAAACCCTTTATATCATACCAAGGCTAGAAAATAAGATCTCCGTCTAGTTCAAATACGCAGCAAGAATGACAAAGTCGCAGAGTAAGTTCATGCTGAACATTGAGAGCCAGAGCTAGTTTGGCTCATCAGGAACGGTTCCGTGTTGCTTTAGAAAAATAATTATAATTAAGATCAAGTTTAATGTATCTTTCATTATTATGGATAAGGCACAACAATTTCCACAACAGTCTAACACACAAACATAGGGGACAGTGCATCACATGTCTAAAGCAATAAACATTTTATCATTATCTGTATTGTCATGGCCACCTAAAAAACCCTACAACTGAGGATCAACTTCCTTTGCCTATTAAACTATTAAGACACACACACAGTATTTAATTCCCAAATAAAAGAGCGTAGCTGTCCAGGCACCAGAAGAGTGGCAACAAATTGACAAAAAAGACAAACGAGGGCGGGAAATGTAAAGCGAAAGTAGAAAAGACAACAGCTTACTACAAATCCTGCAGCCTAATGGTGCAAGTTATTTATCTTTTAGGGTAAAAGCAAGTAATTTCTTATTTAAAGTGTTTTCTCCATGCCAGGTAGTATTACACAGAGATACCTGATGTCAAAAAAAGAAGTTATGATACTCGGGAGATGACATTTTCTTTCCCTTTCTTCCCTGTCATGCAAGGTAGCTGCTGGAGCTGGAATTCTGTCCTACAAAAAGTGGGTTTGTATTTCCATTAGCTTTCTCCCTTAAGCACATTTTATGTATTTGCAGTTTTCTTTCACTACTAAAGCCCGGAATCCTTGCGCTAGATCAGCTCAACAGTCCCAATTTAAATAAGTGGGAATTCTAATGCCAACGAAACATCCCTCGTTACTCCCAAAAGCTTGAGACTGCTATTTGAGTATTTTAAAAGCTCCGGATAAGGACATCACTACAGATTGCACTCAGAATGGAATGACTTGGAGAAACTTATCTCTAAAAATTAGCTTTTAAAAACTGTTATTAAGCTAGCAATAACCCCAATGTAGTAAAGCGTGTCCCTCTGCAATAAAACTTTCCTTGTGTGAAAACAAGCAGCAAAGCAGTTCCTGAGCACAGGTTGCCATCGTTTGGGCAATAACGCATTAGGAAAACAGAAGGGATAACCCAAGTGAAGGGACATGATGCAACTGTAATAATTTAGAGAGACAGAAAAACATATGCATTCATATACGGCTCTCCAACAAAGCTTTCACCACCTAAGACTAGGATTTACTGAAATTAGGACTTCACCTTATGCAGGAGCTAAGGGAGGAAGACATTTTGTTGAAATTTATTTCTAGTGGTTTCAGCATTAACTTTATGTACTCAATAGAATAACTTATTACTTTCAAAACACAGGTTAAAGATGTCTAATTGACAAAGAACTTTCATTTAATGAAACTTAACCCCATCATTTGGGTGACAACCTCACTGTTTAGTCACCTGAACTACAATCTTTACCGGTCAGTGAATGCTGAATGTCAACCAGTTTTAAGCAATTCCAAAACGCTCAGTGCAGGAGAGTTTAACAGCGTCTTCCCAAACTCACATGGAACTTGAGTGATATCAATTTAATCTTTCTTGCCAGCCAGGTCATACTCTATTAAAATTTCCTCCACTGAAAAGTTACATGGATGGTCCTTTGAGCAATGAACCATCCACGTACCCGGGGAAAGGACAACAGCATATTTTGGGGGTTCTCATTGCTTATGACCTTTCAGGATTCAGGTTTCTGACAGAAGAATGGACTAGTGTTGAATTCATCAAACACCATTAGATCTGTTAGCAGATGTGAGAATTATCTATTAGAAGAAAGGTATAGGGTTTTTTAAATAAGCCAAAAACTCTGTTTCACAAAGATTTAAATCTCTGATGCCTGTCAAATGAGAATTTGGGCAAGTGTTGTCAGCTTAAAAAAGCTTAGAAAGGCTTTTTAAATTGCTAACATGTTTCATTTACAAATTTCAAAATGAAAAAAAAAAAACTTTTTCTTTGGAAGCATCTGTTCCAGGGAAAGTTTAAATACAATGATTTTAAAAAAGCCCTTTAAACACAGAAAAAAACCCCACAGATCGGTTTGATTCATGCTGTCAAACTGCAACTAAACTGCTGCATTTTTTCAGCTGCCATTCCCTTTCTTCTGCCCTCTAAGAAATCCAAAATTTTTCTTTATCTGGCAAACAAATATTCAGCCATTATTTGCTGTTCTGCTCTGCTCAGCCAGAGAACGTCAGGCCTTTGCATCTCATATTCATTCCCATATATTTAATTTTTGATTAATAATACTGCAGTTTATTACAATTTATTAACCAAATGATCCTGAAGGATTATATTAGAGCAGGGGAAGAAAGGAATTTAACAGCTTTATATTTGTGTGGTAACTTTTATAGTCCCCTGAAATGGTGGTGATTTTCCCTCACTGTGCTTTACCAGATGCAAGGAAATACGATGGAAGGATTAAAAGGATGAATTTTTCTGCTCTAGAATAAGTTAGAGTGCAGGCTTCATTTGTGGCTTATTTTAGGTCTTGAGAAAGTAACATTTTTAACATGAGAAAGGTCAGTCCCGTCAACTTAAAAATAATTAGATAGTGTTGTACTATACGAATTGCATGTTACTTCACAGAATCCTTCCACTTAAAGGTCTCTAGAAAAGCACGTATATACATATATACACACACAGGTAGGGTTTTTTTTCTCCCTTCCTTCAGGAATGCATCATTTTTGAAGGTCTGAGAACATTAGAGGCTTTTCTTTCCAGATATGCCAGGAAAAGTCCTTCCCAGCTAAAACGGCCTTGGCTGTCTAATTAATTCCTTACAACTATTTGATAGACAACAGGCCCAAGACTGACAGACAGGAGACAAAGTTCAAGGTATACCAGTGGGAAGAGAGTCTATTATCAATTTTTTTAACATCTTAATTGCTCTTAAAATACAGGATTCAATACCACAGGCCACCTCAAGCTCACTAATGCAGTTTGTAGCAATGCTATAGGGGAAACCAGTGGAGAAATGTAAGAAGAAAAAAAAAAAAGTCTTAAAGGTCTTTTCCAACCTAAATGATTCCATGATTATCATCATTTTATCTACAGGACTGCTGCTTTGAGTGCTGTCACACAGCAGGACAACGGCTGAACCACGAATAGAACAGAGGTGTCGTAAGCCCCAATCATATAGATATTAATACCATTTGAATTGTTCAGTACAGAACAGTCAGTGCTGTGCATCCAAATATTATAGTCAAGCCCACATAAAAATACTAAAATATACCACCATAATTGGAGAAAAAAAGAGAAGTTATTACTTCAGAAAGGCTTCCAGAATGTTTTTTATTTTTAGGCTGTTGCAGAATACAGTGCTTTCTTCTCTATCGGAAATGCCAAAAACACGCAGAAACAGTAAAAGACTTCTACCTTGGTCATACAGCACCTGGAGCTGCAAATTTTGGGGGAAAAAAAACTTTAAAAAAAAAATCTTTTCTTTCTTGTGAAAGACATGATGAAAACACTATGGTTAGTAAATAACATTGTGTTTAATTTCTAGAATATTGGAATAGTAATGCATCTGAAGTGTCAACCAATGCATGTGTCTTCCCATCTAACCCTTCACGGGGACAAGAGAACCACGGACGTGTCAAAGCCCAGGGCTGACACTCCACCTTTACTGAGTTTATCTTACTAATTCACAAAAAACATACAATGAGAACTTGATTGGTTAAGGATAAGTTAATGAGGAAACAAAAACAAGCAGGGAAAAGAGCTGATCCAATTCTCTGTCATCGTATTTTTGGAAATAAATTAATCTATACCACCAGAGTTACATTCCTGTATATCAGTCACTACCAGACTTGGGCCATCCCAAAGCCTCCCAGTTGGTGTCTGACCATTTTGTGTTTGCATGTGAAAAACACAGACATCATTTCCAAGGGACAGACTGTCCTTACATGATAGTCCACGTAGGTACAGTGCCGAGCACAAGCGAGTTCTCTTTCCTAACTGGAACTCCAAGGCATCTAAAGCAGTCAAGGAAGCAATCATGTAATTAGGAGATGGCAACAATAATAACCCACCACAATGCTCCTTATACAAATTTTTCTAGACTTCTCTGTATTAGCTTCCACTGTCAGAACCCCATTACTTTTTTTATTTGAGAAAAAAATAATAAAATCCACAATAAAAAAATCAATTTATGGTAAATGATTTGGCTTGAAAAATCCAGGTTTTAGACCGGGTGGCAGTGGGGGGAAGTCTTTCACTGCACAGAAATAAAACTGAGATCTGAAAATACACTGTGGAATTTCATAAAGATATTCCTCAAATACACAACATGTGCAAGCAGGAAAATGTAGCGGAACTGGGATAATACTTTGTAGCCAAGAGGAACACAGACCAGAAGCTGAGATTTCCAAATGTACTCACTGATTTGCAAACGTGTCTTACTTGTTTTTAATTAAAGTTGTGAAAATTCCCTATTAATCTTCAGCTAACATTTCCTTTCCTCTCCTCGCCCTTTTTTTTTTTTTGTGTAAGCTAAAAACATACTTTCAAAAACTTGCTTTAAGGGGTACTTTGCTGTCCTGTGTACCTAAAAAACCACAAAAGAAACACCCCCCACACCCCCAAAAGTCCAGCATATTAATGTAGCTTTTTACATTTCCCATTAATGTCATCCGCTCCCCTGAGGAGTTCTCCTTCACATATTGTTTCATCAGAGAAGACGTTTCCAATGTGACCTTTTCACACAGCTGTATTGCTGTAAGAAGGTACTACAGGAAGATAGTTGGAAGTAATGGTCAAATATGATTTTCATTTACAGTCATGTCAAAATGAATTTTCATCCTAATTAGGACAAAATGTTGAAACTTGAAAAAAACACTGGGCAAAAAATTGAATTATTTCCACTCGCATCAAAAAATCCTGTGGAAACATCAGTTTCCTTCTACTGATAAATCCTATTATATTAAAATATGGTACGGTATATCATATTTTATTTTAAATACAAAGTTTTCAACTTCCGTAACTTTTGCATTGAAAAAGCAACACTACCATATCCTGAGGTACTTCAGTATCAAAAATTTTTGCCCTGTAAAACTGTTCCATTAAAAAAGAAACCCAAAATACTGACCAGCACATTTTTAACCGCTTTCTTACATTAAACAAGTCATTTTGCATTTTAGCTGCCTTTCTATGACCTGGGCTGCTCCTGTCAAGGCCAAATTTTCAGAGATGCTCCGCTAACAGCAGCTGCCTTTATTCCCCTCACCAACCCCTGGGCCCAGTGCTCTTCCCCAACTTTGCCCTGCTCAGTGGGGCATTTTATATTATGCCGTGACCTCTATCACATCCCTTACGAGACTCTTTTTTGATTCTTTTCACATGAAACTTTTTCTACCAGCACTGTTTTAAAGAGCCTTCCTGCTAAAGTTGTCCCCTCATTCCACTTCTTTTTAGGTGAATGGAAGAGTTTCTGTCAATATATTTGGGTGCTGAATATAAAGTCCAGAAGAGATTCGTGTAAACACCTCGGGTACAAGAGCTTTCCTCCTGCTGCTCCGCTATGAGCATCGGTGGCAAATCTCTCTGGGATCGCAGGGGTCTACAATCATCCCTTAACACACCTATACTCGTTTGCAGTGGAAATTTTATTTCAATCATCCATCTAATCGCATAATGATTATCAACTCTGGCATATTTAAACTTCCATTCCTTCTCCAGGCTAGTGGATAGGAAGGGAAAGGAAAAAGAAGGCCCTTAACCGAATCTAAGGTCAGCATTTAATACTCTCTTTAATGCTAGACTATCAGCGTTGGAGGCCTATTTAATTCCTTTTAAACTGCCAGTTAACAAGTATAATCCTCGTAAATAAACAAACCCTTGTGTGAACAGGCTCTTTTGCTACTTAAGAATAAGGCTAAACAAGCAATGAGGAACATCTGAAGTGTGATGTATTAATCAAAGCATGTCTTCCATGCTGCTACAGAGCTGGCAGCTAACAGCAGCTTCAACGCGCCTCCCAAACGGCCTTTATTCTTGAATGCTTTATTAAAATGCAGTATTTTATTTAAACTTGGGGAGGATCAAGCTTTATTGTGCATATCTGAAGTCTCTATCTACCCCTCTTCACACAGGAATTCACAACTTTCCTGAGTTTTGGAGAGCTCCCCTTACTCTGCTTTTTACTCAGATTGAAAGTACCAGAATCAACCTACTGAGGTTTAATTATTACTTTACAGCACATCATCAATAAGCTGAGAATTCACTATCTAAAGATAGGGATTTTGGTAAGCTGATCTCATGGACTTAGTTGCGTGCTTGCTATGCTTTACAAGTCTTAATGCCGGCTGCACATCGTATTGTGGTTGTGTGAACTTTCAGCAGGAGCTGTTTATTCTCGACATGCACCATAGCCCATTTTCTATAGAACAAACAGAAAATAAACTATTCAACCCTGTTTGAACACAAACCCTTCCCAAAACTCCCCTCCCTCCCCAAGCAATCACTCTGATTCACATTCACCGTTTATTAACAAAAAACAGTTCTAGAATTAGCTTCCTGAAACCTGACTCATTTCTGACATACCTTTTTCTGGGTTTGGTCAGCGTTATCATTAGGTTATAACTTGAGGAATACAGTAAAATCACATTAGTTGACTAACTGTTAAGAGATCAAGACAGTAGCATTAAACTTGTTTATACGGTCAAGGTAAGTACAATATCCAAAGTCCCCAGATAAAGTCACAGACATTAAAGGTCTAAAATTTTCTGTAGAAACACCTGCCCAGTCCTTATGGTGACTGAACAAGCCCACACACTACTCATCAGGTGCAAGGCTGCCCTAATGCTCGTAACACACGCAGCGTTTTGGTGTTATTCAAGTGCTAAATTTGCAGGAAAAAGATAGTTCTTTAGGCTCTAAGAAGCCATGGATGAGATGAAATATTTTACTAAACTTTTCAGATAGAGAGTAATAAGTTTTCATAAAACCGAAGCGAGCTGTGAAACATGCTGTCATGAAACTTCTGAGGACAAGAACTTAAGGTGAGAAAAGAAACAGATAACAATTAGCAACGACAATAATTTGGGCAAATATTGGGCAATCATGTAAAAATGGCACTTAGGGGCAATATTTCATTAGATTAATAACTCAGCTGAGACTGGACCTTCAGAGCAAATCCTCCTCAGAGGGGTCTAAAATCAAAGCCAAGTATATATTATTGCTTGGCTTGAGAGGTCCTTCTGGGAACACACACTTGTCTTTTTACAGCACTCAAGCTACTGGGCTCTTGAAGGAACAATCACCTTCCTAAACACAAGCAAAAAGCTGGTCCTACCTGCTCAATTTTGTCATAATTTCAGGAAAAACTAAGTGGAAAGGTCACCATAGGTCCACGCTTGCCTTTGCAAAGTGACGACAACGCTGCATTCGTTTGGGCGGGGAACAGCAGAGTGAGCACACTCTGGTTTGACACAAGGTCTGTGGCACACACGCAGGGTTCTGAACTCCACGAGACCACGAGTCCTTCTGTGACATCTCTTTATTCAGAAAATAGTTTAGGTTCAAAGCCAAATTGAGATTTCACCAGAGACTGTGAGTTCTCCTCTATTGTTGTTTTAACGGGATCATGACCTGAACCAGCAGTAATGCCTTATCTGGACCTTCACACCAACTGACTGATACATACAGATCCTCTGACACTCGACAGAGGTAACACCAACCTTTAGAGGTGTATAAAGAGCTAACAAATGTCGTGCCAGTAAAACTGTATTCAAAAATTATACGGCACAGTTCTTAGGTTTTGTACAATCACTAAAACCTGTGGACTTACACTGTAAACAGCTTCCCTTCAAAGACAGTTTTAACACATCCTATCCCGTTCTTAAAATTAAACGGCATCTGCGTGGGGGTTCACAGGTTGTGGTCCAGCCATAATGTAGTGGTATGAATATATTTCAAGTAAAACACCAGAATCACAACTGGTCCAGATTATCTTGTTTTACTTTCAATTTTGCTTTAGCAGGTTGTTAGGGTACTCAGTCAACATACACACTTTGCAGTGATGGGAGCTTTCCGCACAACTCAGGAGACGGAAATGTAAACTTAGCCCTCCAATCCAGGCATTAGTCTTCTTTATGATTCTGAGCCACAAAATATGCTAAGACAGCATCTTATTCTGCTCATTCTGCCTCTGCTTGAGTCATAGATGCTCAGCAGACTCCTGATTTCTTTAGCCTTTCATTAAGCTGAAGTCTGGATGGGTGCGAGAGCTAAAGGAAAAGGATTACAGGGGTTTATTCAGTGCTGTCAGAGAAAGAAAATCCCTGTCTCACTGCCAGACGCGTTGAACTACTGATCACACAATTGCATGAAATTATCACTGGCATTAAATCTATGCTAATTCAACCCAGAGCGAGGCAAGATGATTGAACCCAGAACCCTTTTCCAATGTCATTCAAAAGCCCTAATTAGAAGTGTTCCTGTTCTCCCTCACATTCTATTACTATAGGTATTATTTAAAATGTATTATTCTTATTCATTAAGCAGAATAACGAGGGAACACTTAGCATATAGTTGAGGAATGCTCTTTGGACATAGCTGGTCACCGTTTTCTTTTCCTACAGAAATGTTAAACTCATGTTACATTGGTTCTTCCTTAGTATTATTAATGGAAACAGCACAAAAGCCTGTTCTAAAACGAACGCTAGCTGCTACATATATAATTTCAACCAACTAAAGACTAAAATATTTCTCTGTTTTCCTTTGTACTCCTCCCTCCTAAACTTTCAGAAAATAAGAGCTTCCACCAAGGAAAAAACAGTTCCTCAGACGTTCTATCAGTTGGCTGTGGAACATCTCATGGCATCATCAGACCAAGACAAAACTTCAGGGAAACACACAAATACACAACGTATCTGAAACGTGCTAAGAACGTAACTGTATCTTAAATCTAATAGCATTACTACAACTTCCATGGCATTTTTCACGTATAGGTCTCAAAACCTTTTTACAGAAAGATAATCCATATCATTTACCTAATTTTATAAAAGAGACAACCAAGGCCCAGAAGGTTGCCCTGAATTTGCCCACAAGATGTCCCGGACAGTGTCACAACAGGGGACAACAGACCCCACGTCCTGTTCCTTGCAGGCACACTGATCACACGGGGCGCAGATGGGAACAAACCAACCCCCACTTTTCAGACAAAAGGAGATGGACTCAAACACTTTGGAGGTCAGAGTAATGTTGAATTAATGGTGATTAGAACAGGCTTTTCCATAAGGGAGATTTTTCCGTAACAATTGTTTCTGCAGAGGCCTATTGTAGGCCTTTACATTTCTCTTTAACGCATTTGGCACACATTCCTGTTAAGACAGAGTATCTGGCACCACGGATCACTCATCTGATCTAATATGGCAATTTCTATGTTCTTAGGGGAAAAAAAAAAAAAGAATAAAAAGTCAGGCAATAACACACTCCAGGGAAAAATCTAGAAAAACCTAAAAATTAAAATAAAAACATAAAAATTGCAATAAATTCATTTTCCCCTCCTGTGTTGCAATATGATTTTATGTGCACCATTAAAACTACAACATGAGTTATCCTTTCAAGCCTTACTTGAAAGGGACTATGACTAGAGGCAGGCAACTGAAATACACCAATCCTGGTGGATGAACCGAGTTTATATCCATTCTAATTACATTCATAATACACTCATTTGAGCTACCGTAGGTATTATTTAGATGTATGCTATACGTTCTGTCTAAAATAAATTGAAATAAAAATATAATGCATAGCTGAAAAATATACTCTGTACAAAGTACTGTATCTCACTGACAAGTACTTAAAAAAAAAAGGCTAAAAGTAATAAAAATTACTGCTAGAAAAATCGAAGTGTTCCATTCCTAGATTTTATGGGGGCGATAAAAAAATGAAAAAGCAGCTCTAGTTAAGCTAGACTGATGAAGTGATATACTGCCAGAAAGGCATTCAAGGTTGTGTTGAAACAGATTTAAAATTGATATATATCAAATACAATAATTCTGGTGCATATTAAATAGAGTCTAGATAGAATGCTAGTGCAGACTTTCACCAGATGATTGTAAATTAAATAAAAAAAAAATAATAAATCTGAGCCAGCCAAAATTTGCCATGAGAAAGAGCTTGGATGAAGCTGTTAATAGCAGTTTTAACCCCCTAAATATGGTGCATTTGAACAATATGGAAAGCTCTGTTTATTTTATTTGCAGGAGTTTTGAGAACAACCTACAACTTTTGCCATTTAAACTCTTAATTTCTTTAATTGTTTCTAAACAACGTGCAGAAGCACTGTCCAACTGGTGAAAGGCAGTCGTGTGTCACAAATCGTCCCCAAGGCTGCCTTCCACAGGGCCAGCTCCAAGAAATACACTCTTCCCCGGGCAGTGCTGAGCTGAGGCACCTCTCTGTGACAAGTTTAGACACCTCTCGATGACAAACATGAAATGGGGGAGTTGATCCCCTTTACCCACATCTCTGACTCAGTGGTAGGCAGAGCAGAAGGCCGGTGATGAAGGTTAGAGGTGGGTGTGAGACTTAAGAGCGTTCAATTTTATTTTTACCATAAAGCCAGTGGAAGCAGAAAGCTAATAATTACTTTGTGTTCATACAGCACAAGGGAAAAACAATGCTGGATCATTAACATTCTGGCCACATTCTGCACAGGTTCAGGTTATGACATCTCATTTATTCTCTTAAGCAAGCTGCTTTAACCTAAGTTCACTGGGAAGAATGAACTGATCTTTTCAACGCTACCCAATATTCATCTTCCTCCTACTGGAATTAGATAAACTAAAGAACAGATTTCAAAAGAATTCCCAATGTGGCTGTCCAAAATCATCATGAAAAAGGTTTGAATTTCACGGTGTTCTGATCCACGCGTTTGCTTTGCGATTACTCATTCCGAAATTCATCCTCAGCAAAGGAGCAGCACAACAGCTACACGCTACTCTGGTAACAAAGGAACTAGATTTTGATAAAACAAGTGGTATTTGGAAGCAAATAGGCTCTGGACTCTTCCTCCACAAAGGGGGCGATTTCAGTTTCATCGCATTTTCACGAGGCTTTAGCTCATTCCTCTGGTCAGGGCTATGAAGAGCTGCCACCACGTGAAGAATAGAGGCCCCCAGAGTAAACACAGCAACACTGAGAGCATCCCACTTCTTCACCAGGGGTCTCGCTTGGGGGTGTATTACGCAGCACCAGTTTCATTCCTACACATAGTACCTTGCCAACGTAGTGATTGTAATATGCGAGTAACTCACGCAAAGGAGTCAAGAATACAATACCACCACCTCAGTGACTGAACAAGAACACTTTCCCTACCACATCTGGGGATGCCCACAGTTGGTGGGATTATCTAGACGCGTATCAGCAGTATGGAATGGATGAACTGTTACCAACAGCTCTCCACTTGTATCCCCAACCCAACGAGACGAGGTACCCTGAAAAAAACCACAGTATCAAAAGGCGCTAGAGACAACAGCGTTCCATGCCTACAAAAATGCTCAATCCATCCATATCAACGAATGCAACTGATTTGTTGACAACAGAAACTGAAAAACACTGTCAAAGCTAAAGCAAGCTGTATCTGCCAGCCTGAGCGTGCTATACCAATTATCCGGGAGAAATTGTAACTACACTGTCAGGTTCTTACAGGGCACTTGTACACGCCGACAAAGAAAAAGCAGGAGGCTGCTTTTGTAACATTCACACCTCTAAATGCTCACCAGCCTAAGACGTTCTGCAAAAACAAGTTGCTTTGTCAGTTCAAAATGGAAAGCATCCAGGCTTTACCTACACTACGAAATGCTGAATTATTAGCAACAAAATGTTATAAGCTTGTCTGCTTGACTACTGATCTTAAAGAGAACACCTTCCACTCCTCCAGTGGACTGTTTTCCACTTAAAGTCATATGAAAAAGTTTATGTGCATCGTGTGTGTGCACATTAGAGTATGCTCCAGCCAGACCAGTATCCAGCCGGTCTTATAGGGACAGACCTGCTCCTGACCTCAGCAGTGAGCCTCCCTTCAGGTACTTCAGGCCCAATACTTCTGGTCTGATTTCTTACAAGCGTGGAAAATGGGCTATTCCCGCCCTTACTGCAGAAGCCTTTAGTTTTTTTGAAGACCTAAATGAGCTACCCTCAATTCCCCGTGCCAAGCCAGCCAGGCTTCTTTTCTGTTTTACAACACAAATATTTACCACGGATATGTAGGAGACAGCAGGAGATGGAGCTGTCACAAGGAGAAGCACTCTACTACTTGTTTTAAAAATATGGTAAGCATTTTTGGTGCCGTGATTTACAACAGAATTATATAAGAGTGCTATAAAGGTACTCCTTTTTTTTTTTTCCTTGGGATTCCATTGCCACATGACTTAATATATTATTAAAGCCCAAGCTCCAGAGTTCTTTGAATAGGAGGTAGAAAAGAGGACATTTTCAGTCCTCATAAGTACACAAAAAAGGATTTGAATCACAAACCTCCGAAGACCATAAAGCAGATAATTTCCATGATTTTTAATGTAGCCTTGCAAATATTTGAGCCATGCAGAGAAATTACCAAACAGCAATTTTAAAATAAATAGAAGACAGTATGGGATTTAAAAAGAGATTGGACAAATTCCTAAAGGACAGATTCACTCACAGCATCAACAGCGAGATAATAAAACTACAATTGTCTAGATGCCACCCTTCACCTCCTGAAGTTTCAAAACTGCTATTTCAAAGAAATTGGGAGAAGTTTCAGGAAAAGGATCACTCACAATTCTCTATTTGCCCTGGTCTTGTATTTTTTTTTCTTAGCATCAAGTATTAGACACTGTCAGAGTAGGACTGCTGACAAAGATAGACCTGTATTTACGATCTCATCTGATCGGTCATGTTCTTAAACTTGTAGATGGTACAGTACAGTAATTAGATTGTTATATTACACCAGAAATTGCACAGAAAAAATCCATTACTTACGGAGGAATGAAATGGGACCTCTGTTTCTCTGATACTGCTCTTCTTGCCCTGAAATATTTTTTTTAAAGCCAAAAATATATAACAAAACCTTGCTCAGATAAGGTGAAGTACTTAAGTGGAACGTTCATATTATTAGTAAAACACTTCTACAAATCAGTACCATACATACATTTTCCCATTAAAAAAAAAGATTATTAGTAAGACAGTTTGTCAGAATTGCCAGGCAGTAATAAACAAAGTCAGATGCAGAAAATTTACCCAGAGAAAAATATCTTGTGCAAATGCTACAAGTCACTTGTCGTTCAAGCCTTTTGGCATTATCAGATAGTTGGGTACAACTTTGGTGTATGCTGTAAACTAAACATACAACTGCAGCGTGCCACACTCAAGAAGAAAGTATCTTCAGACAAAATTAGACAAAGCATAAGAGACAAAAGCAGACTGGCATGTCTCTGGTCATGGAGCTACTCAGTGACAGGGTCAGACATAAATCCTGGATTCCAAAGAACAAGTTCACACCGAGTACCTCCAATGAAACATTAGCACGGCAATTATCAGAAAAAGCACCAGCAAATACATCAGCAGTACACAAATGTCCCCGTATGGTTTCTGGCCTAGACTTGTTAAATTTATGACTTTCTTAAAGATCCTAGATGAAGGCGGTTTATCTCCAAGTATAAAATAAACATCACAGTAAGGAAGATCCAGATAGAAAATACAAAGGCTTGAAAAATCACAACAGAATAAAGCACTATGCGGATAAGAAATCAGTCCTTTAAAGTAAACCAAAGGGATTAAATCAAACTCTGAAAGACGACAAGTAAATGACAAATGACACAAGACTGTAACTAAACTAAATCTTTGGTGTCTAAATGAAATATAGAGGGCTGAGGAGATTATGCAAATTGAAATGAATCAGACTGAATCAAGACTTACAGCTGACCTGGAGTGTGAGGGAACATGCTGCCTTCTGAAACCAGATGAATTATGCAACCTTGGAAGAGCTGACCAGAGGATAAAGGATGGAAATCACATTTGGCCTCCTGAGTTATCCAAGAACAACGGTGCAAGTAAATGGGAAGGGAGCATCCATCTCCATAGCTGCCATGCAGGGTTTTGGGAGGAGAGGCAGAAGAGAGAACAAAAAAGCTGTACAAAACCTGTATTATGACTTGATTACTTAAATACAAGCGTACTCTTAATTCTTAGCGAGCCAGTTGAGCTCCCAAAGCCATACAGAGTCAAAGTTGACAGATTCTTCAGCTACGGTACTTCTAAAATGGCACTGCAGTTGCTTTGCCCTGAAATTGCCTTGTGTCTTTAGCAGACAGTTGCATACTTTTTAAAAAATGGTCCCAAGTCAGGTTGTTCTGCATCGTTAGGTCTGATCCCTACATTTGGAACGCAGATTCAAAATTCCTCAGAAGAATTTCAGAAGAGTTCAGATCTCAACTTCTGGTTTATTTATCCTCTTCCAGCCACTTGGATAAGTATGTACTTATGGTCACACAATAGAATAGTAACACAGAAGTTAAGCAATGAGTTAAATGATCCAAAATGATGCTGTATGTATTTTATCCACTATTACTAGCAATTACAAATCATAATACAAGAGTCTTTTGACCTTTAGAATAACTGACGCAGTCTTTTGCAAGCTGAGCAAACCAGCCTCCCCAAGAACACAGGGAAGGGAAGGACGAAAGTCAAGTGCTGTAATTAGCTGCATAATTATTTTCCAAAATAAAATGTGCAATCTTCACCTCTTTGGCACTGAATGGCGTCATTGGGGCTGCTATCATTAAGCTGCCATCGCTGCACTATCATTATGGGGCTGATAAGGAAAGACAAACACTTCGAGATCCACTAGAGGATGCACTTATTTCCCAACTTCCCTCAACTAATGTATTTATGTACTTATTTTCGTGGATGATGGGATTTTGAGGACAGGAAGGAAGGTCACTGACACTGGAACCAGCAGGGATAAGAAGCGTTTTTCTCAACAGGAATCGAGCCTGATGCTCTAATAATTGTTATACATTAAATCCTATCTCTTTTTCAGCCAATGACAAAATTCTCATCGACTTTAACAGGGTCAAGATTTTACTCCAAGCTTGCAGCCACTTAAACACCACAAGAACTAGAGCAGGAAGGATGGAGAAAAAGAGAATCCAAGTCTTAGAGAAAAATTGCTTACATGAGACACTTTTCTGAATCTGCAGGAAACAACTGTATGTCAAGAGCATCTGAGTTACCCAAAACATCTGAAAAAATAAGCTGGATAATACTGTTTGCATAATGAAACAAGAATAACTGAAGTTGTTTTAATTATTGTTGGCCCAGAAGTATGTCATTATGCAGTACCTATACACCTCTGGGTATTTCTGATCTTAGATGGTGTCTAAACTAAGACTCAATGACACAGTATTTGCTATGTAGGTGACATACATTGAAGTATATTTGTATTCGTGGGCTGTTTTAACAGCTTCCCTTCATTCCCCTTTCTTGTCCAGGATCCTGTTTCCCCCTAATAAATGAGGTTTTATTTTTGTTTGTTTGTTTTAAGTCCAGAAAAACAGCAGCAGGCAGAAAGGGAAGGATCTCACCGAGGCAGACTCTCTCATACAGAAAGCGCCCTGAAGAATTTTTGTCTCCCCCAAAAACAACAAAAAAGAAACAGGGAAATTCCCCACAACTGAACATTTGATATAATTTCGTACAGTAAACACTAAATACCACAGACACACATTACCTGTGTTTACAAAAACACACGAGCAAATGTTTAGCAGCCCACTGTGGTATAAACAGACAGGGACAAACAGAGTCAAACATATCCAAGTCATCACACGCATATAAAAATGAGAAGATCCCTAATTACTTTTGAAAGGCTGATTTAGCGTCATGACCTGTCGAGAGTAAGGTGCAAGTGGATGTTTTTGCAGCCAGAATCTCTCACAGCTACCAGGCATAGAATTGAGACTAGAGGTTTATTTGCTGCGGAATTGAGTCACTGAACTAAACACTATGCTGTTATTATCTACTTACACCAAAACCAAGATTACTCTTTATATTATGGCAACAGAAGCTTTTTTTCCTCTATATTATACAAAGCAAGCATGGACTGGAGAATAAGCACTAAAATCTCACTCAGGAACCCCAGGCTTTCTTCAGATGTGTCTGGAATCAGGAGAAAAAAAAAAAGAAGAAAAAAAAAGGGGGGGGGGGGGGGGCAAAAGAACTCTGTCATCCACAAAAAACTCTGTCATCCACAAAGCCGATCATACAAAATTGTACATCTTGGCCAGCCCAAGGATTATCATGCTTCAGTTTGAGGTAGACCCAAACGAGATAAGTTACTGCAAATACTATTAAATCTTAAGTTTTATTAAAATGCCCACAAGTTGCCTATTTTTTTGATTTTCTATTAAACACCGTTTCTCTGGTAAAGCAAGAAAGGTCATTAAGTCCACGAAGGAAAACAAACGTGCGTGTTCAGACAAGCCGGAGTGATGTAACTGGTGTTAACTGTATCTAAGTGTGTCTCAAAGAGCAGTCAAAAGCCATAGCAAACCCGAATTCTGCATTAGTCATTTGGCGTTAACGATAGGTGCAGAACAGGATGCTCCTCCCCAGCTCTCAGCCCAGGCTATCAGTGCGCCAGCGGCTGCAGTCTCTTTCCACAACTATTGGTGCCATTGCCAAAATCCTAGACTCTTCTCCCAGATTCCTCTCGTCAGTGTTACCATGGCTCCCGTTGCTGCTGCACTGTCACTCATTACAGCCCAAATTCCTGTTTATGTATTCTTTAAATTTCATGGTACTTAGTGAAATAAGCATTGTTTTGTAGTATTCTGTATCTAGAAATTATTTACAGAGCTGCACTTCTGACAGGATAATCAAGAATTATTTCCTACCTCTAACCAGGTCTTTCTTTTAGAACTTCCTCTTCAAGGAGAAACACAGCGAGAAAGCTCTGCAGGTCCTTTGCTTCAACCTACTCTCGCAACTTCACCAAGACCAAGCACCCTGACAAGTAGTAGAAGCCTCCAACAAGTATTAAGACAGCAATATTTCCCTTCCTCTTAAGCATTTGGAAGTAGAAGAAAGGAAGATACTGAACTGACCTTACTGCATTGGTCAACATGTCAAAGTACCTTTAGGAACTTAATACATGGTTAATTACTTATTATCTCTTAGCATAGAATTTTTATTCTGAAAGGATCAGAAACACAAGTACTCTATTCAACAGCTGTACCAGAAAACGTAAGACAAAGCCAAAAGAGAAGGTCTCTGATAGAAGGTATAAGGTAACCGCAACATTGGACTTGCTGCAAAATTTCACTCTTTGCCAAGCCCCCGCAGAGCACACGGGATCCACGACTTCAAACGTTACTGCTAATTATTCTTCTCACAGAAGAGCAGGTACTATGCAAAGACTGAAGTCTAACACTAAAGTAAGAGCACTCCTGTCTCACTGGTTTGAAGTGGGAAATGCCTATAGGAGAAGGACCACTGGGGGACACAAGTTCTTGCAAGACATAAAAACTTGAGAAAAGTAGTCAGTGAATTTTTTTCTTGAGGCCGTGAGGGAAATAGAAATGCTGAGAGCAGGCAAGTGCCAAGGGACAGTAAGAATGTTCACAGGGTTTGAGGTGTTTTTCAGGAAAATAGAAAGATTTAATTATTCAAAACAAAAAAGAACTAAAGGAGCCTGTCAATTAAAGTGACTGATAAAAGTTTACGGTTGTTCTGAAATATTTAACAGAGAACACTGAATTTTTTATTTGTGCTTGCAACGGAGCCTGACGTTCATACCCAGAAATTAATACAAACACGAAACTTAAGCTTTCAACCTCCCATAGAGGCAGGTAAGTAAAGGGTTTGTCCTCCTCTACCGATATTTCAAAGTTAACACGAAGACCCATGAAACTAGACTTCACATCAGCACGTCTACCTGTAGTGCTCCAAACAACACCGAGCACTGGCTGCTCATTAAAACCTGTTTCTAAATGTGGATTCCGTGGCATTTCGTATCTAGTCCGGACCACGATTACTTCACCCCTAAAGGTGAAGAGAGGCAACTCAAGAGAGGATTAACTCCATGCTTCTGGTTCTGTGTTTTAATTCAACTTGGGCACTTTTAAAAAATAACCAGGTTTTTAAATAATTATTGCACAGCACTGCATTTTTTTTTTCTAAGAGAATTCAAAACAAACAAGAAGTTGACATGCACCTAAGTTTACAAATGGATGGAAATTGGCAGAACTCCCTTGTATCACTTTCTTTTTTGCAGTATTTTTCCATCTTTCTGTGCCATACGTCCAGTCTCTAGTTCATGAGTCCTGTCAAACCTAATCAACAACAATATTAATGCTGCTAATACTAATACCTGAAATCCTGAGGTGAATTTATACATCTATGGGAAAAGGAGGTTCTGGGACAGCTGATTAGGGAATAAATTACTTAAGTAGCAAGGCAAATATGCTAATTATTTTCATTTGGATGCTACATCACTACCATTTTTGCATCATTATCAATATGTTTTCTAAGCCAGTAATTAGGATTTCACTGTCCACAACCAACTCATCCAAGCCAGGCTACAAGATACAAACTCCAAAAACCAATTTTCAACACACCTGCAGTTTGAATTTTCAGCCCATAAGGATTCCCTACCCCAGATCACTAGACAAAAATGCAGCTTCAACCTTATGTAAGGCTGTTCTTTCAAGACTCGTACAGATTATTGCAGTACTGCTCTTTCTAGAAGAACTCTGCAGTATTTGATTAAAAAAGGAACAATTGAAAAGTAAGCCCATTTCCAATATCAAAAAAGAACAATAACAAAGACAATCTTTTGAGAAGATTTAATTTTTTTTTTCCTTTTCTTGTATAACACACAATTGTGCAGAATTAGTAAACACACTGGTTTGTACTTTGTATTCCTTCTAATTCTAAGGAAAAGACAAGCAGAATCAGTTGCAGTTATTACATGGTCTGCTCAGTACTATCTCAATTTTAGCCACAATTTCCAGCCTTGCAATGATAAAATACATCTCTGTTAAGTTGATGCAAGAAGATAAGTAAAAGTTAGCACTGAAGACTTGCTATTCTTATCAACCCAGACAAAGTCTGAAAGCCAAATCTTGCCAACCCCCATGAAAATGCAGAGCCTTTCTAGTAGGCCATTCTCAATTTTGAGCTGCTTCAGATACACTTTACTACTATTAACAGCAGATTCATTCTTCAGACATCACATAGCACTTCTCTGGCTGAGGACACGTTCACAGAAGTCTCAAAATAGCATTAACATGCAAAAATGCATTAACATGCAAAAATGATTTTAAGTGTATATAAATAAACCTCATAACTACAAAATCTGATATCTCATTCCCTCATAAAATCGAATGAGCTCTGTTAATTGAAGTCAAATAAAGTATTTCTCCTTCGGTAGTGCAGACCCTATCTATTTAAAAAAAGCAATATGAAATGCCATCTAATTTCTAGACTCTGGAAGGCATAAACTCATTTGTTTTCTTCTTCACAAAGAGGGCCTTACCTTATCAAGTAGCATCATCCTACATCCACTCTGGCTCAAAACCATCCTCCTTCTCCGCATTGCAAAGATGAGCTGAAAAAAATTTCCTATCAGTGAATTGCTACTTTTTGTAGGGTTTTTACTATTATCATCACATATCCCCAATATAAACTGGAACATTACTGTAACTTAAGTAATATGAATTACTCAGTTTGTGCAAGCATCTCTAATTGGTCCAATCCCTTTCTTTCCTAATTAGCTCTGACATCTCCTTATGAAAGATCAGAACAGGGTTTTTGCTCCTCTTCTAAATATTTTACTGGTTTTTAGTACAGGGGATGATTCCTCCCATCCACTGTTTCACTGCCATTTTATATATAGCGATAACAAGACACAGAACGACTTCCTCCAAAATAGTTTGTGTTGACAGTACCTCCAGTCCGTCTCATTTACCCACCAGCATTATATCCTAAAATTTCTCACGAGCTTAATGCTGGTTTCTACTCTATTACTTACACAGAGCGTTACGTATTGCTTTGCCTTCTGTTCCAGGAAAGAACTTCTACTAAGTATTTGGGGTTTCCTTGGCACCAGGACTAAGGACGTATTTTAAAACGAAAATAAACTTCCCCACAATCACATAAGTGTAAAATCCTTAACATAAAAAGCATGTTAAGTTTATGTCAAGAAACCAGTAACGTTGACCAGGATTTTCAGTTACACAAACAGAAACATTTAACAGAAGGACAAGACAAGTCCAAGGCAGCAACAGGACAGAGAAGAGCTACTATTTTGCTGCTGTACGAAAAACAGACTTTCAGTATGCTAGTATTTACTGTTTTCAGAAAAAAACCCCAAATACTCCTCATGTTCTGCCCAAACTGAGCCCTGGGTGAGCTCTTGGCTGGTATAAGGCTTCCAAACTCCAAAGGGAGGGATGAATTTACAGTCAGCAAGGGAGCCTTTGGCCTTGCCTCTCAGCAGCCATTTTGTCCAGTGTTTCCAAAACACAAATTTCCTCCACCGTATGGAGAAAGTTACCACTCAAAACCCTTCCCAACCAAAATCCCCACACTCAGCCTTGTCCTTTTCGCTCAGAGAGGGTTTCTCCTCCCTCTTTGTGGCAGCTTTTTTTCAGTGATTTATGAAAGATTTCTTTTCTCTCTGGGGTAATGACACTATGAAAGGACACACATACGTGCACACTCCGGCCTGCTGCCTCCCCCTCAGGACGTTCACCACACCCAGAGAAGTATTTTCCTCTTCCAGAACGGCCCCCACACAAGGCCGAGTCCCAATCCCTCTCCTCTCCCCTCAGCAGCAGCAGCAGCAGCAACCGCCCCCGGCCCCTTGGAGCCCCCCATGAGGAAACACCCACCAGTCAGGCTCCGCCGCTCTGGTACAGGCCCTGCTTGACTTTCTTTCTTCAAGCTCAACCTGCAAATGCAGAAAAGCAGAATAAAGCATATTCTGCAGCCCCAAGGTGCAGGTGAAAGCAGTGAAGGAAAGAGGGCTCCTGAGCTCTCCCCCCAGCCCTCAGTCCCTGGCAATTATAAAAATCACCTGGCAGCCTTTGGCAGGTGAAGTAAATCAGAGCAGGCTGCGCTAGCCTAAAAATTTACAGTTACCCAGTCAGCCCCAGACAGAAAAACATCAAATAACTTTCTGCTTTGCAATACCTTTTCAAACACAGGCAAGACTTTGAGCTTTTCCTTAAATGCACTTACCACAGAGTAATCATTTTAATAAAATTTAACCTAGAGGAGACTGAAAATCATTCAAATACAGACTGATCCATTTGCAGGATCATAAGTGAGACATCTTGCTAATCAAATCCGAGCAGCTTGCAATCTATATAAACTCCTGGAATAAACTTAAATATAGTGATTTATTAGCAGGAAATGAATACTGTTAAGCAGATCAAGGTGAATCTACTGCTGTCATTAGTGAAAAACAAATTATCAGATGCGCTTTTCTCTCTCACTCTCCCTAGAGAACTAGTCATATCTACAGGCCACAAGTATAACAACAGCATTTACGTTAATACACTTAACCAGGGCTGGAAAATAAGTATCTTTTATTTATAAACAGAACTTTCACCCTGAGGCAGGGAACTTGTCATACTTGACAATATGATTAGGCAAGTATAGTTCTCTCGGCTTGGAAAGAGAGACTTCAGACGTCCTTTCACACTAAACACATTTGAAGGAGCAAAAAGCAAACTTTTCTAAGTTCTGGAACAAGAACACAATACTCCCAGTGAAGAGCTATGTCAAGTTATACAAGGTAATTGCATTTTGCAGTGGACTGCTTTGTCAGGAGGATTGGGGACACTGTATGTAAAAGGTTTGGGAAACATGACTGAGTAGATGAAGCTCTGGAAGAGGAATGCCTAAACCTGGGTTTGGCTTCTCTTCAAGCATGTTATCTTTGTAATCTACAGGAAAGCTCACAAGAGTTTTGTATGAAATGCAGCTACGCACCTTTGTGAGGTGTTCTAAACAGAGAGGCTCCGGGTAGCTTTCTCAAGCACTGAAAGTAAGTGCAAAACACCCTCCTCAATCAGGGCAGAAATATTACATAAATTTCAACACTGGCTGAATTCACGTGCTGTGTTTAGCGTTACAGCTTAAGAATCACAATGGTGTATGAAGGAATTGAGGGAACTGCATGAGGGAAAGCATTCACAGGTTGCCCAGAGAAGCTGTGGCTGCCCCCGGCCCTGGAGGGGTTCAAGGCCAGGGTGGAGGGGGCTTGGAGCAACCTGGTCTGGTGGGAGGTGTCCATGCCAGGGTCTGGATGGGTTTTAAGGTCCCTTCCAACCTGAACCATTCTACGATTCTATGAAGAGCAAACCACGCAAGAGCCATCGGTCACTTCGACTGCATCCACAGTGCCAGGTTGCTCCTGCACCGGAGCAGTGTCCTCGCTCCAGTTGTCCCATGGCAAGACTTGTCTTTTCTGCCCTGTTTTTTGACTAACGCCACTGCACGCAGTGTAAAGTATTACTTTACACTGTAAAGTGTATTTAAATCTGTAAAGTATTACTAAGGGAGAACCTGGTGAAGGGAAAAAGCAGGAAGCAGTCTGACAGCACGGGGATGGTATCAGACAAAGAGCAGCTATCTGACAAATATTCTGGAGAGGATGAGGATTACATCCTGTTATTACGAAAGGATACAGAGGGGTTTTCTCCAGATGTCAGGTGGGCTGTTGAAATGATGAGTGCTGTTGGGGCGCTGCCTTATAAATGATGTTGTGGCATCAAGAGATTGTCTGAATCACACAATGCCTTCATAAGCTAAAAGAACAAACCAGGGCTAATTAGCTCAAGTGCAAGTGAACTATTAACAGCTAAACTCTTTCTGGCACTCAAGTTCGCACCCTCGCGTACGTAGAACTCTGCTGTGAAGGCACACAAGCTCATTCATCACTATCTCAGGTATCTCTGGAGCCTTGAATAAAGGTCTTATTATTAAAATTACTGTGCTTGATCTTGACTGAAAGGCTAGGCAGACAATTACAGTGTTTACTGTCAAAGTGAAACAAAGGTGATAATCACAAGGTACTTGCGCTAAGTCAGATTCCAGTCTTCCTCTTGTATTAAATCTTACGTTAAATTCAAAAATATAGTTCCTTCTCCTGATCCTGCCATTCGCTATGGAAATGTTGCTTCTCTGCTCTCATTTTGCCCTGTCCTTCAGTAACTTCTTCCCTCTGCTCCCTTACACACTTAGATTAAAAATCTTGAGAATGGACCTTATGCATCGGCAATACATTAACACAACTTCGTCCTGTCCTCAAAATCTGCTGAAGTGCTTCCTCTGTAACAAGTAATATTTCTCCTTTCCTGTGAATTTGTCTTTAAAGGTACGTCACTTAAAAAGAAGATAGAGTTGTTTTCTTTAGCATTTTTAGAGCATATATGCAATAATCCTGCTCACCTCAGTAAAATAAAAATGCATAATTGCCAGCCTTAAAGCCATAATTTGCATTAATATTGGGAAGTAAAGCTCTTATGCATGCAGTGCCATAGCGATAGCCTCAGCAGTTGTGTCTCCTTCTAGGTGGGCAGGGAGAAATATTGCTGAACACATGCATCATTGCTGACCATCCCCGCACAGAACTTCTTTGATTAGATTTGGGAACCGGCGAGGAATTGACTTTATCTATGAACTCCATTTCCTGGATAATGTTATTAATTTATTCATTAAAATGTTATCAAATTATTGAAAAGAAATCTCCGTCCCGAGCGTTAGATAACAGCAGCTCTGCTTCCCATCTCAGCGGTACATTCACTTTAACAGGACTTTTAACTACCAATATTGTTTAGTGATTTTATTATTACCATTATTCAATTCAGCCAGGCTTTTTTTTCCCTCCTCTTCTTTGCACTCTGTTTACACTTTTTAATGAGGTTTTAATCTTCCCTGACATGTTTATTCAGGTTATTTGTTTTACAAAAGGAAAGGGCCTTAAGTATAACTGAGAAAATCAATGCTTTTTTCAACCTGGGCCCAAATCTCTTCCCAATTCTCCTTTTCAAATATTCCTCTGCCTAGGGAAAACAAAACAGAAACAAAAAACAAAAACCCCAAACAAACACCCACACCACTCCGAAAAAAAACACACAGGGTTTTGGAGAATGTATGCAAGAAGGTTAGAGTTTTTTAGATTAATTCAAGTAAAACTCAAATTCTTATGGAAGAGCTGTGAATTCCAAAAATCCCCCCTAAGAATAACTGATTGCAAAACCTGAGCCTTCAGAGATTCACAGATATAAAAAAAAAAGCATTTTTAAATAAAAACGCATTAAGTAGCACAGCAAACCTTAAGCTGGCATTGGTCACAGCAAATCAGCATTCCCTTAAAATGGGCTTTTTCCCCATCGTGTCCCTGCAGTGTTTGCATTCCTTGTTTGGGTTTGGTTTTACGGGGATCAGCACGTTGGGTGTATGTTGGATGGACAGCCTGAGAAATCCAACTGCAAGAGCAGCAAGTGTGAGCGGCTGGATTTGATGTGAAATAACCTAGTACCAAGATGTGGATTACTAGCTCAAAAATTTATCTCTCTTGCTGAGGTTTCTCAAATAAGAAAAAACAAATTCTACATCCGTGTAAAGCCATCAGAACCCTGAAAATGAGTCAGACGTACTGAAGCCTTGAACACTGACGTTTCAAGTGAATTCTATCCTTATAGAGTATAACAGAAAAGAAAAGGCTGAAGAAGCGGACTGGCTGGAGGACCGTCCACGGTATTTGCTGAATCGACTCCCCCGAGGTGACTTCTTGCTTCTGTCCTTATTCCATGAACACTTTCCACGCTATAGAAACAGAGAAGTACCCGGCAAATTCCTTTTATTGAGGCTGAGAAAATACTGCGATGTGATTAACTACATTTAACTCAAACATCCAAAGACGACACCTATTACCTGGATTAAAAAACCTTAGAGCCTTACTGAAACATTGTGAAGGCTGGAAGGGCCACGACTCCTGCCTTTCACCATTATTATGAGGTTAAATGCACTTATCACCTCCCATTCCTTGCCCCAGACCCGCCGTAGTGCCTTTGCAAGAAAAGGGTGCTGAAAGTTCAGAATTTAAGTATAAACTTACACTGACATCTATGAAGGATTTGTCCTGTAATACTTGTCATGCTGAATATACACAGTGCTACCTTACATGTAAGATATCTAATAAGATGTTTCCCATTTAATTTTCTGAGCAGCAAAAGTATTTAAAGAACATTAATGTAGTCAGACTTAATTTACTCTTTTTTTTTTCCCCATGACTTGCAATCATTTTTCACCACCCTCATGCTAGTTAGCTATTATTTTGTAAATGAATGACTTCATTTAATTTAGTTTCAGATTTAATTGTTCCTTATTGGAAATGTCAGCTTTCACAGTTCATTAATAAGGGCACTGGTGGAAAGAAAGCAAGGAAAGAAGTAAGGATAGGGAGAAATAAACTTAACTTGCAAGTAATGAAGAGCTTTAGTTAATGTTATGTCCACATATTTGTTTTAACTCCCTCTTGAACCTTGGTCTCTGGATTAACATTACTGGGGATATTTGCTGGAATTTGACAGCCTGGCTACTGCGAGAGATGCTGCTTGCTGACGAAGATATACAATACAATCCTCGAATTGTTAAGGCTCTCCTTCCGAGTCACTTGGCAGGAAAATTCTGAGGTGGCAATTGCCATCTTCCTGTGACAGTGGTTTAAATGTTCAGATATAAAAATGCTTCTTCCAGAGAGGGCCAAACACTGTTCTGCAAAACTGGGACTTCCTGGGTGAAATGTGCTTTGGAATACCCTTGGAGAAGCCGTGGAATATTTGTAGTTCTCGTCAAGGAGCACAATCCCACTGAATTAGACAATCCAAAGTTGTCCACTGGAGAGCTGATGCCCTGGGCCAGCGGCTACATATTGCTGAGTGGTGACCACTGTCTTCAATAAACAAATACTGCCTTTAATCACTGCTGCACCTCAGTTGCTCTCATGAAAATACGAACAAAAAACACTCCCTGTTTCTCCAGATGAAGCAAAACCAAATCCATTAACCTAAGCCATTAAATATCATTGGGCTGAATGAATTCCTATAAGGAGTCCAACATTACCATTTTGGGCTTTCTTAAGTATATTTACTCAACGTGCATGCAAAAATAAATAATGAAAACATTATTTCTTTCTTTGCCAAGTAGAATGTGATAGAAAGGATTAATTGCTTTAACAGTTTTATCTTTAGCGGTGACATTAGAGTGTTTCCTCAGCCAAAGTGTCGGGTTTTTTTAAAGCAGTCAAACCCTTGTGAGAATGACAAACTGAGACATAATAGTGACATATCCATCCATTAATTGGAATACATTAAAAAGTTTAAGTTTGATCAAAATTTGTCACTCTCAATCACCAGTTAATAAAGTAAATTACTGGCTGAGCAAAACACCACCAATAATAATCTATGAAATTTTTATGACATAATCAAGACTAGTAGTTAAAACTGATACACAAATCCAGCAACGAAACACTGCAGGAATATATTACTAAGGGAATGTGTCTTGCAATCCACCCTGTGTTTTGGGTATTTTCTCTGTAAAATGCTTTCTAAGCTCATTTAGATTAATTAGCATTTCTGAAACACTTTCTATGAAATGGCTTTGACTTTGTGTTATTGGTCTGCCTTATGCTGCTCGCATATGTTTAAAGGAAAGGTTCCCCACAGCTTTTTGGGAAAGGAAAAAAAAAAAAAGCAAGCAATTTCATTTTTTTAAACAAGTAAATAGTGCACAGAGAATTGCATAAGAAAAAAAAAAAAAGATAAAATTAGAAATAGGCTTTTGTATATTTATGCAGAGCCTCCAAAAAGACAATAACTGAAAGAAAACACAGCTTCTGTATGGGGAATTTATTACACATCAAAAGAGGCAAAATTGACTCTATTTGCCATTTAGGGGAAGAAAAGAAAGATGTGCTGTGTTGCATAGAGCAGAAGATCTTAAGAACTTGACTGAAATAATGGAAAAAATGGAAAAATCCACTGATGAGGTGTGCTGGATCATCAGTCCCTAAGAATAAGAGCTGCCCAGTTCCACCCATCCATCCCCAGTTTCACCCCACTCTTGCCTCCCAGCTCCACACAGCACCGGGCATTCCCTCTGCATTCAACTCATCGCTGCTGCACAGGCTTCATTTTAAGCAGACGAGAAGTCCCTTCCAAAAGAAAAGATTTTATATTTGAAGACACAGCTGAGACGAATCACTCGATTTGATCTCGGTAACGGGACCTGATTTCCAAACAACTTACTGCTGCCATTTACTTTGAATAGAAAAATCCCCAAGAAACAGAAGAGACCCAGGAGGTCATTACCTCAGTTTCCCCGAGACAATAGCAACAGACTAATTTTACATAACAGGGGCATTGATGGGTTTAAACAAGTGTTTCAAAACCACATTCAGATTTTAAGAAAACTACAATATAAATGCAAAATATTTCTATAATAAATGCTCAGCTCTATATTCATAATAATCTTCATTTTTATCTTCCCAAAAAGCAAAGGCAAATATAATACACGCACTTATCAAGGTGAAATTACTCCATCTTTGAGAGACTACGAATGGAACATTCTAACATGATATTTTCTTGGATGAAAGCTCCCATGCAAGCGTAAATTATTATCATTAAAATAATGAATTCCTTGCCTGGTTTAAGCTTTGCAGCTTGCTCTTGAACCGAAAAGTGCTCTCTGCTCAATGAAACTCAGGGGTGTAATGTAGATTTTCCACAGCATTTGGTTTTCAACTAAATTCTACAGACACGTGATCAGGAGACAAATCCCCATTAAGAAAGGCTTGTGAGTAAGCACCCAAAGTAGTTGTCTTTCAATTATAATTTCTAGCTAATGTGGAGGTTGGTCATTATTACAGAGTGTTTTAAATACCAGCTCATCAGTTCAAATCTGGGTCAGGCAGAAAGTTAAAAAGGAGCTGTCCTATATCAGACACGGTAGTTTCGGGCCATTTCCCAGTTGACATATATAAAAAAGCCCCAGAACATCTCACCGCTTTAAGCAACTCTTGTCATTCTCAGCCAAGGAACCCAGAATTAAAGCAAGCGCTGAGCCGGAACTGACCTCTCAACACCCAAAAGGCTCCCTCAGATGTCCCCGGTTGGGACGCGTTGTCCAGCGCCGCATTCCCATGCACACTTGACCCTCACCAGTATCAAAAATGCTGAAGAAATATATAAGAGAACAGTGTAAATCCATTTGCACAGGCTGCCTCCAGCCAGAGCAGCAGCAAAAGTTTTTAACTTGACTTTTCAATAGAAAGAACCGTCCAACGAATCAAGTTGTTTCTGGCCAATTGAAAACTTTCACCCTAACCATCGAGTTTCAAAATTACATTCTAAAACACAGGAAAAGACAAATAAACACACTGCAAACTATTCTGCATCACAGAAAATTCTGAAGTATCTCCCTTAAATTAAATTTTAAAATCTCGGGATGAAAATTCCCACTATTTTCCAGCTCTATTTCTAGATGTTCTGTCCACTCTTTAGCGGTTGCACAGCACAAAGCACCTTGTGCTCAGTATTTGGAGCCTCCTCAGGTAATGAGCACTTACTGATTTGACTTAAGATTCAGGAATAATTAATTTGAAACAAGGCCTAAGCTATCTTAAGCTGCACATAGAGTAATCCAAATTAGAGGCCACCTTTGACCATCTCTGAATTTGCTTTAAGAATTATTATTCATTAAAAAGAGATTCCAGGACTAGTTTACCAATGATAAACAGATTTTATTAGCACAGTGGCAGCATCAGTAGTAGTCCATCTCAAGAAGTTATTAGCTGTGACTATAACCCACGGTTCTAAGCAATGTCTTCACTGATTCGATCCCTTAATTACAGCAATCAATTGACATCAATATGGCAATTCTGTGACCTACTTTGTAAAGGGGTCAGACAAAATGATTGAATGGTCTCTTCTAGTCTTCAAACATATAAATAACAATTTATTAAGGTAGCTAATAAGCATATATTAGCTAGATCGAGTGTAGAAACTAAATAGCCCGAATCAAGTTGAATAAAGGCTTGAAGCCGAGTCTTCCACTGCCCGAGAAGCGCCTGGATCAACGGGCTATTTCGGGGATGGAAATCAGTCAAACCTCTGCGTGTTTGTCCCTGCCCTCCCACACTCTCCAGCTTTACAAGAACTTTGAAACTTTGTCTTCATGCGCAAACTTTTAGCAATCTTAAAAACGTCCCTAGGATGGAAAATCAATAGCATGGTCACTTTTATATTAATCCTTTAAAACCTATTTATAAATGAAATCTAAATTTGAATTTTATTATGAGGATTTGGCAAAGTTTTGGCATTTAGAACAATTTCTTTGTACCTCTCACATACCACATTTACCAAATCAATTCATTTACAAAATGCTGTTTAATGAGGGACTCTCCCGCCAGGCTTTTCTCTCTTTTGGTGGCCTATGGCCATCAGTCATGGCCCACGTGCAATGTAATGTGCTTTCATGTATGACAGCGAGTGGTGCAAACCCTGCCTAAGAAACGTTCCCTTGTTTACTGTTTATGGAGGATTGTATCTCTGTTCACTAATATTCTCTAACTTCTATAATTTGATAGCTTTGTGTGCTGAAAACAATAAAAAAGTTAATTAAAAATAAACAAAGAAAAACAAGAAGAGTTAGACCCCTGTACCATCGACGTGCAATTGTAAACTGAAAGCTTCAATGTAACAGAATCGGCTAAAGGTATTTTCTAAAGGAATTTCAGATGCTGTTTTGATGCTATACAAGCATCCCCCACAAACAAAAGGTGAAGTCTACTTAACTCAGGTACCTAAATATTTTTGTTGACTGAAGGAGCTGCATAATGAAGGAGATATGAAACTATTCAGAAGATAATGATCATTATTTCCAGTGTTTGTCTCGAGCAGCGTTTGTGGCTGTAGTAACTGCAGAAGATAATGCGCTAGACTGGAGTATTCCTCCCCTTGACTGGAGTCAATGCTGTATTTCAACAAAGCCATTGCTCGCTGAGGCCCTTCTCTAGAACTCCAGAGTATTTCTACCACGATACAACTGGAACATGCCAACGTGCCCATTCATCTGAATAAGTGCCGGTTTTCTGCCCTATCATTTCATCGGGCAGGTTTACCAACTTTTCATCCTTTGTCTGAGATTTCTCAGGCACAGTAGAAGTCACCCCAGTCTGGCCAGCACTAGGGCATGCCCAGCTTGTTCCTCCATTTGGGATGAGAACATACAAAGCTCACCTTACAGTCAGGAAAAAAACCAACAACCCGCACTGTGTACATACCCTGTTTGCCCCCACGTTCAGAGCCGCACGTTTCCTAAGCCTGGGAGAACGGTTGTGCTGGATGATCCTCCTGAGACTGGGGAGCTGCAAAGGACAGACGCTGTGGGACGCTGGAGAAAGCCTGGGGACAGAGCAAGAAGGACAACATCACTTAGATGTTACTGGGAGCAAGAGGAGCTGCGGATTTACATGGGTTTCCAATTCCAACAAGAATCCTGACGGTAGGCAGCCACCCTGCTCGCAGCGACCTGCTCACCACACTCGACTTTCCCGGCCACGAGACTCAGTCGCACTTATTCATGCGGCAGCAGCTTTTCTGCTGTTTGAAAAAAAACCCAAAATTCCTGACTCAATGCTCCTATATTCTGGAAACTTAATAAGAGACTATCCCTTGGCATCCAAAAAATGGCAGGCAGAACTGATATGAAAGCCAAGTAAAGAAACAGGAGAGGTGAAAGTCATTGCAAGAAGTCTAAAATGTGTTTTCCAATGATTAGGAAAATAAAAAAATTGATTGCTAGCCTGCAGATGTTCCTGAGCAATTCAGAAATAGGAAGAGCAAGTCTTTTGTGAGTACTATTGAAACTGCAGTATCTGGCATTCAAGCAACTGAGGTGCTTCCATCCACAATCACAGTTATTTTGCTTTCTAAATGTTGCCCAGATGGTCAGTTTTTGTGCGGCAGCAGCGCGGGTGTGAGGGGGTGGCGGGGAGGGGGGAAGGATTGTAATAACGAGAATGTGTGAAACTCCACCGCTACCACTGCAATGAACTGACTGGAGTAACATCCAATTTAGATTCTGGGCACATAGATTTCATATGCATACAACATCATAACTGCCTGGAAGGAAAAGTCAGTTATTTTCTTTTTCTAAATCCCTTTTCCTTATCAGCTATAAAATGTTACAATAAAAAAAAAAAAAAAATAATCTCAGGGGGGAACTGAAGTCCCAAAAGGTGCTTGTCAAGGAGAAAAATAATTGTTAGCCAGAGCTGATTAAATAGCAATATTTTCAGAGACTGAAATGTTGGCTAAGGAATCATCCAGGAGATGTTAGCCTCAGTATTCTAAACTTGTCAGGAATGGCTAATTTGCTCAGAAATACATTCTAAAGAAGCTGATGCCACATCTTCCCCCCCAGCCATACTAATTGTTTATTAGCATACAAAAGAACCAATGACCTTTCAATCGTGTGTTTATTGTCCCTGGTAGGCAGAAGAAATGAGCCTTGGCACAGCAAACATCGCTTGGTTCCTTTTTTATTTTTAGGAAAGTAACCTTTTAAAGCAATGAACTCTTCATCAATAGTATTTCACAGGCTGTATTTAATAATCACGGAACTAAGCAGAAATGTGTTATTTTGCTACTTCATCTAGGACTCAAAATTTAACAAGAATTAAGCTATTTTAAGTGTTAAGTAATAGTTGTACAAGTTGAAGTATTTTGGGGGAACTAAAAGCATACTGAAAAAGTTTTGAAGTGTTTCATATCAAGCACCAGAACCATATGTTTACGTTTAAGCTTTTTGAAGAGTGCGCAGAACTTGAACACAATTTTTTTCAGGGTAGTGCATTACTCCTCCACTCAGCATTGTAGCTGATTAACGAGCCCGAGTCTCATTTTTAAAAGCCATTTAAAAGTCTAGGACACTTATCTTCATTGCCTTTCAATATGGATTAGGTTCTTAAATCTCGGAACCACAGAATAGTTGTGGTTTGGAAGTGACCTCTGGAAACGGTCCAAGTCCAAACCCCGGCTCAAGGCAGGATGAGCGGAGCAGAGCGGCCATGACTGTGTCCAGTGAGGAACTGAGTATCTCCAAGGATGGAGACTCCACAGCCTCTCTGGAAAATATGTTCCAGTGTTGGGCCACTCTCACAATAAAGAGTTTTTTCTTAAAATGGAATTTCCCCTATTTCAATTTTAACCCAGTACTTCTTATCCTGTGCCTGGAAACCACTCAGAAGAGTCTGGCTCCATCATTTCCACTCCCTCCCGTCAGGTTACATGCTGATAAGAGCCCCCTAAGGTTTCTCTTCTCAGGGCTAAGAAGTCCCAGCTGCCTCCAGAGAGCTAGTCCTAGTGACCTCCCAAAGCAGGAGACACCAAAACATCTCTTGCCCTGGTCATAAGCATGACAGGATCAAACTTTACACAGAGACTATTTAATGCATCTATCAGCCAACTGAACATAATGAAAATGGTGATGTGACTTTATTTCATTTATTCCATAACAAGAGTATATTGGGGCTTGGTTAAAGGTATCCACAAGAGAGATAATTTTCAAGACCTAGTAGAGACCAGGCAATCTGTTAGATGTGAGAGTCTTAGTCCATTAAGTTGCTGAGCCAATTCATGATAATGTTATTTAGTGTAAATTTCCATTTGGATGAATAGTAAAGAGCTTGATCTATAACATTTGTAATTGAATTAGCAACCTCTTTGTTTCCCTATTCTCTTTATGGCCAGGCCATGTATGCGTTTTGTGAGCATTCTGAATTACAGCATTCAAGCCATTAGTTGGGAAAAGTGCCACATAATGCCCTTTTGGAAGTGGGTTTTTATTCCATTTAACTTTTTTTCCTTCCTGGAGAAGTGATGTTTTGCCATTCAGTGCTGTTACCCAGCAGCCTCCATTTAAATCTGCTTTGTTTCACCTAAATTTGATTAGATTCCATAGATCTACTCTGCACGGCTGATATAGTTTGACCCTTACAAGCCCAAAGCTGGGGTTTCAGGGTTCATTTCTTTTCCCATTATTTTTCTGGACAAGAATAGTAATGGTAGATTAGGAAAGAAAAATATAAGAGACTAATTTAACAAGGGATTTAAACACCTGCTTAATTACATCTCTGCTGAGGGCAGCACTGATTCAAGTGCTTAATTGGGTGTTGTTATTTGGAAATATGGAAGAACTGCACAAAAAGAGGCTTGTAAAAGTACCTGAATGTGTAATAACATTCACCGTTTATTATAACTCTCGGCATTAAACCAGGCCTACATTTTCAATCTATCCAGTGGATCCTCACGCTGGGCTGAGACTCACTGGGGAAAACGGATGACTCTACAGGATCAAGGATTTTCTACTTTTGGCTACATCTAGATGTTTGCCTACTCCCAGTACTCAAACACAAATTGAGCAGTAAGAAAACTGGATTCTCCTGAGGCTCCAGAAAAGTGTAATCCATTTGTACCGAGCATCCTCATGTCCCTCCACCAGGATCCACAACTGCTGCGCAGGGGAGGGACTGGGTTACTATGATCTATCACTAGTAAAAGAATTACTATCATTTTACAACTGGGGAAACTGAGTTCTAGAGCAGCAGGGTGTAAAGCCGAGGAATAGAATGCAAATGTTACCACTCCTAAATAATTCAGCCCAAAGTAGCCAAGTATCATCCATTGCCCCTGGGAACAGTGAGTGTCTCCTCAGTTTTTCACTCCTACTTTGACCTCCACATGGACTATCCAACCCCTCTGGTCTCCCGAGCATCAGCATCCCTGTCATAAATGAGACATATTAGTAAGTCTCAAATTAGTAAGTAGAAAGATTTCATAGAATCACAGAATCATAGAATGGTTAGAGTTGGAAGGGACCTTAAAGATCATCGAGTTCCAACCCCCCTGCCATGGGCAGGGACACCTCCCACCAGACCAGCTTGCTCCAAGCCCCCTCCAACCTGGCCTTGAACCCCTCCAGGGATGGGGCATCCACAACTTCCCTGGGCAACCTGTTCCAGTGCCTCACCACCCTCACAAGAAAGAATTTCCTCCTAATATCTAATCTAAATCTCCCCTCTTCCAATTTAAAGCCATTACCCCTTGTCCTGTCACTACATTCCCTGACAAAGAGTCCCTCTCCGGCTCTCCTGTAGCTCCCTTCAGATATTGGGAGGCTGCTCTGAGGTCTCCCCGGAGCCTTCTCCTCTCCAGGCTGAACAACCCCAGCTCTCTCAGCCTGTCTTCATAGGAGAGGTGCTCCAGCCCTCTGATCATCATCATGGTCCTCCGCTGGACCCGTTCCCTGTACTCCAGCTAAATTTTAATCAGCAATGCCTTAGTAAACCAAAAAAACCCGACAAACCAAATGCACCCCGCTTACACAGATACATTATACTAGGATGTGTATGGCATACGAGTATAATAATAGTTATTCACATACGAGTAGAGCAGAATAGCTTGTCTAAAAGGTTTAAAGGCTACTAAGAGTGACATGTAGCCAACACTGGATAAGGTGGAACAATAAAAACCTGTCAGTGAATTTACCTTCCTAAGAGTAAAACAGAATTTACTCAAATCTTTGGAGCTTTTTCCCTTGTGGGTATCTCCATTGAGTGGGGCTCTGGATCATGTTAACTTGACCCCTTTGCAACCCGGAGCATTCTTCAGTCCTTCGGGCTCCTGCCAAAACGCGTTGCTGGAGGCAGCTCTAAGAAACGGAGCCAACTTACACACGCTACAGCCCAGAGAACAGCTCAACTGCCAACTCCTTCAGGGCCCAATTATTTGCCACAAAATTGAAGGACAGGGATACGTTTCTGCCTTCAGACACCTCCTAGCCCACTTTATTTTTTCTACTGCACTTCAAATAGCAAGACGTGAAGAAAAAAAACAGTTTCCCAATAATGCAATAATGCAATCCTTTGCTGAATTTGAGGCTATTTAATATTCAGATAGAAAACACTGGATATTCATGTAATCATCCTGATTATCCTGAATATGATGTTGCTAAAAGCCAATCTGTGTTTGCCAGAATTGTTTAAAGTAACAGTAATGTCTTTCCAAACCACAACATTACTTTTTTTTAAACTAGTAAACATTTGAGAGCCTGAAGTTAGAGCTGCTGTCAGAAGGTGATTTAAAAGGAGTGTGAGTTTTGGGTTTATTTAGGGGGGCTCATGACTTCCGAACTCGTTCAAGTATCAAAAATGACTGGATTGGATCTTCAGAAAATGCTGAACTCAAGGACCGGCTTTTTATTTAACTCCCCAACTGGAAACTCAATGAATACATATGAAATACTTCTTACAAATCAGTAGAAAATAAACCTGTATCTTAAGCAGCTTCGGACACATCAGTTGCCGTAGTTTGCTTATATGCTGGACGGTAACTGAACTCAGGTGATGTTGTTCTAGCATGTGTTCCACTTATTTACTGCTTCATATTAAAAAAAAATCCAGAAAAGACAGATTGGCATGACCTCAAAGGAAAACGTGGATTTGCGTACTGTGACAGGATAAAATCAAACTACAGGGAATCTTAGTCGCTCTAATGTAGCAATTCATACAGCAGTAGAAGAAAAGGAAAAAGTTCAACGTTGATATGCATTATCTAAAAGACATTTGGAAAAAAAGTTCCTTGAATCACAAATGAGATAAATAAAAATATAAAAAAAATAGCTGACACGTTAGGTAATGTAAGAGAAAAAAAGATTGAGCAAATCAGTAGCAAACTGAGGAGTCTTTTGAGTGCATCTGTGAAGGGTAACAGTGGGCAGAGGGAAAGGGTTGTGCCATTGAGGCCACGGGAAGAGCAGGAAGGTGTTCAGAAGACTGGGAGAGTCATCGGAGGAGGAGGAGCAGCAGATGGGAGCCCCTTCTCTAATGGATCAAACGCAGATGAAACACCGTGGTTCTGCCTACAAGATCATGATTCTTCCCACTGACCATCATCTTTCCCTCCAGACACGGTATCTGACTTTCAGCAGACCCCTCAGTCTCTCCACGCTGCGCCCTTTACATTTCAATCACAACAGACAGGAACGGGTATTGCGACACTAAGCAAAAAGTGACAGTGTTGTCTTCAAATAAGAGGTGCCACATATTTGCAATGTAATCAACAGGCATATGTTTGACTAAATTAAAATTCAAAGACACACATGCCAAAGTCAAATAAATAGCAAAACAGCGAAAGAATCTGTGATATTAGTTAAAATTATCAGAACTAATCAGCATTGATTTTTAATTTCCTTATTAAGTTTCTTATTTTTAGTTACTACAAGGCAGGAAGAATGGGGCCGGTTTCTAACAGAACAGCTGAAGGAAAAGAATTCTCTAGCGAGCATCATTTTTACTTGTGGGGAAAAAAAAAAAAAGAACATCCAAGATCTCAAGATGTTATCAGCAGGAATTAGAACCTCTAAAAACAAGAACCTAACCAAGTAATTGGACTACTTGCTGCCAAACCTTAATATAGCAAAAAAGGAATAAATAATATGAAAAGAAACACCATACATATTGCTGCGTATGCAAAGATAAGATGAAATCAGGCTGTGGAAATAGATAACCCACAATAGTGCAATGTATCAAAGCTGGGCTTCAGAAAAAAACTGGAAATTCTATTGAGTGTAGAAATCCACATCTTGCCATTGGAGTCTTGGGTGAAAAGCTGGCCACCACCATAATTACAGGTTTAGTATTTTGCCCCACCACTTCAGTGACTTTATTTCCAAGCAGTTTGTGGTGAAACGCATCAGCAGAGGGCTTGCCCTCTCTCATTAAATAAATGGCCTAGCACGTCAACAAGCAAATGATCTCACCACAGAAAACACTGTAAGGAAAAATTTATGCTTCGTGATGTGAAACTCTGCCCTAAAGAGCTGACAGAAGAGCTGAAACGAGGAATTTCCAAAGCACAGGGATGGGTGTTAAGTTGTAGGACACTTCACCCCAACTTCCAGAGTACCTGACAATGGGAGGGATGGCCAAGAAAGGAGAGGGGGACCGCATCCTCCACACCTCCCAATGAGCAAGAACAATCCCTGGGCAGTAAGAATAGGGGAGATACAAACATGTCCACTTAAAAATAAATACATTAATAAATTCTTCCCACATACATAAAAGCAGGGCTTTTTCAGTTGTTTATGCCGCGTTGCAGCGTTTACTTCTCATTCACTAGAATTAGTGATACTTGAACCAAAGCAGAAAGTGTCCCTCCCTTCAGTCTCTTCCAAATATTACCCGTTAAGACATGGGTTTTGGTGTTTCTCTATCATGTTTTAATCAGCTCATCGGGCTTACACAGCACAGAATGAAGGCCAGGACACACACAGAGATGGAGCTTAACGATATGTGGACAAGTGAATGTTTGATTTTGCATGATCACATTGGAAAACCCCGTGAGAATGGGCCAATGGGATAAGCAACCAGCCCTTAAAAAGATAATAAGGGAGGTTCATAACTATATATTCATATAGTTCTATCTAGAACTATATATTCTACGTATATAGAGTTGACATAGATACTGTTGGGAAGAGAAGAGGCATGAAGTTTAAAAGTAACTGTTCATCCATTCCTAGATCTTCACTCTAGATACGTGTCTTAATTAAACAGTACAATTCAGGGTTGGCTCCTCCAAAATGCCAAACATGCTAAACCGAAAAAGATTTGCACGTAGATTTGCAAAAGGTGCTGGGATGAAAAACTGAAATAGTTCTCAAACGAGGTTGCTGGATTCCTTGCTGTTACATATAACCCCCGGGAACAGGTCTCTGAAAAACTCAGGAAGAATACTGTACTTACTTGGAAAATAAATTACATAGGTTCCTTCCCCATTCCCTTTTTCTTTCACACACCCATACAAACCCTACGGAAGTACATTTTGGTGTTCATATTGTTACACATTTCAACTTGTTCCAACAGCAAATGAAGTTTCCTCCTGAAATTTCTGCATTCTCCATGGAGTGAAACTCTCCATTATGACCAGTGGCGATTCCAGTAGCACCGACTGCTCTTTGGTACAGGTATTATGCAAAATATGCATCTCAGCAGCAGTCCCTCTTCCAAAAACCTTGCATAAATCATTAACACGCTTTCCTTAATAGTCCAAATTCAATAGTCCAAGAAAATATACATCCCTTACCATCCTTTTTCTTAGGAAAGTTGCCCTAAGGCTTCCTTCCTCCTTTATTTTTCTGCATAACAGATTTTTATTATGATCTGCTGAGGCTGTGGCAGCTTTTCAGCTAGTAATGTCTATACAAAAATTGATATTGTGTCATTGCATTTTGATGACAGGTGGAAGAGACAACTGAAAGAAAAATACGACTGTGCAAGTACGAAGCAGCTGTTTTCTACTAGTTTGACATCTACTTATATGAAATGGGCACCGTGGATTTCACCCTCAGTTATGTTTGGGCTCTTTTACACTCCTGTGCAAGGGAAGGAGGTCACAACAGCTGCAATACCATAGTTAAATACCTGGAATACTCAACATGGACCAGGGACCCTATATCCTACCTTTCCTCTGATATATTCCAAGGCACTGGCAGAGTCATCCGGTCTCTGTGACTTCATTTCTCTTGTTTTTCCTATCCATTTTGCTTGTTGATGCTTCTGTAGAAGGAGCGATGCCCCGGACCAGGACACGCAGCAGGCAACAGTGGTGAAAGCCCTGCAGAAGGAACAAGTCTCTCCTGGGCCACACGGGCCAACGTGACTATGGGAACGGTGCCCCATCTCCCACAGCTTATGTCAGTCCCTGAAAAGTACCCCAAAAAGTTATGCATCAGCTTATGTCATGACTGAATATGACCTGTAGAAGATGACTTAAAAAAAAAAGAAAACACTCAACTGGAAAAATCAAGTTAATGCTGCAGGTGACTTTTGGTTAAAACGCCACGGTTCTGGGGACATGGGAGACAGTTTAATTTACAATGGAAATGACTGAAGAGCGTTATCAGCGGATTCATCTGTCACATCTATCAGACCACCAGCTGGATGCGTTGCCCAAGGCTATGATGGCATTACTGGTTTGATTTGTTGTTGTTGATTGCTTGCTTCATGTTAATTCATTCTACTGTACTAGAACGTTTCAGGGGCTCATCTGTTATTATTAATATTAATAATCCAAAGCGCTTTCATCCAAAGAACTCAAGGCACTTTACAAACATTAATTAAGCTTCACAACAGCCCTAGGGGTAAGTAAACTTTTGAGATCTCTTGAAAAGGTCAGAGAGGGCTTGGTTTAAAGCAGCAGCTTGGGTTAAATTCAAAGGACTACAAAGAGGAGACATGAGTTTAAGTGCCATTTTTATCACAGATGCTCTTGTTAGAGAAGAAACTCGCTATTTCTGTGCCTCGGTCTCCCAACTGAAAAGGATGGATTACAGGACAGGTTTAGCTCACAGGACCCCTGAAAGGACAAGCTCACAAATTATCAGAAGAAATACACGGATACTGGGAACATTGGGCTCACAAGCAAAAAGATTGATAGGTGTCTCCAAAGCAGTATTTGGCACTTCTCTTTTAAACTGGGGGCTTGAAGTGCTCCATAAATTCCTTAGGAGCCTACAGTTCCTTGGGTATAAGAGAACGTGGTCCAAAGGCAATGAAAACAGAGGTCTTTAAAACCTCAATCAAAGCCTTCACACAGATACTCCAAGTGTAACTATCGCTCCCAGTAACCCAGAGAACGGCCATTTGCTGCTGCAGCTGGAGCCCCTCCAGAAGTCCGGCTTCTTACGGAAAATTAAATGAAAAGAAAGTTGTTTTAGCTAGAGAGGAACTTCTATGGGACCTGCACTGCTCCAATGGTAATTCTCCCCATAACCGACTTGCCTGGAAGAAATCCCACCAGTGATGTTACATCACCAAATGGAAAACCAGGCTCTGCCCTTTAAAATCTATGACACTAGAAAATGAATGAATGAAGAAGTCCTCATATCTTTCAGATCTAAAATCCAAACCCCATCTTCTTCACTTGGTTTATGAGCACTAATTCTCCTAAATGCCTTCTCTTCATTAAGCTTTGCCTTTTTGGATTTCTCTTTATTGCTTTTCTAAAGCAAACAACCTGTCCATTCTCATCAGCAGTATTTCAGGGAAAGAGATTTTGCTTTTGATGGGAAGAACTCAGATACAAGGGCGATGGGCAGTGAGATAAAACCTGAGGTAAGTGCACGCTAAGTGCCATAGAATCCATTACGGGAGGAAATGCTGAATGGCTGCAAATAACTTTTTAATATTTCCTTATTCCAGGAAAAATCTCTGATGTCTAGAATGTGAGAGATCACGCGGGCAAGTTAATTAAAAGACGAATCTGGGAAAGCTGCAGCAGTGAACTATAGACTTCTGAAACAAACATCAGTTGAAAACATAAAAACCCTAAATGAACCCTATTTTTCAATGATTCAACAGGAACCTGCCTTGGAAAACACAGCTTCACTACCTTCAGTGAAACTCCTATTTAACCTATTTAACCATTTGAGAATCCTGTTTCTGACCCCCTATATATTTTATATTCATAGGATTATTTTCTGGGCAGTCGCTGCTATACTAGGCAGGTCTCTTGAAGAATTTTATAAGCTTGCAAAACATTTTTCCTGACGTTTAAGAAGGAAAATTTCTTATAATATTCATATGAAGAACACAACCTCCTCTTCTTAGAGATGAGTAAACCGGAATACCCAGCTCATGAACCTAAAGTGTTCTGTAAGTGGGAATCCAACACTTCTCCTATTGTGGCAAATGTACTGTTGCAATGTCTTATTCTTTAGAAAATCATGTTTCTTTAAATATACTGCAAAACAGGTCACACAGAAGTGGTTGGTCGCTCTTGAGATAGTGACTTGTTTTCTGTTTTTGAACTCCAGTACTTATCTTTAATGCAAGCACAGCAACACTCCAGGTATTCACTGAAAATAAACCAAACAAAACCAACCAAACAAGCCAAAACACGCCACTGAATTAACACACAATTTCTCTGCCACAGTTTGAGACTCGTCTTGGAAACTCCACGGTCGCAAAATGCTCGCTGAAACCAGCAGCAGCCCCATAAATTAAAGGCTCTTCCTGGATCAAACCTTTACAATAAGTTTCAAAGAAAGTATTTCCACTGATTTTCAATGGGAGACCTGGGTTCAGACCTTAAACAACTAATTACCAGTGAGACAGGTAGAGGCTGCAAAGACAAAAGCTTCCCAGTAGAAGTGCAGGGACCAGCCAACTGCTTAATAACTGTAATTATCCTCTTCCCAAGTGTCTTTTCAGTGCACAACTACTCCGCCTCCAGCCCCAAGGTAAACTTCAACACAATGAAGACCAAAAAAACCCAAAAATACTTCCCACTCTTTATAATTCCATAAAAATGACCACTTTTTGATCTTTTTTTGCATCAAAAATACTAAACATTCGATAGGCAATTGCCAATGTGTACTTCCATTGTTCTAAGATTTCTCAATGCTATATCAATTTTTTTTTTTTAATTCCCAAACGGTCAGACTCTCGAACCAGCAATTTACAGAACAATGTAACTCTTGAGAAGGTACATAAAATGCTTTTTAAAAAAAAAATCCTGTAAAAGACTAAATGTCCCCACGTTCACCTTGCTATTAGTAGCATCAGTTAAGGACCCTAGACCCACCCCGTCATCAGCTACAGACGTGCACAGAACAAACTGACGATTCCTTCTCACTCAGCAAAACGCAAAACTTTTGCAATATGGAAAAACATAACTAAATCAAGATGTTTTTTTCCTATTGTTTATGTTCTCTTTTCTCTTTTTTTCCAAAAATGATTATTTGTTATGTGTCAGAAAAGTGTCCATTCTCCCATTCACTGGGAGCTCAAAGTGAATTGTCACTGCCAACTAGTGACAAGTATTAATAGTACACGGAGAATTATTCTGACTGATTTTGCCACTTATTCTTGAGCAAGATTAAAAGATGAAAAGCCCAGCCAATACAAATAAAAAAATGTTAAGAAATCTAGCTAGGTTCCAACTATGCTATAGATGCTTTAACGTAATTACATGACCTTTAAGATCCCAAGGCAGAACCAGTCCAAGATTCATATACAAGATAAAACACAAAATTTAGCAGATATTTAGGATGGGGGATACGTACTACACTTTCACCAACAGAAGTGGTGACTTTTGCCATGACTGTCACGTAATTCTCCAGGACTGACGCCCTCCTACATGACCCGCGTTTTCCCAGATGGGAATCCCAAACAGGAATCGCGTTCAGTAACCCTCAATTATTAATCACGTATCCACCAGACAGAAATCTGACTCCTTATGAATAACTCAGATCTGGGCGGCTACAAACGGATGGGTGCTCAATCTCTGCACACTTCTAAACATAGAATAATGGAAGAGATGGTCAAAAACATCCAGAGGTTTAGGAACACATGGTGATCTGGCTATAAAATAGAGACCAACTGAGTCCCTAATCATTCCTGTGGCACAGGTTGAATTTTGAGGAGCTATAAGTGTCTTTTACTCACCCCACCAGTTTTTCTTTCCCCTCCCTTTAGCTTGGCTGGCAATTTTTCTAGTCGTTATATTTGGAGGGGTGAGATAGGGCAGGGCTTTGATCAGTGCTTCTAGGACTGATGTGTGTATTTCTCACTTCAAAAGACACTCTGGGAAATGAGGGGAAAAAAATCTAAGTCATTTTCTTAACCTCATGGCTCCCAGAAGGCACGAATCAAAGTCCTATATTTTTGTCATCAGGATGATAGCAGCAATCTTCAGACCCGTGTGAGTCCACAAACATTTACCTGGCAGAATTCCTATAAGTCACAATAAAGTTGCCCAGAGCAAATTCCATTTCCCTGGTAGTGTTTCTGTTCAGAGCTATTTCTGAGAAAATATAAATGGGAGTTGACTATTTAAACCCCTCTCAATAAGTGG